>NC_091122.1:14350833-14685000 GCF_040183065.1 Periplaneta americana | reverse complement strand
CTCGTGCCTTGTGCTGGAGCAGCAAGGCGGAAGTCTACTGAAATGTAAGTTTTATACTGATTTTCGAAGCTGTTTTTTTGTCTTATGGTTCGTGCTGACATTTAATTTCGTAGACTAAAGTTTTATTTTCCAGTACTTCAACATATGCGTGACTTTTCGAGGTGGTTTACATCTGATTATTTAGAAATGTTTTATTTTTAGTGTTCGTATTTATGTGGCGTCAACGCAATAAATAGTGATACAGTCGTAAGATATTTTGAGCATACATTATCACTCAAAAATGAGCCCTTTGTAGCTGCACAATTTATAGATGGCGTACTCTATAATCTCTGTTACATGAAGTGAAGTATGTATAGGACTTAAACGATGAATCTAGAATACTACTGTATTACCAGCTGTTTCGAAAACCAGAAATTGGCGGACTTGAATACGATTCATTACATTTAAAAAGAGCATCAGCATCAGCAAACATGAAATGCACAATGATTTGTTTCTAGCAAATACTGTGTGCATATATTTTTCGTTTTATAGGAATCATAATCAATAACAGTCTTGGATTAGACCTCCTGGTCTGTTCTGCTTCCAGAAGAAAGTTGGTATTTCCATCTCTTCCTTGGTCTTCCGATGTCTCGTTTTCCATGAGGTGTATAGTCCGATAGTCTCTTGGGTAACCTATTGTTGGGCATTCTTAATACATGTTCATACCAGTTGTTGCGGTAAGACTCTATAGTATCCGTAATGGTGGTGATATTCAATTCTGTTCGGATGTCAGCGTTTCTTTTATGGTCGTAAAGAGTACATCCTGCAAGAGGTCTTAGCAATCGCATTTCAGCAGCTTTTATTCTTCGAAGTTGTCCTTTCGTTGATGACCATGTCTCTGATCCATATAATAATGCCGGGACTGCCATAACTTTATAGAATTTCAAAATTGTTTCTGGTCGAACTTTCTTTAATAGAGTTGCTTTGATTGTCCTTAACAGTTGCTGAAATTTGGCAAGTTTAATATCTACGTCCCTGGAGTTTATATAAGAAAGATTTCAGCCAAGATAGTTGAATGTGTTGACTTGTTCTATACAATTATTATAGATTGCAATTTTGGATCTTACATGATTCTTTCCTTGGAAAGCCATGATTCTGGTTTTACTTATAGAGATTTCCAAATTATAATTTTTTGCTATCTTCTATAGTGTGTGTATTGCTCTTTGTAAGTTGTCTTCAGAATTTGCTAAGATTATCTGGAAGTGGGAAGTTGTCAATCATAAAATTTGTGAGCAATTCGTCTTCCCAATTTTAGGTAATGTTATTTATATAAATATTAAATAATGTGGGTCACATTGGGCAGCCTTGTTTCACTCCTGGATTCATTGTTCTAGCTTTCTTGCTTAAAGTGTTCCGTCAACTGTATCGAATGCCTTATGGTAATCAATGAATGCCAAGTCCGTTGTTATATTAAATTCTCTATGTTTCTCAATAATCTGTGCTAGTGTGAAGACGCCGTCTATGCAAGATCGATTTTGTTTAAATCCATTTTGTTCTTCTCTAATTAATGTCTCCGTGATTGTACTTAATCTGTTTGTAATTATTTTTGCATATATTTTGTATCCTGAATTTATAAGACTGATGCCTCTGTAATTATTGCAGTCTTTGCGGTTTCCTTTTTTGTGGATTGGTACTACTATTGATTCATCTGGTATCTATCCAGATGTCCAGCATATGTTAAGAAAATCTAGAAAGGAATCATAATAAATACATAAAAGGTTGACATAATAAATACATATTATGTCAGTTATGTTCTCTACCATGATGATTACAATGTAAACAAAGTTGTGTTGCTAGTGAGAAATAGTCTTTTGTTTTATGATGTTGCTTTAAATGTTTTGGAAGAATGAACAAGAATAGAAGAATTGTATGTGATTTCTAATAATAGTAGGTCACCGTTTGATGGGAATCATCTTAGCGTAATCATAGACAAAGAACTTGAACGTCTAATGAATATCGTAACCAAGGCAACAAAATAAACGCACCATTCGCTGCTCAAGCCACTAGTAATATCTTGAATGTAATACATACTCGTATACGATGATATTCAAATATTGTTCAAGCTTCATTTACTTTTCCAGTAATGATATGTTGGTGGTTGCTAAGGGGCAAGAAACGCGTAAACCTGACAAGAAGTATTAATGTAAAGTAACGGACATTTTCCCGAATAGGTGTTCACTTAGACGTTACGTTTTAAAACTTGTTAAAAAGAGAACTTTGGAGAATAAAGACACGGTATACGATAAACACAGAAAATAAGCAGATGATGTAAGAATTAGCTTTCGATTACGGTGCTTGCAGTAGTCATAGATGGAAATAAGGAAGAAATCAAGTACTGTCAGTTGTAGAGAACAGTTTAATTACTACAATATCTCTGTTTTGTAAATGCAGTTCTTAAAAGGAGTGCAATCCTTACACTATCGGGGGAAAGTAGTAAGAACAGATTGGATGTCAGATTACAACAAGCCAGCTGTTATCTCAGTTGACAAATTCAATAAGAGAATACAGGATGTCCCATTTATCTTGTGTACCTATTATAACTTTTTTGTTTGGATAGGTATTGGAATTTTTGTTTTTGAGCGTTATGTTAGAACGAGGGGCTAACATGATTGTGGATATTTGGTGCATGTAACTACATTATGGTACAAGATACACGTGACGTCATCAATTTTTCAAATAGCACTACATACTTTAATCATGTTACATTGATTACACACATTAAGACGAGTTCAAAACAAAACGAAACAAAAACGTACGTCCAATGTGATAATGTTATGCTTTGAGAGTCACAGAAGAGGTTCCAAATGGTGACCATTCACATTAATGCACATTCGAAGGCGTTACCCGAAAGACCGTATGACTGCCCGGCATGTTGCTGGTTAAAGGACACACAAGCCTGTCGAATGCGTTGCTGCATGTCGTCTGGTGGTGTCAGAATGTTTTGGTACACACTGTCCTTTACAGTTCCTCACAGGAAGGAGTCGAGTGGTGACAGGTCCGGAGAACGTGTAGGCTACTGTACGTGGATTGTGGCGTCGACAGTTCTTGTGGTTTGTTTACATGTTAAGACAGCAAACGCACAACACACGACGTGTACGGACGTCAGTTATCTTTCGTTTTGTAAAATGAATGCGGCACCACAACAAACGACACATTCTAATGGCATTCATTTTGCATTTTGTTGTTGTTATTGATTGAGAAAGTGACATTGTGATACATTTCGTCTTAATGTGTGTAATCAATGTAATATGATTAAAGTATGTAGTGCTATTTGAAAAATTGATGACGTCACGTATATCTTGTACCATAATGTAGTTACATGCACCAAATCTCTACTATCATGTTAGCCCCTCGTTGCAACATAACTCTCAAAAACAAAAATTCCAATACCTATCCAAACAAAAAAGTTATAATAGGTGCACAAGATAAATGGGACACTATGTATACGTTACTGATGCTTCTCGATCCACTGTTAACAAAATAAGTTGAAATAAAAAAAAATACGTTTGAAACTTTGAAAATTGAAACTCAACGATTTGAAAACATGAATTAAATTTTACTAGTAGAAAAAGTGGCATTATAATAACTGAAAGAAAATCTATAATAATAGCTCTTACAAAAAGTGACCTACATTTTTACAGAAGCAACTACAGACGTGGACAAATTATTAGCAAAATTGAAGATTTTTATTATATATTTTTACAAAATATGATTCTTCAGCTTAGACTACAATTCATATTTTTGCGTATTTCTAAATTAGTAGCAAAATTGAAGATTTGTATTGCATATATATTTTTTTTTTTTTACAAAATTTGACTCTTCAATTTGGACTACATTTGATATTTTTGCATATTTACAAATTATTAGCAAAACTGAAGATTTTTATTATATATTTTTACAAAATTTGACTCTTCAATTTGGACTATAGTTACCATTTTGGATATTTCCAAATTATTAGCAAAACTAAGGATTTTTATTTTATATTTTTACAAAATGTGACTCTTAAATTTAAACTGCAGTTGACATTTTTGCATATTTACAAATTATTAGCAAAGTATGAAGATTTTTATTATATATTTTTACAAAATTTGACTCTTCAATTTAAACTACAGTTGACATTTTTGAATATTTCTATCTATTGTAATGATAGAAATATGCAAAATTATCAACTGTAGTCTAAATTGAAAAGTCAAATTTAGTAAACAGAATTATCATAAAAATCGTTAATTTTGTTAATAATTTGTCCACGTCTGTATTCTGTTAACATGCTAATGAATTAAGCTCATATTACAGATTAGCAAGTCTTGACATAGAACTTGGGACAAAAAAACATCTGACAGTAGTTCAAAAGCGCTAGATTCCTTATTATCAATATTGTCGCCAGAGGATGTTGGAAAATTCGCTAAATCCCTATTTAACCCTGCGCTGGTGACCTGAAAGAAAATTACATCAGTAGTGACGTGGGGTTTGAGATACCCCATTTCATTTTTTTGGCTTTTTACAGAATATGACCTGGAACATACTGAAGGAAGTATTGCAAGCAGATAGACGAATCCCCACGTAACAAACCAGAGTGATATAGTAGCAAACAAAAAACAAAGCAAGGTGGGGTGTGTCAAACCCCACCAACGCAGGGTTAAGCAATAGAAAAGATATAAGAAATTGTCCCCGAAAAAAATCGTTACAATCCCTATTTTAGCGACAAAATCGCTAAATTGGCAACACTGACTTGGAACAAATGATAGAGCCGAGAAAAGAAATTATATTGTAATAAGGATGCTAATAATTACTTAAACCATGTATGGTGGGTCCCTATCACCACGGCATGGCGCGTCCTCAGGTTGCGGATAGAGGAGACGGCCTCCAGATATGGAGGGTAGCTGCGAATATATTGAATAAGCAGTCGTGGACAGCCGATAAGGGGTGGTCCTCCAGCTTGGGGGTTGGGCGAAGGGCTAACAACCCATCACCGTAAAAAACAGCTTGTTACGAATTCCTACAGTAAGCCTCGGAATAGGACTGATTCTCTGGCACGACCACAGCAAAGGAATAAGGTTTTGAGATTTGGCACTTGGAACGTAACTAGTCTTTATAGAACAGGAGGTGTAACATTAGTAGCAAAAGAACTAGCTAGATATAGAATAGACTTTGTGGGAGTACAAGAGGTTAGGTTAGATGGGAATGGCATATCACAAATAGGAGATTACTTGTTGTATTATGGGGAAGGAAACAATAATCACCAATTAGGAACAGGATTCTTTGTACATAAAAGAATAAAATCAGCAGTAAAAAAGGTCGAATTTATCAGTGACAGGTTATCATATTTAGTACTTAAGGGTAGATGGTGCGACATCATAGTTATAAATGCTCACGCCCCTACAGAAGAGAAAGACGACTATATAAAGGATAGCTTCTATGAGGAATTGGAACATACTTTTGATCAGTTCCCTAGATATCATATGAAAATTTTATTGGGGGATTTCAACGCTAAAGTAGGACGGGAGGATATTTTTAGACCAACTATTGGAAAAGAGAGCCTACACGCAATTAGTAGTGACAATGGAGTTAGATTAGTCAACTTTGCCACATCGAAAAATTTAATTGTCAAAAGTACAACATTCCCCCATAAGGATATACATAAATATACTTGGACATCTCCAGATGGATTGACACACAACCAAATAGATCACGTCTTGATAGATAAACGGAGACATACTAGTATAGTAGATATTCGAACTTTCAGAGGTGCAGACTGTAATTCTGACCATTATTTGGTGATTGGAGAATTAAGAGAAAGATTATCAGTAGCCAAGCGAGTAGAGCAACAAGTTAATATTACTAAATTCAATATTTTGAAATTAAAGGACGAGGAAGCTAAGCAAAATTATCAGGTCGAAATTTCGAATAGGTTTGCCACTTTAGAAAGTTCCGACGAAGTTGAGAAAGAATTAGATGTTAATAGCGTGTGGGAAAATATCAGAGATAGTATCAAAATTGCAGCTGAGCAGAGCATAGGTTATTATGAAACTAAGAAAAAGAAACCGTGGTTTGATGAAGATTGTTGCATGGTAGTAGAAAGAAGGAAACAGGCAAAATTGAAATTCTTACAGGATCCAGTTGAGGAGAATAGAGATAATTATTTCAATGAAAGACGGGAAGCAAGTCGTACACTTAGGAATAAAAAGAGAGGTTACTTGAAGGAAAAACTGAATGAGGTAGAAACAAATAGTAAGAATAAAAACATTCGAGATTTATATAAGGGTATAAAGGAATTTAAGAACGGATATCAGTCAAGGGTAAACGTGATCAAGGATGAGAATGGTGACTTGCTTGCAGACTCTTCATCAATCCTAAACAGATGGAAAAACTATTTTGCGCAACTACTAAATGTACATAGGCCAAATAGAAATGATCGGGACGATATTGAAATACAAACTGCTGAGCCATTTATACCCGAACCCACGATTTCAGAAGTCGAAATTGCGATAGAAAATCTGAAAAAGTACAAGTCTCCAGGTATCGATCAAATTCCAGCAGAATTAATACAAGAGGGTGGAAGTGCATTATATAGCGAAATTTATAAACTTGTACTTGCTATTTGGGAAAAGGAAATTGTACCAGAACAATGGAAGGAGTCCATAATTGTACCTATTTTTAAAAAGGGGGACAAAACGAACTGTGGTAACTTTCGAGGAATATCACTTTTGTTGACGTCGTACAAAATTTTGTCCAATATTCTTTTGAGGAGATTAACTCCGTACGTAGATGAAATTATTGGGGATCATCAGTGCGGTTTTCGGCGTAATAGATCGACTATTGATCAGATTTTTTGTATTCGGCAGATAATGGAGAAAAAATGGGAGTATAAGGGTACAGTACATCAGTTATTCATAGATTTCAAAAAGGCATATGACTCGGTTAAGAGGGAAGTATTATATGATATTCTTATTGAATTTGGTATTCCCAAGAAACTACTTCGATTAATTAAAATGTGTCTCAGTGAAACATACAGCAGAGTCCGTATAGGTCAGTTTCTATCTGATCCTTTTCCAATTCACTGCGGGCTAAAGCAGGGAGATGCACTATCACCTTTACTTTTTAACTTCGCTTTAGAATATGCCATTAGGAAAGTTCAGGATAACAGGCAGGGTTTGGAATTGAACGGGCTACATCAGCTTCTTGTCTATGCAGATGACGTGAATATGTTAGGAGAAAATACACAAACGGTTAGGGAAAACACGGAAATTTTACTTGAAGCAAGTAAAGCGATCGGTTTGGAAGTAAATCCCGAAAAGACAAAGTATTTGATTATGTCTCGTGACGGGAATATTGTACGAAATGGAAATATAAATATTGGAGATTTATCCTTCGAAGAGGTGGAAAAATTCAAATATCTTGGAGCAAAAGTAACAAATGTAAATGACACTCGGGAGGAAATTAAACGCAGAATAAATATGGGAAATGCCTGTTATTATTCGGTTGAGAAGCTCTTATCATCCAGTCTGCTGTCCAAAAATCTGAAAGTTAGAATTTATAAAACAGTTATATTACCGGTTGTTCTATATGGCTGTGAAACTTGGACTCTCACTCTGAGAGAGGAACATAGGTTAAGGGTGTTTGAGAATAAGGTGCTTAGGAAAATATTTGGGGCTAAGCGGGATGAAGTTACAGGAGAATGGAGAAAGTTACACAACACAGAACTGCACGCATTGTATTCTTCACCTGACATAATTAGGAACTTGAAATCCAGACGTTTGAGATGGGCAGGGCATGTAGCACGTATGGGCGAATCCAGAAATGCATATAGAGTGTTAGTTGGGAGACCGGAGGGAAAAAGACCTTTAGGGAGGCCGAGACGTAGATGGGAGGATAATATTAAAATGGATGTGAGGGAGGTGGGGTATGATGATAGAGACTGGATTAATCTTGCACAGGATAGGGACCGCTGGCGGGCTTATGTGAGGGCGGCAATGAACCTTCGGGTTCCTTAAAAGCCATTTGTAAGTAAGTAAGTAATAATTACTTAAAAGATTAATGGGTTGAATGATTATATAGGCCGAATATACCACAAGAGGTTTTCATTTTGTCGATAAATTCACGTTACTTATTTACAAATGGCTTTTAAGGAACCCGGAGGTTCATTGCTGCCCTCACATAAGCCCGCCGATAAATTCACGTAGAAAATGAAAACCTCTTGTGATATTTAATAAGAATGTTTTTCGAATAGAATAATGAAGAAATAATTAATAAATAATGATTATAACGCATAGACTACCATTATAAGATATTTTATTTACTTGCAACGTAGCCTACAATATTTGATTCGTTGTCATGGACTGCTGTATTCGCAAAGAAAAAATAAAAATTGTACTAAATTAGGAATTCAATGCTACTCTTAACTATACATAAATGACATATGACAAACATTGGAATACTAGAAATACGAGTATTCATTTTACAACATGTTTTTGCAGTGCATTGGTGAATTGATACATTGACGAAATAATGGAACAAAAAAAAAACATGTTGAGGGAATGAAACGAAATAAAATCCCCCCCAAAAAGCAAGCAAAATTAAATTAAAAAAGATGGAAATTTAATTAAATGTAGTTTTATGGAAGTGACATTCGTAAAACACCAACCAAAAGTAAACTCAAGATAAACTTACAGTTAAGATCTACAAGGCATGACGAGCTAAAGGAATGATGCTGAGGAAATTGAAGTTGATTATTTCTGAATTCATTTAGAATTATCGAATTACGGTGTTCCACATTTATTTGTAGGGAACACAACTATTTCCATTGCTTTGTAAATACGCAGCCTACCAAGCAAGAAGTTATTATGAATAACCAGCGACAGGACAAGAATGACAATATATTATTGGTTGACTAGCTAAGGAATACGCCCTGATACAGGGTGGACCATTTAAGTTGATATTGTACAATATCTCCAAAACTAAGCGTTGTAGAAATAAATGTCTTGAATAAAAGTTGCTTGATATTATGAGGGAAAGCAAATGCCATTTGTCGTGTTTTATTTGGAGGACGTTGTGATGGTTATTTTAGGGTCAATTTAATTTTTTTTAAATAGGAACCTACATTTTTTATGTAGCAAGAAGCTATTATGAATAACCAGCGACAGGACAAGAATGACAATATATTATTGGTTGACTAGGTAAGGAATACGCCCTATATTAATATTGGACTTGGAACTATCTGTGTAACTTACGATATTCAGTCTTTCGATTTCCTTTCGTAAACAGTACTAATGTACCAACAGTGATAAGAATTTTATTTCTCTGTTCGTTTATGTGACACTATATTTCCAATCTGCACTTTTAATCGTGATAATAAACAAAATTAATTGAACCTCGGTATGTCGATCGGCTGTAATTTAGTGACGCAATGTTTAACGCTGTGAACAAATGTCACGCACCGCGACCGTAAATTGTTTTTATTCTGAGCATTATTGTCAAACAAAGGAAACCGCTCGATAACTTCCACAGCCATTAACCACGATGTTTGTTATAAAACCATACCAACATGTCGAACAAGTTTGCTCTGTACTAAATTTCCCTTCTCGGCCCTCCCTGTTTTTCCGGTAACCGTTCTGCACCACACCATGTTGCAAAGACGTCTTTACAGCCTTCTTAACCCCTCTAACGTGACTGGAGAAAGATTGTTGATGTAAGTACAATGTTGAGATTACTGGGGGAAATAAACCATTTCGATCACCAAGGTTATAATGTACAAAGCGTATAAATACTGTTAGATATTGGGAGAAATAAACCATTTCGAATACCCAGGTTATAATGTACAGAGTACATAAATGATTTATTTAACTGGCAGAGTTAAGACTGTAGGGCCTTCTCTTACACTCAACTAGGATTAAAACTTGCTTACATAGTTCAACATAGATCAGCGGTGGCGAAAATGTAATCGTGCACCGAGCCACTGTGCATAGCACCTATGGAGGGAGGCGGACACCCGAAGGGGAAGTGAAGCAACTGCCTGACTTATTAACGGATTTTCATTTTCCTTACGTCAAGCACTTAAATATAATTTTATACAGTACAAGGCTACAAACTAATGTTTAGTCGTGTAACTAACAAAGAAATGAACAATAAATGAACAATATCACAACCTAAAATTAACTGTCTTCGGAATGTCTCTGCGACAAAGTTTCAAAATCAGGAATTATGTCACTTACTGCCAGTCGTAGTTGATCACGAATGTATTTGTCTGTCAGTCGTGATCTAAATTTGGTTTTTACTATTTTAATTGTTGAAAATAATTTTTCACAAACGTAAATTGTACCGAACATGGCTTCAACAGAGCAAGCGAAAGAACGAAGCTTCAGATATTTATTTTTTGGCAATGATTTGAAAGTTCAACATTTGTCAAGTCCTTACATCTAGCTTTCATTTGACATCACATAGTAAATCAGTGAGTTCAAATTGAAGAGCTAACCGCATTATTCGTAATCTGCTGAAAAAGAGTCGACGTACAGAGATGATGATAATAACAATAACAATAACACTTAACCTTTTAATATTTCATCAGTAACATGTAGTATAATGCCGTTTTATATTATATAACCGTTTTCCTCGTAATACTTGTGAACAAATCATACATTTAATATTCTCATCATATTGACAGCAAAAAAAAAAAAAAAAAAAAAAAAAAAAAAAAAATTGCGTCCTCCCATCCTACTTGGAACTTTCGTACATGGTTTCGAGAGATACATATGCCACTCGCAGCTCAGAGGCAAATACAAATGGAACGGAGTTTGACTCCAGTGAGTGAGAGGGTGGGGGTTGGCGGAGGTTACAATGCACAACTATCACTGCGAGCCATAATGTCTCGCGAGTCACGTTCTCGCCACGGCTGACATAGATGCATAGTTCGTAAAAGCTATGATGCCTGTCTCATAAAATCCGTCACTGAGCAATGCTTACCTTCTTGTCTACTCATCTCAGTCGGGGAAATTGGAGTGGGGAGGTAAGGGGAAATCTACAGTGACTAGATTGAGATATTAGTGCCCAGACCTGCTATAAGCTCTGGTTTTCTTAATTTTCCTGATCTCCTCAACCTTGGAGTTTTCTTCTACACAACAGGTTAAAAAAACTCAGGAAGGTTCGCATTACGAGAATAAGATATATGTCTAATGCTTCAAAATGTTATAAATCACACGAATTAAGTACAAGAAATCGAGCGAGTTGGTTTAGACTGTAACGTGTGGGACTCGCATTCGGGAGGTACTGGGTTCAAACCACGTAACCAGCTAATCTGACTGAGATTTATCATGGTTTCCCTCAGTCACAAAGGCAAATGTTGGATTGGAAATTTACATACCATGATTCATCACCGCCTTAATCACCAATATCATAAACATTAATCAAAATCTGAAATTAGTTACATGAACACAAGCCATCTATAGTACACGACAATAGAAACAGAAATCAGAAAACAGTAAAAATGGCCTACTAATATACCCAAAGATCCTAAACACGCGTTATGATCGCATATGTTGAAGCGTGTATAAATAAACTTAACAATAAAACGTACAAGAAACACCAAATTTAACATTGAAATTATGTATTGCCATAAATAATTGGAAATTGGAAAGTATTTTAAGTTACTTACTTACTTACTGGCTTTTAAGGAACCCGGAAGTTCATTGCCGCCCTCACATAAGCCCGCCATTGGTCCCTATCCTGAGCAAGATTAATACATTCTCTATCATCATTTCCCACCTCCCTCAAATCCATTTTAATATTATCTTCTCATCTACGTCTCGGCCTCCCCAAAGGTCTTTTTCCCTCCGGCCTCCGAACTAAAACTCTATATGCACATCTGCATTCGCCCATACGTGCTACATGCCCTGCCCATCTCAAACGTCTGGATTTAATGTTCCTAATTATGTCAGATGAATACAATGCGTGCAGTTCTGCGTTGTATAACTTTCTCCATTCTCCTGTAACTTCATCCCTCTTAGCACCAAATATTTTCCTAAGCACCTTATTTTCAAACACCCTTAACCTATGTTCCTCTCTCAAAGTGAGAGTAAGTTTCTTACTATGAATTACAAATACGAGTTCAGGAAGAAACTTGTGCTTTTAATAGTAAAACCAGAGTGTGTTACGGAGTTACAATTTGCGCATAAGATGCGAGAAAACTGCCTTTTCAGCAGTGTTGCCAACTGGATTCTTAAAAACCCGCTATAAAACAGTCAAAAGTTGCTAAATTGTTATGTTATCAATGTAAAATGAATTATTTTGCCGCTGTTGGTGTTAAAAAAGAATTAAACACATATATTAGATGATGATAATAATAATAATAATAATAATAATAATAATCATGGTAATAAAAATAATAATTCTTACTTGGTTATTTAACGACACTGTATCAACTACTAGACAATTTAGCTTCGATGGAATTGGTGATAGCGAAATGGTTTTTGGCGGGATGACGTCGAGGATTCGCTATAGATTACCTGACATTCACTTTACGGTTGGGGAAAACCTCGGCAAAAACTCAACCTGGTAATCAGCCCAAACGAAAATCGAACCCACGCCCGAGAGCAATCCCGATCAGCAGGCAAACGCGCTACCGCCTGAGCTACGTCGGTGGCTGAATAATAATAATAATAATAATAATAATAATAATAATAATAATAATAATAATAATAATAATGAATCTTCTGGAACGATATAATTTTGTCGTTTTCGCCGTAGAATCTATGGGCCCATGGCGTTCCGAGGCGAAGTTGTTAACTTCTGATATCGGCAAGTATTTATCGGCATTTAACGATGACTTTCGCTCTACAGCTTTCCTCCGCCAAAGAATTAGTATTGCCATTCAACGAGGGAATGCTATAAGTGTTCTGGGGACTTTTCCAGAATCTAAATCACTGGAAGAAATATTTTATTATAACCTCGTAGTTGATATAGCGTCATTAAATAACCAACTAAAAATATATTTATTTCGTATATTGCTGTAGACAGTTTTTCGCATCCTTTAGTTTTGTTGCTAATTTCTAGTCTGTCCCTTACTCAATTGTTTAATTTAAATTTCAAAATTGAATTAAATTTTATTTTGTATAAGACAGTTTGCTGTGTTTTTAGATAATATTGTTCTAAATTAAAGCATTATGTAAAATTAAGTGGGATAAAACCACTTTGTGAAGTATTATTGTTACAATATTGTGTTGTTATTGGTAATTACATTACTACCTGTAATTTGTCATGTGAATATCCATTTGATCATAATAGTCTTAGCTAGAGTATAATTATGTTTGTGTATCTATGTTCTCTTGTTGTTATGTACAAGTAAAAGTTCTGGATGTTAAAAAAATTAATGCGTTATGCAAGACTATTATTGAAACTAATCCAATTTACCAGTTAACCTGAATACTTTAGAAATCAGTACAACATTGATAAATTTTAACCTCTAAACCAGGTCTGCACAAGGTTTGCGCTCTCCGAGCCGGCTCACAGCTCATGAGCGGAATGCAGATATTAGCTGCGCTCTGTATAAGGGTGGACTGGAAGAAGGGGTGATCTCTTACAGAATATACACAAAAGGAAGTACTATTACGAGTGCTTATGAAATGAATTCCCGTTCAGTGTTTGCAAAACAATCTTGGACTATTATTAATTAATAAAGAAATATTTATTTTACAGAAGTAATACAAATTCTATAGCTACTTAAATGTACAATATCATTTTGTTATATTTTTATTTACCAGTACATCAAAACGAGGTTTTGTGCTGTTGGCAGCTGAAAGGAACAGTAGCCTACTGATCGTAATGAAACATCGGTTACAGATGTTCGATGTCTGCCTTTATTAAAGTTGATTATGGAAAACAGTTGCTCACAAATATAAATGTTGAGGCAAACATAGCAATCATTTTCACAGCCAGCCTGTGTAGTCGTGGATATTATTGCTAATGTTTAGTCTTGTAAAACTCAACCAGGCTAGTAGTATTATTCAAACGATCTTTAGCCCTTAGGTCACATTGAAAATAAATAAGTTGGAGCTGTAAATCGTTAAATGTTAAATGTTATGTTCCGTCTTTTAGATTCCTCCATACTGTACTGTAGCAGTAGGTAAGCAACGTGAAACAGTTACTGAGAATAGGCCTACACACTGCACTCCACTAGATAACTGAGTGGTCGTTTCCTTCTCCTCTACATATTGCAAGTCTATGTCATTCTGACGTATCATCCTCTCCGTTTCGGCGAGCGGTAAACACCGCTCTCCTGCTCTGAAGGAGAGCGCGCGCTCGTTGAGCGCTGTTTGTGCAGGCCTGCTCTAAACTAACACGGGAAAATTCCAGTGCAAAAGCAACTGAATTGGCAGGACTGCGTCTCAGTAAGACGCACGCACGCACGCACGCACGCATACACATCGTGTCCGTATTGCCTTGCTGAAGCGATGAGCTTGTCAGTGAAATAGGCGCCATAGCATCAAGGCGTACATCATCTGTGACTGTACGAAGTACGGAACCTTACGGTACATGTTTCTTGTCTCAAGCATCAGAGCCAGAAATTTACGATGTGGTTTGGCAATTAATTTGATGTACCTCGCATTCGAGGTCGATGTTTCGATAACCGTGGCTAGCAGGTGTACCGATCTGGAAATTCCTTGTAACTAATGCAAATTTGAAGTCGAGACACGCACCACTACCCCGGGAAAGATGTAAAGCTGTTCAGCTTCGTTCTGCTCCCGGGAGACTTCGAGTCTGCTGCCTTCTTCTTGACCCAGACGTAGCGAACTCACTGAAGAAATAGAGGGCAACTTCTTAGTTGCTGTTGCCCGTCTCTGTAAAAGTTCCGTTGTCTGTCTTAAGTTGAATGTTGTAAAGGCAAAATAAATCAAAGGAACATATGGGGACATTTATAATGTTCCATTCGCGGAAATTATCTGAATGGAGACGCTGAATTGCTTGTTTGTTTTACATTTTGTAGAGCCTTTTTTTCCAAAACAGCTTGTTTTGATGTGTAACGCATATACTATGAGATGTGTATTAGAGTTTGTAATACAAAAATGAAAGGAACTAGTGGAATTTTTTATTTATTTATTTACTAGAGCTTCCTCAAATTAGAGGCTGCCATTAGACAAAGCATACAAAACAATACTTACTTACTTACTTACTTTTAAGGAACCCGGAGGTTCAATGCCGCCCTCACATAAGCCCGCCGTTGTTCCCTATCCTGAGCAAGATTACTCCAGTCTCTACCATTATATCCCACCTCCCTCAAATCCATTTTAATATTATCTTCCCATCTACGTCTCGGCCTCCCTAAAGGTCTTTTTCCCTCCGGCCTCCCAACTAACACACTATATGCATTTCTGGATTCGCCCATACGTGCTACATGCCCTGCCCATCTCAAACGTCTGGATTTGATGTTCCTAATTATGTCAGGTGAAGAATACAATGCGTGCAGTTCTGTGTTGTGTAACTTTCTCCATTCTCCTGTAACTTCATCCCTCTTAGCCCCAAATATTTTCCTAAGCAACTTATTCTCAAACACCCTTAACCTGTGTTCCTGTCTCAAAGTGAGAGTCCAAGTTTCACAACCATAAAGAACAACCGGTAATATAACTGTTTTATAAATTCGAACTTTCAGTTTTTTTGACAGCAGACTGGATGATAAAAGCTTCTCAACCGAATAATAACAGGCATTTCCCATATTTATTCTGTGTTTAATTTCCTCCCGAGTGTCATTTATATTTGTTACTGTTGCTCCAAGATATTTGAACTTCTCCACCTCTTCAAAAGATAAATTATACAAAACAATACAAGAACAAATAGATGATGAAAGATAACAGAGTAAGAAAAAAGGTAAACAAACAAACAAAGAATGATAGTTTATAGAATAAAAAAAAGTTACAAGGAAAGAAGCAATGAAAGCTAATAAGAAAAAGAAAAAAAATGATAATGGTGCGTCAGTTTTTTCAGTACACTGAATTCGAGTCCATATAGGTGGTTCCGTAAAAGTTTGACTGACTCATTCAGAAAAGATTTGTGCAGTCCTAGGATCTTACAGAATTGAGAAGAGAAGTTAGGTATCGTTCCTCTTGCTCCAAACATCAATCCCGTAACACTGATATCGTGAAGTTAGTATTTACTGTATCTTTATAATACGTGATGGTTTGAACGTAGATTGCTCGTTTCTCCTCATGTACTTCTTCAGGCTGTCCTTTATACGTTTCAAACCTGTTATTGGGGTCGATTATCATACCCTGAGACAGGGATTCGCTAATGGCGATTATGTCAATTCGTCTGTTACTGCCATTGTCGGCAGTTCCGTGGACTTCTTCATAGACGGTGTATTTTAGTTTTCTAAGGGCATCGGCCAGTTTAATTCTAATTGCATGGTGCCTATGTTTTATACGCAATGTTTCGCCATAAGGGCAGGCTCCCAGGACATGTCCAAGGGTTTCTATCTCACTGAGACATCGCCTGCAGTGGTTGTCCTGAGACCTGCATCGGACGTTTTCGCTCGAGCGCCAAGTAGTTCATAGCATAATCCGATAGGTAGCGCACATGCATGATGGGTAAAATTGTCACGTGCGATAAATCCTCGAACGGTGTAAGCCGAGCGTTAGACATTCGTTCTTGTTACAGTGATGAACTGTGTAGTAACATCATAGATGTTTATCATTTCAAAACTTTGCAGTGTTTAACTAACCTCTCCATAGTACAGCTACAAAACTTGCTTTAAAATGTAATATAAATGTTGTAGGTAAATGTTTTTTTTTTTTTTTTCCCACACAGGAGTGATTTTGTTTTTGCCACATCTGATAGATGTTATTGGACGTAAATGTAATTATTATAAACGGAGAACACAATCACGATAATGCAAGAAATGTATCAAGTTTTCTAGTAGTGGTAGTGGTAGTGGTAGTGGTAGTGGTAGTGGTCGTGGTGGTGGTGGTGATGGTGATGGTGATGGTGATGGTGATGGTGATGGTGATGGCGATAGTGATAGTGATAGTGATAGTGATAGTGATAATAATCTCTAATAATTAATGTATCAATCTTTGCGTCTGTAACAGTTGTGCAGCATGATTATTCGTTTTATTATATTTTTTGTGACGTTATCTCTGTACTAATATTGTTATTAATCTACTGCTATATCAATAATATTTTGTAAAACGTTTCTATATTGTCGCAGTATATAGGCGGAACACTATGTATGGACCTGTCATATTATATTATATGTCGTAAATCAAATATTGAATAATTATTAATTAGCAATAATAACTGTATATCGAAATTTTTCATACTATTTTATTTATAACTTCATGTTCCTGTTTTGGTACGTTCCATTGACTGTTCCATTAAACGTTTGTCATAAACGCAAAAAATAAACAAAACATATGTGTATCTTATCTGTCGCCTTCCATACAAGATAAGACATGTCGGTGAGATGACCTTGCACTGTGCTTCTATTTATTACGAGCGTATCACGACGATCGTATCTCACTCGAGGGTGCGACACTCGATCGAGTTCAAGCGAGCGATTTAACTCCAATGCAGCACTATGCCTGAGACCTACCGGGTATGGCTCTTACAGCACTTATGTTGGCAGTCATCTTGATAGCCTCCTTCCATTCACCGCTAGTCATTCCATCGGGCTCAGTTATCTATTTGTTAGAGGAGTGAACTCACTGTACAGAATAACGCCTTTTCTCTTTTGAGGTAAGTTGCACCATGCGTTGTACTCTCGGTAATAATGCGATTGGAATTGATTTTAAATTATTGTTTTATCACTATCATAGTTTGTCATGCTTTTCAGTTTCCTACCTTTCTATTGTAGTTCAAATAAAATAATTATTTTCATTTCCATGCATAATTTGTAACTAGTGTCTCAGTGTATGAGACATAGGCAGAGAACCTTGTGGAGGGGGGGAAGCAGAATCATGGAATCCCCATACAACGGGGTTATGGGGGACATCATTTACCTCATCCCCCTTATAGCTTGACCGTGGTACAGTATATCGAAATATGATCATTTAATAAAGGTATTTTCGGTGCATGTTTCTTACAGTGTTACATCCAAATCCGCGATGTGTCGGACCGAGTTGTATAGGACTTGAACTGTAGGTCTACTACAAATTATAATAGCGCATAACTTAAAGTAATCTTCCTCTTTTTCTCTCTCGTACAGAAATATATGCATACATAAACAAAACTACGTAACAGTGCAAACAAACTTTTTTATATGAAGTTCAGCTTCCTGAAGATAGCATATATGAAATGTAAACTCTAATCATTTTATTTAATCTCGTCTTTAAGTTTACATATTATATCAGGATCACTTTTCTTTTTTATGCATTGTTGTGCAGTATGTTATTCATATTTCTCGTCCACACCTGTGGAGTAACGTCTGGACGCGAAACCAGGTGGCCCGGGTTCGATTCCTGGTCGGGACAAATTACCTGGTTGAGGTTTTGTCCGGGTTTTCCCTCAACCCAATATGACGAAATGCTGGGTAACTTTCGGTGCTGGACCCCGGACTCATTTCACCGGCATTATCACCTTCATATCATTCAGACGCTAATAACCAAAGATGTTGATACAGCGTCGTAAAATAACTTACTTAAATAAATAAATAAATAAATAAATAAATTAAATAAATAAATATTTCTCCAAGTGGCGGCCTGAACACATGCAGACTTCTAACACATGAGTACAGGCTGTTACAAAAGAAACATTACAGTGCTCCCATTCCTCAAACGAGGTATAGAAATTCTTATACATTCAGAAATTTAAAATAAAATATTATAGTCCAGACACATGATCTGAAGGATACATTTCCACCATTTCGTACAATATTCTGGTCACGAGATATAATCATATACTTTGTCTTTTTGGGATTCCCTAATCGTTTATGGATTTTCTCCTAACATATTCACGTCGTCCGCATAGACAAGCACCTGATGTAACCCGTTCAATTCCAAACCCTGTCTGTTATCCTGTACTTTCCTAATGGCATACTCTAGAGCGAAGTTAAAAAGTAAAGGTGATAGTGCATCTCCTTGCTTTAGCCCACAGTGAATTGGAAAAGCATCAGATAGAAACTGATCTTTACGGACTATACTCTACGTTTCACTGAGAACACATTTTAATGAATCGAACTAGTTTCTTGGGAATACCAAATTCAATAAGAATATCTTATAAAACTTCTATTGCAGAAAAGTTAAAGCATCTGTGCATGGGGACAAAATTTTCAAGTCAGGTCTCGTCACGATAAGTTTTCCACGTAGCAGCTCCTTTACACACTGTAGTTAACCAGAAATATGTCAGTTTTGTTATTAATAGTTGCTGGGATAATTACAATTCTCTTCTCTTGGCGAGCTTAAAGTTCACATCTAAATACAATTTCTTTGACTGCATTCAGCAGATTACAGAGCGAACTGTAGCCATCATCACTAGAGATAAGCGATGTGCGTGACCGCCTCGTGAAATGAGAGAATTTTAATGACACTTCATAGTGTGGGGCTCTGAATTCCACACAACCACAAGTCGCGCCTGCTGCGTTACAGTCCCGACCCGCACCACACTGAGCTATCATACCAAAAGGGCGGTTATGTGTTTCTGCAGTTTGCTTGTCTATATACAGCGACTTACTCTGTGTACAGCCTTAGACACAAAAATGACCGGTTGTCAAACGCTAAGTCCCTTTCGGAAGACTTCCGTTAGAGCAGTCATGTCAATTGATGCCCATAGGAGCAAGCGCGCGCTTTAGAGTCCAGGAGAGCCTGAGCGCTTTACAGCGGAAAGGAAAGAGACAGACGAAAGAGGTGGTATATCCCGCTTGGTCGAGCTATATTCAGGGATGGCCAGCACTGTTTCAATGGATAAAGGGAAGAGAACTTATTAAAATTGTGTCCATGTTAATTTTTAGTTTTGTCTGAGAAGTATAAGTGCATTATAACAATGTAAATTTTAATTTTAATGCTCATTTTTCACAAGTTTGATTTTTTTAATTCAAAGAAATATTTTCTCAACTTTTTGTTTTATAGAAAAGTGAAATTTTCAGGTATAGGCCTATTTATTTAGTAGCCTTACAGAATGTTTCGTAAATCTAATATACCGTAAATACGTATTACTGAAGTTAGTGTATTGAACATTTTGAAAATATTCGCATGGAAATTGTTTGTAAGGAAATGAATTAACAAAGCAACTGCTGTTACATCATAAGCAAAAGATACGTGCTCATGTGTTGTAAAAATGTCAGCTCTATAGCTTCAGCACATTTCGAGAAAATAATTTAATATTCTGATGGTAGGAAGTTGATTACCAAAATCACCTTAAAAGCATAATGCGATAAGAGTTTTGTTATGTAATATTAGTTACACTTAAAACAGATACAGTACCTAGGTAACTTTGCTTTGTACTATAATATTGTTTTGATTAGTTTATTGATTACTTTTGTAAGGCTAAAGATACCATCAATATAAATTCCAACTTATCATGTCATACTCAATCTCTTTCTTTGGAATATCACTTTCTTTATGAATGATGTGTTTCATCCACTTAATACAATATAATATTATACTACTATGGGATTTAAGTGAATATTCCTTCTTAACTCTCTGTTATGTTATTAAGATTTAAAACACAAGAGCAATATTAAGAAATCAATGTTAGTATTTTTGTTTTACAGACAATATAGATAATTTCAAACAGAAAGAAGAAAAATAACGACATAAAAATCTCACGTTCCGTTTGAAGTTTGTGCACCACTGTTTTCTTAATCGAACAGACTGCTTATTCATATACACAACCCTTCCTCTTTCCATGCTTAGCGCTTGATGCTCGCGCACGACGTCAAGGTCAGAAAAATGCGCTTGCTTTGACATCACTGCGTTAGAGAGTAGGTTTATATGTGAAGGAATTTCTTGGACACAACTCCGCTCTGTTTTTCCTTTGTTTTGTTTGTTTGTTGCTTTTTCTGTCTAATTATAAATCAAGTGTTATGAATAATCTATAACGAAGATATAGTCAAGGAGTAAATCAGGCTCAAAATAAACATCCTTTCCCTAGTCGTGTGAACCAGGCGCTGCCCAAAGTGACTTAGACAAATTCACACTTCATGAGAGCGGTCATTTTTTTTTGTCTAGTGAACGGATTTTGTTCATATCTAAGCGTCAATTTATCAATAAATAATAATACTTACTTACTGGCTGTTAAGGAACCCGGAGGTTCATTGCCGCCCTCACGTAAGCCCACCATTGGTCCCTATCCTGAGCAATAATAATAATAATAATAATAATAATAATAATAATAATAATAATAATAATCTGTGGCTCCACAGCCCTTGAAGGGTCCAGACCTCCCCCCAGCCCTTATAGCTGGCTTTCGCAAACGGATTTCGCTACCTATACTAGCTCCCTAAGTACATCACGATGCTGGGTGGATACTGGTCCCATACACTGGCCGAAATTTCATGAGAAAATTTCTTCCCCAATGAAGACTCGAACCAGCGCGCATTTCGTAACGCGAGTCCTAGGCAGGATGCCTTAGACCACGGCACGTGACATATATACTGTACTGTACTCCAACCAGGAGAAAGTCTCAGGGGAATGAGAAGCAGCGGGGTAATGCTGTGAGTGAAAGTTGATGTCATAAGGTCACACACGTGGGTACATGCATCTCCATTGGCTAACTCTCAAAGCACAAACGATAACATTGATACACACATTTATACTACCCTAGTTACAAAATTAGATCACTATTAATTTCCTGATCTTTTAATCTCTCCATACAGGAAATAACATATGCAGGAGGACGCATGTTTTTTAAACTGGCGTTATAACGGTAATATTATCTACTTCGCTCCAATAGATGACGCAATAGTAAGCACATTCCTTTCACGGTTAATCTCCTGGTTGGAGAATAGTATAGTAGGTATACAGAGTGATTCACGAGGATTTACCTTCCTTTACAGAGCTTATTTCCGAAGACATTCTGAGCAAGAAATGTCATATAAACATGGGTCGTATTTTCAATATTTACAGACTTACGTTTCGTTATTGGAACGCATTGCTGTGAACGCGTGATCTTGGTCAGCGTGCAGTCAGCAGCCAGCGCGAGCGCTACGGAAATCAAAGATAGCCGTATGCAGTTACGTATATAGCGCTACGAGTGCCGTTCACAAGCGTGCGGCCAAGTGTACTCAGCGGACGGCGACATTTTTAAAAATGTGTTGTAAACTCTCCAAGACTGTAAATTAGGATGCAAAATTGAACTGCAAATAATTAAGTCGGTGGAAGTGGTGTGATTTGTAATAATTGTTGTAGTAAGTGTGTAAGAATAATGTAATTTTCTAGTTAAAAACAGAAAAAGATGTCTGTACGAAGCAACCAAGGAGTTCACAGCACATTTTTAGCTTCATAATATTTGGCAATTAAAGAAATGACACTTCCGAATGATTCATTCTCTATTTGTATTATTCTTTTACCTTCAATCTAAAGAAGAAAAAACCTATTTTACAAACAACTTTAAATTAGTGTAGCTCTGAAACTATTGAGAATAGGAACTATGTTTATATGACATTTTTTGCTCAAAATGTTTTCAGAAATAAGCTCCGTAAAAGACGGTAAATCCTCGTGAATCACCCAGTATAGTACATAAAATTAAATTTAATGAATACTTAACTCTAACTTCATAGAATTAACAGTTTATTTATTCAATTCTCAATCTCTATTACAACCATTGTTACATTAATTGCAAAATCTATAATTACTATCAATCCTAGGCACATTTATTTCTCTTTGCCGTATATATTTTAAGTTATAGCCATTTTTATATAGTACATAAACTTTCGCAGTCTCGTTATGAAACATAGTACACCAGCAGTGGCGAAAATGTAGTTGTGCGCCGAGCCACTGTGTAACTTGCAACGTGCATAGCACCTATTGAGGGAGGCGGACACGGGGAAGTGAAGCAACTGTCTGACTTATTAACGAATTTTCATTTTCCTTACGTCAAGCACTTAAATATAATTTTATACAGTACAAGGCTACAAACTAATGTTTAGTACGTGTAACTAACAAAGAAATGAACAATAAATGAACAATATCACAACCTAAAATTAACTGTCTTCAGAATGTCTCTGCGACAGAGTTTCAAAATCAGGACTTATGTCACTTACTGCCAGTCGTAGTTGATGACGAAGGTATTTGTCTGTCAGTCATGATCTAAATTCGGTTTTTACTATTTTCATTGTTGAAAATAATTTTTCACAAACGTAAGTTGTAGCGAACATGGTTTCAACAGAACAAGCGAAAGAACGAAGCTTCGGATACTTATTTTTTGGCAAAGATTTGAAAGTTCAACATTTGTCAAGTCCTTACATCTAGCTTTCATTTGACATCACATAGTAAATAAGTGAGTTCAAATTGAAGAGCTAACCGCATTATTCGTACATCTGCTGAAAAAGGTTCGACGTACAGAGATGATGATGATATTATTATTATTATTATTATTATTATTATTATTATTATTATTATTATTATTATTATTTTTATTATTATTAACACCTAATTTTTAATGTTTCATAAGTAACATGTAGTATAATGCCGTTTTATGTTATACAACCGTTTTCCTCGTAATACTCGTGAACAAATCATACATTTAATATTTTCATCATATTGACAGCAAAAAAAAAAAAAAAAAAAATGCATCCTCCCATCCTACTTGGAACTTTCGTACGTGGTTTCGAAAGAGACATATGCCACTCGCAGGTCAGAGACAAATACAAATGGAACGGAGTTTGACTCCAGTGAGTGAGAGGGTGGGGGTTGGTGGAGGATAGAAGCAAAAGAAATGCACAGCTATCACTGCGAGCCACAATGTCTCGCGAGTCGCATTCTCGCCACGGCTGCAGTACACACACGGCTACTGTAAGTGATATTTATGAACAAATACAGTAATCACTAGATCAAAACCGGTTGTCTCCAAATGGAACTCGTATAATAACGGAACACGTGATATACATAATTCCATCCCCACACAAAGGTGACGACAGCCCCAGTACAGATACGTGGCCTACCTCGTGTTTTATCTTCGCCGTATACTTTCAAGCGTTCGCTGTGTGATTAAAATGGTAATTAAGGATTGCGGTGTGGGTGTATGTTTCAACAATTGGAGTATCGCTCATCAGCTGGAGGGCAGTTACGGCAGTCATTCACGCGAGGAGGAAGTGTTAGCATATCTTCAGGCCGGTAATGCTTCGACACTCCCTGTTGGCAGGTCTCATAGGCTATACATTACCCCCTTGACAAAGAGTAATGTGTACGCATTAGCCGGTTTTGATAAATTTACAGCCCCTATTGTAAAAATTCCGTGTGTTGTGCCGCGATGTTTACTAAACGGCGCCCCGTGAAATATGGCGCAGCGTCAGTTTACACGCCTCGAATGAACGGAGGGGATAATTAAGGCTTCCGATAAGGAGACGGTCCCACGCGCGCCGGGTACTAGCTAGCGGTGTGTTGCTTTTTCTCTTAGGACTACATGAAATTGGCCTATCATTTTTATTCTTCCTCCTTTTTTTTAGAACCGTCATATCTGTTGTGTGTGGCAGTCTCCGGGGAAATAATTTAATTAAAATGGCGTTACAAAAATTTCATGTGGTTATCGTTGTACGTTTAAAGGCTGGTTCACAATAAACCTGGAACGGAAACGAGAACGACAACGGAAATTTTAAGATGTATATAAATGCGAGCATTCTTCTTCTTCATCAGGCTCTACAACTCTCAGACGAAAGTTTTGGCCTTCTCAACAACTTTCTTCCGTTCTTTACGGCTTCCAACTATATTTGTCCAGTTTTCCACCTTCATCAATTTCAAATCATTCAGGACATCATCCTCCCATCTATTTTTTGGTCTACCGTGCTTTCTGTTAACTATTGGTTTCCATTTGTATATCTGTTTGACCAGTCTATTATTCTCCATTCTATTTATATGACCAAACCATCCTAATCTTAGCGATTTTATATGATTCATTATGTTCCTATTCTTTATTAGCTCATTCAGTTCACTGTTGTATTTAATTCTCCATGTACCATCATTCTTTTTAGTTGGACCAAAAATTTTCCTTAGTATTGCTCTTTCAAAAATTAGCAGTCTATGTTTTATGGAGTTTTTAAGGACTCATGTTTCGCTGGCATAAGTTACTACAGGTCTTATTGTAGTACAGTATAGCTTAAATTTGGACTGTTTAGATATCAATTTACTTCTAAATAACTGCAGGTTGGCATGGTATGCTTTGTTTCCCATTACAATATTCTTTCTCTTATTTCTTCCTCAATGGTGTTGTTGTTATTAACAGTTGATCCAAGATATTTGAAACTTGGAACTTGTTGAATCATTATATCGTTTATTTTAAAATCTCCTAAAGTTTCTCTTTTTGTGCTACATTTTAAGAATTTTGTTTTCTTCTCATTAATTATCAATCCAAATTTCATTGCCTGTTCTTTCAAATTGTTAAATGTTTCTATCAAAGCCGATTTTGTTCTTGCAGTTTTATTATGTCATCAGCATAAGCTATACTCTGCCTTAGTTTTATTGTAATGTTTCCCCTCATCTCCAGTTTCTTCAATATAAAGTCTATAACCAAACTAAATAATGTAGCTGAAAGCGGATCACCTTGTTTGACACCGTTTCGAATACTGAACTTTACACTTATCTTATTGGTCACCTTTATTTTTGCCTCAGTGTTTCTTAATGTTAGGGCTATTAATCGTATCATTTTATTAGGTACTTCATAAAATTTTAAACACTCAATAATTCTATTTCTACATATTGCATCAAAGGCATTACTGAAGTCAATGAAGATGTTATATAGGTCAATATTAAATTCATGGCATTTCTCAAATATTTGTCTTAACTATAAATAGATTGTCTATAGTTGATCTGTTAGCTCGGAATCCCATTTGATAGTCGTCCAGTTTGTTTTCTATTATTTTAACAAGTCTTTGGTTTAATATAATGGCATATATTTTATATGTTATATTTAATAATGTTATTGGTCTGTAATTACTACACATTAATTTATCTCCTTTTTTAAAGATTGGGCAGATGATTCATTCATTCCATTATGTTGGTAACTTCTTTTCTTCCCATATCTTTGTCGTCAATTTAAATGCTAGCATTCACAATACTTAATTATGAATGCTCACATTTAAATATATTTACAGTATTTTAACAATATTTCCGTTCTCGTTCTCCTTTCCGTTCCCGGTTTATTGTCAACCAGCCTTTACTCGTTTCGTGTCAGATTAGTGCTCTATCATGTTTTTTTAATTGGTTTATTTTACGACCATTTATCAATTGCGATAGTTATCTAGCGTCTTGCGCTGCGTTTATGTTGAAGCAACGATAAACGATAGCAAGCGCCACTAACGCGTGGCCTCGTCTGAAGGAACACTGAATGAGATGAAGGTGACAATGTCAGCGCCCAGAGTTACCCAGCATTTGCTCCTAATAGGTTGAGGGAAAACCCCGGAAAAAACTTCAAACAGGCAACTTGTTCCAACCAGGATTTGAAATCGCGCCCGCTCGTCAGGCATGCTAACCGTTACTCCACAGCGGTGGACTTGAACCCATATCCCAGTGGCACCGTGAAGAAGTAAAAATGACGAGTTTAATAGGATATACGAATTCCAAGAGCATTGTCGTTACGAAAAAATCACAATAGATTGAGTACCGGTAGCAAATACCTTACTATAATAATACCGCACAGCTGTATATTAGTAGCATTGGCGTGAGTGCGAAAAATCGCGGACCTGACATCTAGCGCAGAGGGATGGAATTACGTCCACATATACAGGGACATCATTTTATTTTTACTTCAATTTTTATTGTACCTGAGTTTTTGAATGTACTTCACTCCCACCCCTTGTACTAATGAAGTTCCAACTTCCTCCATACAGAACCAAGGCCGCATGTAAACACTACTGAGTTAGTGAGTATAGTACAGTACGTTCCAGAAATATGTTCGCGTTTTCTAGTGACGAAAGACCTTTCAATATTGAATCATATTTTCGCACAGGTACTGTCCGTTTGCCTACGTCGCATCCCGATTTCCCCACCTGCTTCTGCTCGCCCCTCTGTAATAGCTGGGCTGTCTTAGCTCTTTTCTGAAAACATTAATTTCTGTTAGGTATTGGACGTTTACGTAATATTATACAACTATTTAAAATAACTTAAATAAAAGGGCCTCGTTAAGTAATTAACTGTCATGTGATTTCCCCCTCTTTCTACGATCCTGCGACATAACCACTTGGACGGACAGTAAATAGCATATCTGAGTAATTTTATCTGTGCGGGTAGGGCAAAAGTGAAGATTGAATTTACAGTACGTAAGGTACTCTTTTATAGAGTAGGTACAGAATTATTTCACATGAGTTACTAGTACGAAGGACGAAACTGGTAATTGGAAATAGATGCAATAGTCTATAGTGCGATAATATGCACAAAAGAACTGAAGCCTATATCGAAATGAATGGCCACCATTTTTAAAAATGTGTTTAAATATCCATTTTATGATTATTTTTCAATTTAACTTCATTCTCTATATTGTACGCTAATGTGCTGTAGATAGTATATTATACACTACATAATGAATACATTCGCATGGATAACTCTGTTCGTGAGTGAAAACAGTTATTCTTAATACCGTACTGTATTTTGATTAAACAAAAACCTAATGAAAATTATCGAACTCAAAGTCGCGATATTTCCTAGTTTACGTAAATGGATGAACTACTTTTATACCCTCCTATACCTAGTAAAGTGATTTGTTTGTGTTTTACTCCAGTATCATCGAACTAAAGTTGTGGAAGGGGGTTGCAAACGATGTTTCCGGTTCTCTAAAGGTATAGTCAGGTTAATATTAAAAATGTTAGTAAAAATAAAATGATGTCCCTGTACAAATATTAACATAGGGAGATTCGGACTATTGTTTAAAACGTGAGTTACTAATGTGGAATTATATATGAAACACTTAAGAAATGTTGAATAATATTTAATGCAAAATTATCTTCTTATATCAAAGCTGCATATTATGAGAAATATTGCGTACTTCATATTACTTTCCGTAATTAATTGTTACATATTTTTTCTTTGGTTTACCGAGACAAAATCAATCTGATATTAGGAATGAATTTACAGTAATGTTTTATATACGCATTGCTGACAACTGTAAAAATAAAATTGATAGTAATATGATGCTTGTAATAATTAGTAAAGGCATGTGGACAACAATATAACTTAATTTGATAAAACCTTAAAATCCAATACATTTTAACTTCTATTTATGTATTAGTTCTAGATAAAAAAACTAATTTATATTTTTCTATCAACACAAAGACAAGGAATTAGGCCTACTAAAGAATGTTGTTGACTTACGTTTTATGAACTGTCGGAAATCGAAAGTACGATTTGGAGCAATTTGTAATGCTGCAATTGTCACAATAAAAACAGCACATATACACCCTGACATTTTAACACTAGTACTAGTTCATAAAACTATTAACAAATTAACTAGCCCAGCAACAATATACATTGCAGTTGATTACAGCTTGTTTCGCGAGTATCTCCATCCCGGCAGGTAGGTAGCAGCACCATCGTCGTTCGCACGTAAAACTGCTAGCTGTCCGGTATTATTATAGTAAGGTATTTGCCGGTAGTGTGTAATGGAATTTCCGTATTGCCATAGCAACCGAAGACTACGCGAATTCCCACGGGGCCAGTGAGTCTCCGCGGCCCACACAGGTATTGACCACCGGGAGATTATTTAGTGAGGCTGCGATCGTAGGTGTAATGAAACTAATTTACCAAGGCAGCAGAGAGATTGTGAACATTCCTGGGCGACGAGCAGCTTCATGAATTATTCACGAGCTCCTTACTTCTGCCTAGGCAAAGGCAATTCTGTTGACAGCTCTGCAGTCCGCATTGAAGCGTGCTCCTGGCCCGCAAGTATTTTAATTAACTTACAACACACTAATGTAATATTATCTTTAATTATTTAAAAATTCCCCTAATTATCTAATTTATTTTGAAATTATTTAAAACATTGTACTAAAACCATTCCAAAGTGATTTTACTTGAAATCATTCTAAATTTCAGTTCACTATTACTTTAAAATTATTCAGAAGTAAATTTACGGCTGCATTAAAGTCATTCTAAAGTAAATTTATGGTTACGACTGCCTTAAAACCATTCTGGGGTAATATTTTGCAATTCATTTTATGTAAATTTTCAGAAAAGTCTGTATATATATATATATATATATATATATATATATATATATTGAAAGTTTATTGTTTCAGTAATTGACTTTACTGTTGTGTATGTTTTAGGTGTTAACCTTTACATTATAAGTTACAAGACGTATAAACGGTTTCGTTGAACAGTGTCAACATCTTCAGATACGAACAATCAATTTTGCAATATCATTACCAGAGAGAGCATTTGGTGTACGTAAACCGTTAAGTTAACTGCTACATGCACTATATCGCGATGTATTAGAGAGCAAGGAAGGGAGGGGCTGAATGTCATAGTGTCGCTACAACAACAACGACTGGAGTACAGTTCCTGCAGCAATTATCTTTACTATTCAGTAATTTCACTTTGTAATATTAAATAACTTATTGTTTATATTGTGCATTTAATTACAACACACATAGTTCTGTGTTACATGATATTAATGTAGCTACATAAGAACAATATATTGTATATAAATACAACATGGAAAACATAGTATTTTGTTTTGTAGGCCTACTACTTTGCTCTTCTTCATGACTACATTTGTTACAGTGCACGACAATACACTTCATTAAGCTTTTCTGCTTTCATTTCGTCAGATCACAATAATCGCATTGATTTTTCAAACAGAGCTGCAATGGTAACACGATTTACTTTCTCTACCTCTTCGAATGTCAATAGAAACTTTTTGCCCGCACCTTCAGTTTGAAGTGCCCCAACAATAACATTAGCAACAGATCTGTTTGCAATATTTGTCGTATCGTCTATAGATATCCACAATTTTTTATCTTTTAAGGTTTCTCTAATTTTACGTAAGACATCTTCATAACATTTTGCTAAATAACCCGTACGCAGAGTAGATTGTTGGGGTAGTGTTCCACCTGTATATTTTAGCAAAAATGATGTGACACAGGGTGTTCCAGTTTTTTAAATGGAATATTTGCCCTAACGAACATGTGGCACAAGTATTGGTAAAAATCACATTCCACATTTGAACTCGTGGGAATAGCTTCGATTTTTTTTCGAATTCAACAACTTAAAGTATTCCTTGTGTCTTTTAGAGTTGCAGTGTTTTTGTACATGGTGTCTCTTATTCCCCAGTAGATCGACTTTACATACCATGCATGTAAGTTTTTCACCATCTGTAGGAAAGTGCTGCGATCCGAACTCCTCAACAAATCGCTGCAATTGTACATGCCGAGGCTTTTTTTCTTTCGGCATATCGTAAACTATGTTGTAATGTAAAGGCAAACAAATGCTTTGCACTTACGGTAAACACAAATAGAACTAATTAGGACTGCGATAGGAAAAAAGTAAATACAGGAAATAGTGTAGAAGGACCAATAAAGTAGTATATGCAGAAAACAGGAAATTCAAATACCCCAGGAAATGCACAGGTATTGAAAACTATCGAAAACTATCTAAGACAGCACGTGTAACATCAGAGAGCTCTGCGCGTACAAGGACTGTATCTTGTAGGTACTGTCATTGCAAGTTATCTTGAACCTTACATCCCCTAAGTCTGTCTTTGGAACTGCTCGGTACGGCGTGTGCTCATCAACGTAACGGCACGGCAAGGTTGCCCCTCCCTCGGGTAACGTGACTCTTTTCAGAAAACGTTGGTTTTTTTACCTTACGGCTCTCTACTGTAAAAGAACTTGGTTCAATATAGACATCATCTTCTCTCGATACTCCGGTTTTGAGAGGAGAACATAGTTTCGTAGCAAGCTTTAATTAACCTGTAATAAGTAAGCATTTAAATATAATCGTGTGTACACTCCTCTCTCATCCGGGCTGGGGACCGGCAATGGAGGAGTTACTACAGCTACTTCTATACATTATATAGGCCTGCATGACTTACACCTTCAGCTAATATGTACATATTCTTATAACAATATTTTACAGGCTTATTATTTGAATTTACATTAATTTACAATTATACACAATCCATATCCCTATCATTGCTGCCATCATCGCTTGTTCCAAAATTAATTATTTCGCCAATGGCATCATCCATTCGGAATTATCTTCTTAATCGTAGGTACTACTTTCTGAACACGATAGAATTCTTCGATTGTATCCCAAATGACGTGTTGATCGAAGTCGTCCACTTCAACTTTACACAAGTCTAATTCTGGAATGAAATAATATGTTTAGTAGAACTATAAGAAAATAATAACTTGCAACAGTAATTCATTATGTCGCTATCAATATACACACTATTGTACATGACTATTATAGCAATAATTTCTAAACATTACATACCTATTCTTTCCCGGAGTAGTGTGAGGTTCATTCGGTTGTAATTCAATATTATTTTTAATTCTCTTCACGGAACTAATACTTTTGCCAGAGTATTTAGCCGCTCTCTCATATTCCTTAGCAAGAGGTTCCAGCAAATATTTGTTTAATTTTTCCTCCTCGCAATACTTAATTTTATTATATTTGCGATAATTTCTCTTTCTCGGCTATGGATAACAGCGTTACTTTTTCTCCGCGGTGGTGTGATTTCACCATAATTACTACCCTGTGGTTGCTGCTCCATGTTAACACTACTGGTACGCAGTGAAGGAAATAGCTCTATGTTTCTTGACAAGAGATTATGCTGCGGAGCATGCGCAAACAACTCAGTTGGCTCCACCCACGTTAAGCGCTTCCTTCCCTCTGCCCCTCTGTCACCGCTCAGAAGGTTCAAGATAACTTGCAATATCAGTAAGACCCCTTCCCCCACCTCGTGACGTAATCAAAGCTCTCGGCATAGTAAACTTGTGTCCACTGATAATGTACCCCATCTGCTCTCTTTGATCATTACTCTCTACATTCTCTACACATACAATACATGTTTAATGGCATACGGGGATAAAATCTGTTAAAATAATATAATTATAAATACATTAATATTCTAATATTCAAATATAGGTGCCCCTAATGTCAACATTTAAAAGTGTACATACAATGTACAATAGAAACACGTTTGCAATTCCTCACATGTGGGCTGGATTAATAATAAGATAATACTGTGAGGCTAGAAATAGGGTTAAATATAAAATTGAACTGACTGTATTATAGATGTGAAGATTTGCAATTACAATGTTGTATTACATATTTTAATTCATCTTTCCATATTTTAGTGACACACATCTTTCCAATATATATCGTAGTGTGTGTTTCATGGCCTGGGGTAAGTTTACGGTTACTTTAAATCGCTCTAGGCCACCGGCGCGCGTAGCTTGGTCGGCTGAGGAGTTTGTCTGTTGATACGGAGTTGCGTTCGGGCGTGGGTTCGATTCCCGCTTGGGTTGATTACCTGGATGTTTTTTCAGACATTTTCCATAACCGTAAGGAAAATGAGAGGTAATCTATGGCGAATCTTCGACCCCATCTCGCCAAATACCATGTCGCTATGACCAACCCCATCGATGCTAAATAACCGACTAGTTTATACAGCGTCGTTAAATAACAAACTAAACAAATCGTCCTAAGGTACTGTACGTGTACAGTTATTTTAAAATCATTGTAAATTAAGTTTACTTTTACTTTAAAACCGTAAATAGTTCTGTGGAAATGAAATAATTTTATTCCTCTATACACCTTATTTATATGTATTTATCTGTACATCTTACACATACTATATTCATCTGACGTTGTTTACGTTGTCTACTTACAGTATTCCATTAAATGCGCTGTCTGAGGGATGGGGACAGGAAACTACACTAAATCAATGCAGATAACGTAATGTGTAACGGACATGGTCGGTCCTGATATGCACGTCTGGAGACAGCAGTATATGTGTACAAGTTGCAGTGTCCAGTCGATCAGTCCTAGTGAAATGGAGGAGTACACGAGAGCGGAATAAGCAGACCTGATTTTCGAATACGGATGAGCCAATGGGAACAGTAGACAAGCTCACAGATTGTATCAGACAAGTACCCACGTAGGAGACATCTGGCCCATATCATTTTTTCACGACTATTTCAAAAGTTAAGGGAAGAAGGGCACGTGGTGCCAAATTACAATTCCATTTCCACACAACTATATTTTCTTATAACTTTCGACTCAGTCATTTGCGGACCATGGTTTCTTATCTCAAATCAATAAATGTGCTCTTCGCCATCATCCCTGAAAGTTTGTAACACCACCACGGAAACACCCTGTATAATACGTGAAAAACATTTACAATACCGATATGTACTTAATTCTTTTGAAAAAGAAAGTCTTTTACAGTTTTTTTCCTGGTATGTCAACCCTTACAATGAAAAATCACATTTTCAAGACTATTAAAAAATTAATTTACACTGAATTACTGTACATAATATCATCATAACAAGAGCTTTAAGTTTAACACTTAAAGAGAATGACAGAGAGACTTGAATACACCAAAGAAAACGAAATGACCAGCAAAAATTTCCAGAATTGTTGTTTGAGAAAGAGAATGTAGGAAAAAGGTCGAGTATTGCAATATTATGTGCGTTGACAGACAGACAGACAGACAGACAGACAGACAGGCCTATGTAGATTTAAGCGCGCAGGTAAAGGGTTGAATATGACTTCACATTGAAATTTCCTATGTAATTACATGACAAAAGGAGAAATATCAATTTCAAGACACAAAAAAATAAAGAATTGTTCCATCGTAAAATATTATTTGAGCTTGAAAAATAGTTGAAAGATGTACCTTTTACGTTATTAGTGGAGGTCATGATATGTTTACGGTTGTGGTGAATATTGTTACGGTTTTGATGAGCGAAAAGGTGACTGAGGAACACTGTGAAACATTTCAGAGTATTCGACTCCATAGATCATGCTCCGGTTTACAGAATCCATAGTTAGAACAGATGTTGACAATGAAAACAGTGTGCTGCCTTTGTCCGATGAGTTCTGGATATCCCATGAATTCACCCGTCTTTCATAAAAATAATTTTTCATTTAAAATGTATGGAGATGACTTTTAAGCCTATGTAAAGGTATATTGTTTATTCCTGGAAAAACGAGAGCGCGTTTCGATTCAAAGATGAAATAAAGGTCAATTTATTTGACATCATTTGTTGAAAATGAATGTTAAATTGAGTTTTCTCTCTGTATGTTGCCACGGTAACTCATTTCTGTCAATTCAAAATAAAAGCATTAAATTACAGTTAGATGTTATTCCTGCAATTGAAATGCTGCAGACAAAAATCAGTACTCTGCTTAGAGCTGGAAGTTTTATATAATTCAATAGTTGGATATAGGGGTTTAGCAGGTCAACAAACAGCAGATTTACTACGTGAACGTTAGAAAAAAAAGAGTAATTTCACAATATTTGATTTGCATGTTTTCTTGATTGTCAATGTTTGATGCTAAAACAAAAATGAGATGTTTCGAATTCTAATGCAGGTTACAATAGTAATATACGTTACAAGAGCGGTATGTTGACGTTTTCATGGTCGAGGAAAATATTGAAAAAGCGAAACGTAGTTGAGCGTTTTTCATTTCCGCGAACATGAAAACAAACATACCGCTCGTGTATCGTACATTATTTTGTGCGAAGATCGTTTATTACATACCTGAAAGACGAATTTCTAATTAGTTGCAATGAAATCTCCATGTTGGTTTCTGTTTAATGACGGCAACTTCGGAAAACCAAAATATCTTTCTTCAACATTGTTGCTATAAAATGTTTTCTGTCTTTACTATACTCCAGCAGGCCGTGATATAAGTCTGTCTCCCCCCCCCCCCAGTCTATAAATGCGAACTTAAAACAAACGGTAAAGTTATGTAATGATTTATTTTTCATTTTAATATTTTAACAATATTATTTATATAACATATTGCAGTAATAACATCCGTATCTGGAATATTGTTGATTTTTTCACGGCTTCCTTAATGTTACGTGTATCAGGAATGCAATAAGTTTCGTGGAGTAGTAGACTTTGCTTAATTTTTTGCAAATATTTAAAAACAATAATTAACATTGCAATTTAGGTGAAATTGCAGTGGTAAGTTTCCAATCTATAATTATTACTATGTTAAACGTCTCTAAAAATAATATGTTAAAAGCCTAAAGCAGTAAAATGAATGTCGCGCTTAAGCGGTAAGAAGAGGGAAATTATTATGTGTATTACGTTGGGAATACTGAATGTGGTATTTCACAATTACCGCGTATTGGTTCTGTGCGGAAAACAAGCAAATACGCACGATCTCGAACAAAAGTATGTTTCAGTGTTAGTTTCTGAATTAATTTTCGGCTGCTTCAGTACAAATTTAATCCAAAACAACTATACACAAAGTTCAACGGTTAAAAAGACAATCGTGTGAAAAAAACTTGGAAAGAAGTCCGAGAGCCCAATAATAATGTAATTTACATATTAGGCGATCTTCTGAAATGCAGGGTTGTCCATATAAAAAAGACTAACCATATAATTTGGTTAACAGTTTTGAGGTAAATTAATTTAGAATGACTACATGAACAGCCTTTCAATTATTAAGTATAAAATCTGAGAGACACTGTGTGTAGTTTTCGAATGCTAACACACAATATTTTTAGTACCGTTACATGTAGACAACGTACTGCTGGTCGGCCTGATTGGCGCAGTTGGTATATATCGCTAGCCTTCTATGCCCGAGATTGCAGGTTCGATCCCGGGCCAGGTCGATGGCATTTAAGTGTGCCAGCACACCGGCGACGCTGATATAACCGTTGTTAAATAAAACATAACATTTTTAACGTACTTCTGGATTCTACTACAAAGATATTTTTTAATGTCAATACTCTTATCGCATTATGTTTTTAAGGTGATATTGGTGCGCAACTTTCTATCATCAGAATATTAAATTATTTTCTCGAAATCTGCTGAAGCTATAGAGCTGACTTTTTACAATACATCGGCACATATCTTTTGTTTATGATGTAACAATAGTTGCTTTCTTAATTCATTTCCTTACAAACATTTTCCATGCGAATATTTTCAAAATTTGTAATGCACTATCTTCAATTATACCCATTTACGATATATTAGATTTACGAAAACATTGCTTCAGTAGAATACCTGTAAGGCTACTAAATAAACATTTCTGATAATTTCACTTTTCTGTAAAAGAAAAGTATAGAAAATATTCCTTTTGAATAAAAAAGCAAAGTTGTGAAAAATGAACATTAAAATTAAAACTTATTCTTATAATGCAATTATACTTCTCAGACAAATCCAAAAATTAACATGGATACAGTTTTAATAAGTTCTCTTCCCTTTATCCATTGAATCAGTGCTGGCCATCCCTGTATATAACTCTACCAAGCGGCATATACCACCTCTTTCGTCTGTCTCTTTCCTTTCCGCTGTAAAGCGCTCAGGCTCTGCTGAGCTCTAAAGCGCGCGCTTGCGCCTATGGGCATCAGTTGACATAACTGGCATATGATGAAGGATAGGTGGAGCGGAGAAAAATTCTCTCCGGCACCGGACTTAATGATTTAAGACAGCGCTCATTCAGTCGGATCCCGGCTTTGACGATGACGAGTTGCATTTCAGCGACATAGGTTGGGTTGTCATAGGCAGGAGACTTTTATGTCTATGGTACTAAAATCTCGTTAAACTCCATTATAAGCGTCTCAATCAGGCCGGAAACTGTGAAAAAGCAAATCAAAGTTTGTACTCTCAAACTGATGTAAAGAAATCCTGTAACCACAGTGGCGTTTTTGTTACAATAAAACGGAAGTTTCTTAATGAATAGCCCTGGTATCATATTTTGGTTTCTTGTTTACATGGAAAAGAAATGGATTGAGAACAACCCGTTTCTCTTACATTTCTAGTCATTATTTGTGGAAAACAAATCGAACTCTGTCAGCTTTGTGTTCCATGTTTGTTACACCTGTTAGTATTTATGAAATCTATAGCGGCTGCATAAACTCAACGACAACTGTTCGAAGTAGAGTGGTATTATCCTGCGAAACATTTACACAAAGGCACACTTTTCTAATATAGAAATCACGGAAGTGGCGTTGTCATGGAGAAAAATACATTTTTGTGCTGGTTCGTAATGGAATTCAATAATTACAGGTAGGGACAGCATCTAAGGAATTGACACGGACGTTAAGCCCTAAGTAAACTACTCATGTGAGCAGTTCTGTTTTCTAAGGTTTCCTAAAAGTGTTATGCTGTAGAAAGGAAGAATCTTATTTCAACAATTTCAGAGGATTACAGTCTTCTGTATCAGACACCGGCAAAGCAGACAATACTCACGGCCGTAACTGCCTGCCGTCAGGCTAGGGTTCTGGTGGAGCTATAGAGCTGATTAAAATTTAGTACTAGCCCATTCAGCCCGGGTTTTATAAGCCCAGTCCAGGCGGGACCCGAGAAAGCCTGCCTGTGTGCTTGTATTGTAAAGTGACTTGCATTTAGGTATCAAGGTTATCATGAAACAGTACTAGTTTGAAATCTAAGTTCGTTGGCTATTTAGTCACTTAAAAAAAAATGTATTTTCTAGTAAAATACGGCAGAAAATTCTTGATTAAAGTAACACAGTTTTACAATATATTGCACTACAGAATTAAATAAATTAATAGGATAAATATTATACATTTCAATTTCCTGCAAAGTGTATCTGACTCAACAAAATAGTAACATTACTAGTGTAAAAAAAAGAAAGGAGAAGAGAGCAGGGGAAGAGACGGGAAGGGAAGGGAAAGGGAAAAGGAAGGGAAAGGAGAAAGAAAAGAAAAGGAGAAAGAAAAGAAAAGGAGAAAGAAAAGAAAAGGAGAAAGAAAAGAAAAGGAGAAAAGAAAGGTAAGAGGAGAGAAAAGGAAAGGGGAAAGGAAAGAGAAAGGGAAGGGGAAAGGAAAGAGGAAGAGAAGAGGAAAGGAAAGGAAAGTTGAATGAAAGGAAAGGAAAGGAAAGGAAAGGAAAGGAAAGGAAAGGAAAGGAAAGTTGAATGAAAGGAAAGGAAAGGAAAGGAAAGGAAAGTTGAATGAAAGGAAAGGAAAGGAAAGTTGAATGAAAGGAAAGGAAAGGAAAGTTGAATGAAAGGAAAGGAAAGGAAAGTTGAATGAAAGGAAAGGAAAGGAAAGGAAAGGAAAGGAAAGTTGAATGAAAGGAAAGGAAAGGAAAGGAAAGGAAAGTTGAATGAAAGGAAAGGAAAGGAAAGGAAAGTTGAATGAAAGGAAAGGAAAGTTGAATGAAAGGAAAGGAAAGGAAAGTTGAATGAAAGGAAAGGAAAGGAAAGGAAAGGAAAGGAAAGGAAAGGAAAGGAAAGTTGAATGAAAGGAAAGGAAAGGAAAGTTGAATGAAAGGAAAGGAAAGGAAAGGAAAGGAAAGTTGAATGAAAGGAAAGGAAAGTTGAATGAAAGGAAAGAAAAGGAGAGGAGAGGAGAGGAAAAAAGAAGGGAAAGGAAAAAGGAAAGGAAAGGGAAAAGGAAAGAAAAGGGAAAAGGAAAGGAAAGGGAAACGAAAAGGAAAGGAAAGATGTTTAAAATACGTTGGTAACAATTATTATGAATATCAACTATTATAGGAAATAATTCCATTTTAACTTTTTCCTTATCAACAATTAAAACCCTCATGAAGACCTGTAAAATATAAAAAAAGTTTTTCGTTCTTCGTAATATTGATTTGCTATTTAACTTCTGAGAGATAGATTTCGTTTTATTAATGAAGTTTAAAGTTTGAAGTGCTTGCATTACATTTATATTACTATGATGAAAAGGATAGTGTAAGTAATTTATAACAACTATTGGCATTTAATGGATATTAAGCCGACGAGAAATAGTTTTCTTTGTATTTATTACGTTTCAGAAGACGATAAATTAAGTTTTCAATAGTTTGTCTATAGCCTATCTGTATGCTGTATCGGGTTTGGATGAGACTTGGTTGACACTTATCATGCACCTGAAAGCAGCACAGTCTGGCGCAGGTCAGCGGAATAAAACAGTCCTTTCGGGTCACTATTAGAACTGTTTGGGAGTCACGTGCAACCACACTGCTTGCCTGCTTGTGAGGAAAGGTTGATGGCAGGCGAGCGATACAGTGCGTTAGCCCACTCACGAAAGTAAACAGTTATGGGGAGGCCTGAATGAGGTTTTTCCTGTCTCTGTTCTGTACACCATAATATAGAAAAGTGGTTTCTCAAATGTCACGCCTGCATTAAGGAATTTCCGTCAATTTATTGCATATCAGATGTAATATTTTTCATTCTATTTTGGGTCTTAATTTGAAACGAATTACACAAGTGAAGTTACTCAGACTGGGTTTAGGTTTTTTTCTACTTTTCATAAGTACGAAATGAAACGACAGAATTCGCAAAACCCGATAAATTGTTTCAAAGAAAATAAATATTACGCACTTCGAAGAAAGCGCAACCACTGAGAGAGAATGTATGCCAACGCCCGCAGTTGCGTATACTTGCTTGTGGATCGATCTTGTACGTTACCTTCGTAAGGGAATTACTAACAACGGTTCTAAAGCCCTTTTAATGTACTAGTACTACGTGCCCGGTTGCCGCGCCAATTTCCATAAAACAACATCTTTTAAAACTATCCACTCAAGCTTAGAAAAACTGAAAGACACAAACTGGCATTCGCTTCCATAGCAGCCTAAGTATGCCGATGGTTACTTACCAAGTAGAGAGAAGTTATCAGTAGTTCGTAATATTAATTTTAAGACTTGTATCACTTTTAAATGGCGATCTTTATAAACAGCAAAATAACATTAATAGTATATTATAACAGTTTAAAAAATGCAGCTTTATGCAAGAGTGGGTTAAATTAGAACACGACCATAGGGGGCAGTAAAGTTAATAAATAAAGTTACTTTTGCAACTAGTAGCCTAGCATATTATATTTTACTTACTTGTGTATTTTTCTAAAAATTAGAAGAAACTACATATATAAAAAAGTTAAGAAAACTTAGCCGAGCGAGTTGGCTCAGACGGTAACATTTGAGACTCGTATTCCGAAGGTCCCGGGTTCAAACCTCGTGGCCGACCAATGTGACTGGGGTTTTCAATGGTTTCTTTCAGTCACAAAGACAAATGCCGAATTGGAAATTTACATACTATGATTCATCATCGCTTCAGTCACCAATATCATAAACATTAGTAATCAAAATCTAAAATAATAAGTTTCATGAACACAAACCATCTGTAACACATGACCAGGGCCGGGTATTTATGGAGATCGCGAAAATCACGACATAAGTGATATACAAAAGAGTTTTGTGCGAGATCGTGCGTATTTGCTTGTTTTCCGCACAGAACCAATATGCGGTAAGTGTGAAATACCACATTCAGTATTCCCAACGTAACACACATAACAATTTCCCTCTTCTTACCGCTTAAGCGCGACATTCATTTTACCGCTTTAGGCTTTTAACATATTATTTTTAGAGACGTTTAACATAGTAATAATTATAAATTGGAAACTTACCATTGCAATTTCACCTAAATTGCAATGTTAATTATTGTTTTTAAATATTTGCAAAGAATTAAGCAAAGTCTACTACTCCACGAAACTTATTACATTCCTGATACAAGTAACATTAAGGAAGCCGTGAAAAAATCAACAAGATTCCAGATACCGATGTTATTACTGCAATATGTTATATAAATAATATTGTTAAAATATTAAAATGAAAAATAAATCATTACATAACCTTACCGTTTGTTTTAAATTCGCATTTATAGACTGGGGGAAAAAAGACAGACGTATATCACGGCCTGCTGGAGTATAGTAAAGACAGAAAACATTTTATAGCAACAATGTTGAAGAAAGATATTTTGGTTTTCCGAAGTTGCCGTCATTAAACAGAAACCAACATGGAGATTTCATTGCAACTAATTAGAAATTCGTCTTTCAGGTATGTAATAAACGATCTTCGCACAAAATAATGTACGATACACGAGCGGTATGTTTGTTTTCATGTTCTCGGAAATTAAAAAAGCTCGACTACGTTTCGCTTTTTCAATCTTTTCCTCGACCATGAAAACGTCAACATACCGCTCTTGTAACGTATATTACTATTACTAATCTTTACGAATTAAGCGATTCTGATTAATAATATGCGGATAATATAGTCGTGACAAATCGAGAATTAGAGTTCTAAAAGCGAAATATGAACACATTCTCGAATTATTACTATTGTACTATTGAGTCGTTTTATAGCGAATTTCATATCCTGAGTTTTCTTTCGGATTCTTTTTTCCACTTTAATTTGTTATATATCCAAATAGCTCACAGTACATGCTATTCCAGGTGTTCTGATTACACTAGTGAACTCAAAATATGGAGAATTCAACTTTTTACTAAAAAATTTAAAAGTGTTACTTTGAGGGCTGGAAGTTTTTTTTTTTTTTCGTTTTTAATGAATGTTTGTTAAATACAGCCTCAATCCAAAAAAATATTATCTATTGGCCAGAATCCAACGAATGTTTAATGTTAAGGATTTGGAAATAATATTCATGCTGAGTTAATACTCCAATTCCAAAATAATTCTATTTTCCAAAATTTTCATTGTTCTCCGTCAAGAGTACAAATCACTCTCCAACAATCTCCGCCGACCCCAAATGATAAAATTAATCTCCATAAATTCCTGCCCCTGCACATGACGATGGAAACAGAAATTCAACAATATTATTAAAATCGCCCGACCCAAAGATCTTAAACACGCGATTTGACCACATGTTAAAGCCTGTATAAATAAAACTTAATAAAAATGACAACTACAATGCTTGTTGACTTTGCGTTGTTTTAATGTGGTTACTAAGAAACGCTAAACATGAAGTATTTTTTGTACTCTAACATTGTAAACATACTTTGTCGTTAGTGAAAATCAAGCATAATATCACAGTCTAGTATATACAGTCACGAAGCTCAATACGTAGTAAATATGCATCCATAGATAGTTGCTAACCACTAGGATCGCTAATATCGCCTCATTACAGACAATGCGAAATAGTAACGGCACAGTCTATTGTTCCTAGCACCCTCAGAACTCAAGTTTCGTGACTGTATTATATACTAGACTGTGATAATATTCCATATTATTATACCAGAGCCGTAAAATATTACCATGCCAACTAAAACGTCATGTCTTCTGTTATGCCAGCATAACTTGTGCCATAATGTTAACATTGTGAAACGATTTGCCATGCTATAATATTTAATACATCATTGTTGTCATAGAAACCTCTTTCTTCATAGACCAGGCTCCGCCAAGTCGAGTCAAGATCGCGAGAGGGCGTACAGGCCTATTTACGGCTTCCACTGCGGGCAGTACACTTGTACACTGCAGTCTATCAGTGGTGGAACCTATCGAGGTCGCTTGGGGGCACCGGTGCACTGCATTTTGCACCAGGAATATTTATGTGCTAAAAACATGAACCTTAGCAATGTAATGGATGTTGTTATGCGAACAATTAATTTAATAAGGTCTAAAGGACTCAATCACAGGGACTTCAGGGCACTGCTTGATGGTATTAACAGTATGGGGATTTACTCTACCATACCGAGGTAAGGTGGTGAAGTCGAAAAATTCTGGAACGTTTTCTCGCACTTAGAAATGAAACTGCCTTATTTATGGATGTACATGGGAAACCTGTTAGAAGCCTTGGACATGAAAGAATACATAAGAATAATGCAACAATTGTGCGAAGTTTCGAACGTAGATTTGAGGATATTAGAGATCTTGAACAACAATTTAAGATATTTGCAATATCTTTTTCAGTGAGTGTCCTGGATATTCCTGCTGAACTACAATTAGAAATACTTGATTTACAAAGCGATATTGAGCTAAAGGATAAGTATCAAAACAGAAAAAGTATTAACCATTTCTATACTTGTTTTCCACGAGAAAGGTTTCCTAAACAGTACAATCTTGCTGCAAGAACGTTGTAAATGTTCGGGACAACCTACGTATGCGAAACACTGTTTTGTTTAATGAAGTTTACAAAGTCACGTCACAGAAACAACTAAGTGATGAACAATTGAAAGCATGTTTGCGATTGGCTGGTACTAAAACAATAGCTCCGATAATTAAATAGCTGCTTACTAACAGAAAACTGCAAAAATCGCAGCGGATCTCTGATGTTTAAGAAAAAGTACTATTATTAGAGAATTGTATTTGAATGACAACGTTTGTACTGTTGTTTTATTTTGTTAATTGAATTGTATAGCAATGAGAAGAAGACAAACAGTATATTAATTTGTATAAAAGTGTATATTTTGCTTTGTTTCATTATTGTGCAAACATGCAAAAATTTGTTTCGTATATAGTTAACTGTACAAATTTGTATAGAGTACTGTTTTTCAGTATAGTGCAATTAACAGTGAAAGCGTGCTTCAATTAAAAGCTGAAATTAATTTACATTCTTATCACAAATTTGGTTCACATACAAGTTGTTAGCTCCGCCACTGTGGAAGCAGCTATCCTTGCCCGCAGCCGTACGTCAGGGCTTGAGGGTTTGTACGTACGCACGAGAGTGTAGTCACTTGACGGTCCCTGTCATAGACCATGATATCAAACCACACATCATTACAAATCTGATGTTATTTCTTTTTTAATTGTTTTATAATGCTAACGTACAAAAAAATAACGTATGAAACACGTTTATAATTTTATACAGTTATTGCACTCGTCAAAATCAGGAAACTCGCTTCGCTCGTTCCCTGAAGATTGACTCGTGCCACAACGTATGACATTATGAACTTGTTTGATAATATAGGCCTAATATTGTACACAAGCGTTATAAACAGTTTTAATCGTTAGTCAAAATCGTACAAATATGCCACATTAATGTACCAGTGTCACAAAATATCACCACTCTATTCTACTCTATTAAGACGCCATAATTTATGTTATAAAGTTAACATTATCTCTATCTTAGTCGACCTGGTTGGCGAGTTGGTATAGCGCTGGCCTCCTATGCCCAAGGTTGCGGGTTCGATCCCGGGCCAGGTCGATGGCATTTAAGTGTGCTTAAATGCGACAGGCTCATGTCAGTAGATTTACTTGCATGTAAAAGAACTCCTGTGGGACAAAATTCCGGCACATTCGGCGACGCTGATATAACCTCTGCAGTTGTGAGCGTCGTTAAATAAAACATAACATTTTCTCTATCTTAAAAACAAAAACGAAACTTAAAAAGCACTCGGTGGTGTTCGAACGCACGACCTCACGAATACCAGCCCAGAAGGCTATTATTACGCTACAAGTGTAACACGTGTACTTTAATTATAACTGTATATAGCAGGCAACGTGGTCCAACAACATGTAACATCGGCTGTCTCCGAATTGTAGCGGAGATACCCGAAGGAAACTTAGTGTATAGAGAGCGGCCACTTTTTTTTTTTGACAGCTGTACCAAATTTTCTCTCAAACTCCAATGCCTACGGCGAACGTTCTGTGGGGCAGGTAACCACTGTGAGACGTGCACCCAGCGCTGATGACTGAGTGTTCGGGTATGGAAACGAAAAGGATGTTGCTTCCTGGTCGTACTGAACGGGTCGTGGAACGTGGAAGTGCATGCCGCTGGGTCGTGTGTTTATAGCCGGAAGCGCCACATTTCTAGCCCGCATCCGTGACTGTCAGCACGACCCAAAGTTTTGCACTATAACATACGACGGCACTAAACTGTGCTGAAATGTGTTATGCTAGCTGCATTCTTCTCGTACATTGTATTATTTCCTAATAAACTGCAACTAAAATACAGGGTGTCCACCATGAACCTGACACATTTGAAATTGCTGTATAATTCATACTGCTTGGGGTAAAGAGAAAAGAATGCATGCAATATCAAGAGTAACTCACCAAGTTTTATTAAACAAATCAGTACACCTCAACATGAGATCCTCTCGTTGCACGAAGAACATCTAGCCTGAATTCAATTTCCTGCCAGGTCTTCTGAAGCATCTCGGGCGTAACGGAATTGACGGCATCTCTTATGCGGCCGCGTAGCTGTTGAAGATCACGAATTTTGTGGCCTGTATACACTTTGTTCTTGACATATCCCCACAAGAAAAAGTCTAGAGGGGTAATATCCGGTGATCGAGGTGGCCATCTTGTCGGTCCATCACGCCGCTTGTCGAACTGACTTGCGTGGACTTCGTTCATACGCCTGTCTCACTGCTGCTACACGCTCCTCTGATACGCGCACATTACCGCCACCATGCAATTTCACCACATTTCCCGTTGCCAAAAAGTGCTGTTTCCATGTCTTAATGGTGTTCCGTGATGGTGGCTCCTTCTGGAACACGCGCCGAAAGTTGCGTTACACTTGAATCGCCGAATTTGTTTCAGCATACCACCAGATCGCTTGTGCTCGCTCTTGCGCTGTCGCCATTTTGACTTAAGCTACCTCAGCGCCACGTATAACCTCTCGCGCGGGTTTTTAAAAATAGCCAACGAAATTTCCACAGTTTCTCTACATATTGCAATGCATGTTACCAACTTATTTCCATTCATTGATTTTTGGCAGCCAAATGAAATGTGTCAGGTTCATGGTGGACACACTGTATTATTTAATTAATAACAATGGATATTATTATTATTATTATTATTATTATTATTATTATTATTATTATTACTACTACTAATGTAATGATTCCCATTACTTAAAAAAATCTTCTCTAGAATTATAAAAGAACGTTTAGAAAATCAGTACAAATAATACGGAAAAACAATGTTATCAAATATACACATATTGGTTGAATAAAATAGTATCTCATTGAGGAAACGTTAACTTTTTAATACAAATGATAAATTTCAAATAAAAAATTAAAACATACAGATTCAGCATATAATGATTTTAGCTACAAAATGTATAATTTATCCTTAAAAATGTGCAGTAACAATTTCATTAAGGCATGTAAAATAGTTAACAAGGAACGTGCACCTAAATGTGTAAAATAAACACATCAGAATTCAGCGCATTAATAGTAATTTATAGTACAAGAGAGTAAAATTAGATTTTATGCATGAGTGGTAAGTTTTAGCGCCCGAAGCGAAGCCATAATTTCCACGAGCGTATAAAATCTGTTTAGTCGCTCTTAGCAACCTAAACGACTTTAATGCAAGAGTGAATAAAATTTGTTTTATTCATTGCTGATATTTTATTCACTCCTAGAAATGCATTTAAAATGTAAAACAATTACTATACCACAAACAAGAACCCTTACATTTTTTCCAATTTTTCTGAGAAGTACACCAATATGATTTCTTCGTTAACGCCTTTCATGTTCCTACTTTCTCGCCACTCACAAAATAACTTGTATTCTTTCTGATAAATACCTAGATGCAGATTTGTGCGGAACAAACGTGGACATTAAGGACTTCATCCGGTAAGAAAAGTTCTTCTTTACACGACATTTTACTTCCGAGGAACAAAAAATTTAAACTTATTTATTCTGTATCCAACGCTACTGACATTGTTGTCTTCATTACTATTCTTTAAATCATAGCCAACTGTATTTAGTTGAACTAACTATGGACAACAGTTGGCTTTGAATCAAACAATAACAAATGAGCTAAGCCTAATATGCACCTTCTTAATAGTCTAATCTTCTGGATTTTTTCTGCAGTAAACCATAAACTAACTAGCAGCATAGGTATGTTACTTTTAGCTCTTTAAAACTATCCATTTTATATTGCACACACAAATCCTAACAATAAAGTCAATATAAACAGAAGAACGTTTTTATGGCATTTCCTTTGCAACAGTGCATTTGCCCTCAATCACTGCCTGTTGGATCGCATCCTATAGCTGCGTAAACTGCCTGCTCAATCAAAGTTATTTTGCCGCTAGGTGACAGGCAGTGCCCACCGCTATTAACATTATACTACCTGCCACCTAGCGGCTACTCGCGTATAAACGTTGATTGAGCAGGCAGTGTAAGCAGCCATAGGATGTGATTCAGCAGGCAGTGCCCTCAATAAAAATAGCTCCAACAAACTTCAATCAAGAAAAACAAAATAACATACGACAATTTAGTTGCGGCCTTGGAAAAAATAGTATATACACCACGGGATCGAAACACATTTTCTCTTCTCGGGATAAATCCCTCGGGATCCAATTATGTACCTCGCGGAAAATCATGCGTTTCTCTCCCTTAATGTATGAAAGGCCTGGGCGTCGGAAGCGGAACTAGACTCTAAACGGGGACGCTTAATATTCATCCGTCACTGAATCAACGCTGCGCGGTGTTCGGCGGGGAAGAAAGGGGATGAAGAGAATTCATATGGCTCTCCGTGAGAGAGTAGAATCCTCTCTTGCTGCCCTGCTCTGATGTATGATATACTATTTGCTTTTTTTTTTAGTAGGTTATTTTACGACGCTTTATCAACAGCTTTGGTTACAGTATTTAGCGTCTGAATGAGATGCCGGTGAAATGAGTCCGGAGTCCAACACCGAAAGTTACCCAGCATTTGCTCATATTGGGTTGAGGGAAAACTCCGGAAAAAACCTCAACCAGGTAACTTGCCCCGACCGGGAATCGAACCCGGGCCACCTGGTTTCGCGGCTAGTACTATTTGCTTATTTTATACATTAAATGATCCTTAAATTGCTTTCTGTTGTCGCAAAGATTCATTTAATTATGTTAGTAATATTAAAAATATAAATTTTAAGAATATTCTAATTTACGGCTCTCGAAGCAACTCCCTAACTATCCTTATTGTGATCGTGCTGTATTCATGACGTCATGCTGTAATCATGACGTCATTATTTCGACGGTTTTTTTTATTCTATTTGAATTCGAAGATAAATCTAACCTTCTGAACGTCATGATACTTACATATTTCACTTGGAATGAAAGAAGAGTTAATCCAAATTTTTCCTTACAATAGTTTCTTTAGAACCAATCTCATATTCCCCGGGCGTGTAGAGACAGCCGCTGCTTTAAGCTGCAGAGATAATTTCATCGTGCTATCTGTCTCATTGTATTACCATTAGCTTACTGTGGTTAACATTACGATTGTTCTTGTCACCGTCATTAGCCCTGGTGGATTCGTATTACTCAGTTAGGAGGGGAGCTCTTATCGCAGCCGGGAAACTTCGTGGCAACCAACTTGGTTATGCACTCGGGATTGCTCCGAACTCAACCCTCATTCTTCCCGGAAGTCGGTCAGGTGTGCTTCCACGAGATTAGACAAGACGCAGCTTAAAGGAAGAGACGCACTTTGTATAATATATTGTGTCCACACAAAAAGTGTACAGAAATAACAGCTTATATCGTAACTTGGATAAGGTTTATTAAATAAATTTCTTCTGCACTGTATAAAGTAACAGGAAAAGTTTTTATTTCCACTAGCACACTTCAACATGAGCACCATTTATGGCTCGGCAGGTACCAAAACGATACTCAACCTCTCGACAGGTGTTCACCAATATATCAGGTGTTATAAGCAGAACTGATTGAATGATACGCTGCCTAAAATCAACCAAATTACGAACTTTTCTGCTGTACACAAAATGTTTAATAAATCCCCACGGACAAAAATCCAAAGGAGTTAAGTCCGTGGATCTAGGCGGCCAGGAAGTTGGTCCACCTCTACCAATCCAATTTCTTGGGAAGATTACATCCAAAAACGTTTTAACATTTTGATGGAAGTGTGGTGGAGCACCATCCTGCTGCAATGTTAAACCTGGCGGAAATTGTGGAATAGCAAAGTTCTCCAGTATATCAAGGTATATGATTTTCGTGGGCTTCTAGCATATGATTCACGCACCTGATCCAGAGTCATTTCGGCCACATGCTTTTTAGAATGTTTCCCTGCCTTTGAAATCAAGCTTCCATTATCTCGTAGAGTTCTGTGCCACTCGTTTTTTCTACGATACCATAAATTTACATTAAATAAATATTTCAAGTTCGAGAGGTTATAAGATCACAATGTCATGGCCGTCTAAACTCAGAACCATTAATACATAAGTATCCGTGAAATGGCAGTATGTTTTATACATGTTCACGATCTCATGGCCGTCTAAACCAGCCATATAATCAACAAAACGGTTAGGAACAGTTCAATACTAAATCTTGTTACAATGAATATTACATGTAACTTCAGAATAATAAGGATTGAAATGAAGATATGAATGTTAAATTTGCATCTTATTTGTGTTACGTGTAATACTTGAGTAATGAATGATCGAGATATTGCATTAATTTCTGACTGAATGAAGTTTATACAGTAGTGTCAAAAAACCGGACCCACCCTTGTAGCTGATTTCAGAGTCACAGATTCAAATTTTGCTAGTCACAAAACACATCCATCTTGTATAATTAATTGTAACAATGAAATTTATTGCATTTGTTCGATTCTTACCGTCTTTTGTTTTCTTCAGTGCCTCAAACTTACAGACGAAAAAAATTTCAATTTTATTCATCTGGCATCAATATTACATTTCTACCTCTATTCGGCAAATATAACTGCATATTTTTACATTAAATAGCAGTACATACCTCTGGCTTCACTACCCATATTGAAATTATCACAGTTTGACACAATACACAGCACAGGATTCTTTTGTATCAGCTACAAGGGTCAGTCCGATATTTTTGCCACTATTGTGCATTGAATATTACATTTCACTTGGCATTGCGTAAACTGAATAGCAGTGTCTAAAGTCATTACTTACTTTTTTAAGCACCTAGTGGTTTAAAGACTCACTTTAAACACTGATAACGGTTTGTAAAATGCAGCTTCACGCACTATCGTAGAAAATAGTAATATGCGTTACAAGAGCGGTATGTTGAAGTTTTCATGTTCGAGGAAAAGTTTGAAAAAGCGAAACGTAGTTGAGCTTTTTTAATTTCCGAGAATTGAAAGAAAACATACCGCTCGTGTATCGTACATTATTTTGTGCGAAGATCGTTTATTACATACCTGAAAGAGGAATTTCTAATTAGTTGCAATGAAATCTTCATCTTGGTTTCTGTTCAATGACGGCAAATTTGCAAAACAAAAATATCTAACTTCAACATTGTTGCTTTAAAATGTTTTCTGTGTTTACCATACTCCAGCAGGCCGTGATATACGTCTGTCTTTTTTTTCCCCCGGTCTATGATGAGTCTGGAATCTTGTTGATTTTTTCACGGCTTCCTTAATGTTACTTGCATCACGAATGCAGTAACTTTAGTGGAGTTGTAGAGTTTACTTAATTTTTGCAAATATTTAAAAACAATAATTAAGAGTGCAATTTAGGTGAAATTGCAATGGTAAGTTTCCAATTTATAATTATTACTATATTGAACGTCTCTAAAAATAATATGTTAAAAGCCTAAGGCAGTAAAATCAATATGTCACTTAAGCGGTAAGAAGAGGGGAAATTGTTATGTGTGTTAGGTTGGGAATACTGAATGTGGAAGTTTAGACTTTCCGCGGATTGGTTTTGTGCGGAAACCAAGCATATACGCACGATCTGGCACAAAATGCAACTTCAATCACTATCGTAGAAAAAATACTGCATGTACTGGAAATGTTACATTGCATGGATTACGGTTCCGTTTCCCAGCAACGAAGGAATGGCATGCTATGTTTCGTAACAGTTGACAGCCCTTGACTTCTGTTTTGGAATGGAAGACAACTTTCAAATTACGGTGCAAGCCAGTTAGTTCACTGGCTGTTTGAATTGCTCCAAGATCTGCACAAACACTGCGCGCATCCATCCGTGAGACCAGTTGTTTGCTGAATTCCTATTCATCGCTACTCCACAATGTTGTTTACTCGGCCGGAGTGCAGGTCGTTGCGTTTGCACGCCTCTCCTGCTTTGTGCAAGGACACTTTCACTGGGACAGGAAGAATCCTGAAATGTGGGAATTATATACGGCGGTGGAACATACGACGAAATAGAAAGGGAAGGTGCTATCATGCAGCAAAATCCAATTCCGAAAACTTGCATAAGTACACTTCTTACCATCTCTTACAGTAAACGTAAAGTGATTTTTTACAAGTCGTCAGTCTGTCCAACAGACTTCATTTTCAAACTACTGGTATTGGACGGATTTTGGTCCATAAGTTACTTAGGCCCGATTGTATAAACCATTTAATCTTAGATCAGAGGTTAAATTGATCCTTGTTTCAGCTGAACTTGGAATTTTGTGTTGTATAAAGCCTAATCTGAGATTAATTTGTCTCAAACTAAAGTCAACTTTGACTGAAGAAATTTCTCCGATTAAGTTAGATGATCCAAGTTCAGTTATTTCTTTTCTGTTTGAAATATGCGAGTGACAGATTGTGCAAATAAAATATCCATTATTATTAATATTAATAGATATGATAGGTACATTTATATATATTTCTTTCAATTTCTTGCCTTAATACGTGGTACAGTCATTAAGTTCTAATACTGAGCGCATAGTGGCGTTGTGGTGCACTATAGCGCATAGGTGGCGCCATGGTATGATACCTTGTCAGTTAGTCTCTCGACCCAACAAGAGACAGTTGAGTGCATGCACTGTAAGCAGAACTACGGTCTTTGTTGTGACGGTGATTTGAATGCGCGCGTCGGAACTCGAGTATGTTGCAGTTTGAGCAACGGGCAAACGTCACGTTCTGTCAGAAATTAGGCGAAACTGCTATAACCGATCATAACTGGAGACGAAACATGGTGTTTCCTTTACGATCCGCAACTGAAGCGACAATCCGCCACCTGGAAAACGCCATTATTTCCACGACAGAAAAATCCGCAACAAGACACGTCAAAAGGCAAGGTGATGCTTTAACAGTTTTTTTTTTTAGTCAAATGGAATTGTTCACATAGAATTCATCCCACAAGGTGCAACTGTAGACAAGATCCTCTACAAAGAGATTCTTGGCCGTTTAAGCAATTCAATTCGTCGTAAGCGTCCTGAGCTTTGGCATAGGAAGAATTGGCTGTTGCTACACGACAACGCCCCTGCACATCGCTCCATCCTTGTCCAAGAGGAATTTGCAAGGCAACAGGTCGCTGTTTTGCCACACCCTCCGTACTCACCTGATCTCGCACCATGCGATTTTTTTTCTCTTTCCCCTCATGAAATCAATCCAAGAGGGCGTAATTTTTATGCGGCTGAAAAGGTCATGATTGCCACAAGAGAAGCCGTACGGCATCTTCCTGCCAACATCTTTCAGCGGTGCTTCCAGCAGCTACACCAACGTTGGCAGACGTGCATAGCGGCCAACGGCGACTATATTGAGGGAGGATGTCGATCTGTTTAAGTGTACGCCGTATCACGCGGCATCTTCTGAGACATCCAGATTCTTGTGGGTGCCTACCCTTCAGGCGTCAGTGTCAGAACTTAATGACTGTACCAGGTATATTTTATAAGGCTCTATCGTGTTCAGCAGTATTAAATAACATAACCTATAATTGTATTATGTTTATAACAACCATTAATTATTAATGGATATGATAGGTACATTAATAAATTTTCAATTAACTGTATTACTAAACGAAAATTGTCGTTTTATAAAGCTTTATTATGTTTAGCAGTATCAAACACCATAATATGATAACAACTCGGAGAACAGTGAACCTTCTTCTTATTGTCCGCCATTATTTACATTGTACAAAAAAAAACCAGTGTCTCCAACAGAGTGTACGGAAAGTCGCCAAAAAGTAGTTGTAAAGTCGCTATATTTCTCATTATCAACAAAGAAAGATTAAATTTTGTCACTATGGGGTGCTAAAAAGGTCACTAAATCCATATTTAAGCAATATAAAAGTTAAAAGAAATTGTTGTTGCAAAAGAGTTAGAGTCGCTAGATTGGCAACACTGAACAAACCTGTCCGCGCATCACGTATTTCACCTGTTTATGCGGTGTTGCCAAATCCTTTTCACGTGAACTTAGATTGGATTTGAACCAAAGTAATTTGATCGCAGAAAAGTTTTGTACAATAGAAGAAGTGTCTGAACTCGGTTCACTTTTCGATCTTCGATCAAGGTTGATCTTTGGTCAGGGAGTTTTATACAATTGGGCGTTAGTTTTTACAAGTGAATTCAGTCATGCTTCGTGCGTATGTATGCCGCACTCTCCCCATTCCATTTCCTTTTTAAGTTTGAGAAGATTTGGTGAACGGTGGATAGGTAGAGGAGGACCAGTACCTAGATCTTCGGATTTAAATGCTTTGGACTTTTGTGTATGGGGTTATGCAAAAAAATCTAGTTTACATAACAGGCATCACCCCAATTGCAGCATCGAATTGTAGATGCCTTCCAGCAAATGAAGAATGACCCAGGATTGCTTGAGCGCATTCTTGGGTCTTTGAGAAGGTCAGACAGATGCATTCAAGTGCATGGTCAGCATGTTGTAAAATTGTTCAGTTAACATGTTCATACTGTACTGTACCTTTTTACCCACAAACCTCACTGTTGATCAAACAAAAAAGTATATTTTGTGTATGTTCAATCACATTTCTGTGGTGTTGAAGCCAAAATTAATTTTATTGTCTCGTGATTGATAAATTAAATAAAATTGACACTGATTTTTTTCTGAAATTATTACTTAGTATTCAGCGGGCCCCAAGCAGCACAAACACAGTGAAGTGTGTTGTATCAGTGAAGAAGTATGTCGTGTCAGTGAAGTGTGCTGTGTAAGTGAAACGTGTTCCTGTCAGTGAAGCTTTATAGTTTATAGTGGCAGTGCATAGTATTTGAACAGTGAAATGTTTTTGAAATGTTAGTGAAATCAGGATAGAATCAGTGAAATGTGTCGTAGTTCCATTGCAGTGAGTGAGTTGACAGCGAAATGAGTGTAATTTGAAAGGTACTTGTGCAGATATGAACATATCATACTCGTGGGTTTTAGTTCGATCTTAGTTTTAAGATACAAATTAGATTTATTTCAAATGTTATTTTAAGTGATCGTGCTTCATTTAATTTAGTATATTCCCTGTTGTTGTTGTTGTTATTATTATTATTATTATTTGTTATTATTGTTAGTATTAATTATTAGTAAAGGTAAAGGTATCCCCGTAACATGCCATGAAGGCACTTGGGGGGCATGGAGGTAGAGCCCCATGCTTTCCATGACCTCGGCACTAGAATGAAGTGGTGTGGTCGGCACCACGCTCTGACCGCCTTTTACCCCCGGGAAAGACCCGGTACTCAATTTTATAGGAGGCTGAGTGAACCTCGGGGATTAATTATTAGTATTATTATTAATTGTATTTTTAATTAATAAGTTTATTATTGTCATTATTGAGTATAATTAGTTACCACTGCCACCGGGTATATACCCACTGCAGTGTGAATAAATACATACATACGTACATACATATATACAGGGACATCATTTTATTTTTACTTCAATTTTTATTGTACCTGAGTTTTTGAATGTACTTCACTCCCACCCCTTCTACTAAGGAAGTTCCAACTCCACACAGAACCAAGACCGCAGATAGTAAGCAGTACTGAGTTACTGAGTATAGTACGTTCCAGAAATATGTTCGCGTTTTCCAGTGACGAAAGAGCTTTCAATATTGAACCATATTTTCGCACAGGTACTGTCCGTTTGCCTACGTCGCATCCCGATTTCCCCCACCTGCTTCACCTGGCCCCTCTGTAATAGCTGGGCTGTCTTAGCTCTTTTCTGAAAACATTAATTTCTCTTAGGAATTGGAAGTTTACGTAACATTATACAGCTGTTTAATTTAACTTAAATAAAAGGGCCTCGTTAAGTAATTAACTGTCACGTGTTTTCCTCCCTTTCTACAATCCTGCGGCATAACCACTTGGACGGACAGTAGATAGCATGTCTGAGTAATTTTATATTTTCGGGTCGGGCAGAAGTGAAGATTGAATTTACAGTACGTAGAGTAGGTACAGAATTATTTCAACATGAGTTATTAGTACGAAGGACGAAACTGGCAATTGGAATTAGATGCAATAGTCTATAGTGCGATAATATGCACAAAAGAACTGAAGCCTGTATCGAAATGAACGGCCACCATTTTCAAAATTGTGTTTAAATATTCATATTATGATTATTTTTCAAATTAACTTCTTTCTCTATATTGTACGCTAATGTGCTGTAGACAGTATAATATACACTGCATAATGAATACGTTCGCATGGATAACTCACTTCGTGAGTAAAAACACTTATTCTTAATACAGTACTGTACTTTGATTAAAGAAAAACCTAATGAAAATTATCAAACTCAAAATCTCGATAGTTCCTAGTTTACGTAAATGGATGAACTACTTTTCTTCCTTCCTATACCTAGTAGAGTGATTTGTGTTTTACGTCAGTATCATCGAACTCCAGTCTTGGAGGGGGGAGCAAGCGGTGTTTCCGGTTCTCTAAAGGTATAGACAGGTTAATATTAAAAATGTTAGTAAAAATAAAATGATGTCCCTGTACATTATCTTGTAAACGGGTAATTTGCGGACCCGTGTTGACTGTTACTTTTTTGCTTCTCTTCGTTTTCTGTTTTCCATCTCTCAGTTTTTCACCACCACTTTTGAAACATTGTGTATAATTGTACCTAATAATAATAATAATAATAATAATAATAATAATAATAATAATAATCTGTAGCGCTACAGCCCACGAAGGGTCAAGACCGACCAGCCGGCTGCTGGTCTCACGGCCACATGCCGAAGCAGAGGTGGACGATCATCCAACCAGAACTACGTGACGCTCTTGGAAATGATTTTAATTGTACAAATGCAGTTCTGAGATTTTTATCGAATACAGGACTGGAAAGGTGATTTAGTTTTTTAATGACCCGTTTTACTTATCGTCCGGACCCTTTACATCCGGAGGTTACGTTTGTTGTTTTATATTTGATTTCACATTGTTGACTTTTCGGACTTTATACGTCCGAATATTTTATAAAATTTTATTGTTTTTAAAATGTGATACACAATTTATCTCTGGTGGCCTTAGTTTTATTCTTTTATTTGTTCGTTTTGAATACCACCTACGGTCGTAGAATTGCTCACTTTTTTTGATTCTGTAGAAATCACCTTGCGTATACTGCATTTGTGTATCTCGTTTTACCGTGACAACGCTTTTTAGTTTCTTTAGCACTCTGATTGTTATATTATTTATGTCTTTGTTTTATGTAGAATTTTAGATTAATGGCGCAAATAGCCATAGTAGCTGACGCGCCCTTTTTAAACCCTACTACTACAACTCCAATCGGAATGGAGGTATCGTGTGGTTAGCACGATGAGCCCCCTAGCCGTTATAGCTGGTTCGCGTAACCGGATTTCGCTACCTATCGTAGCTCCCGAAGTGCATCAAGATGCTGGGTGGGTACCGGTCCCATACACTGGCCGAAATTTCATGACAAAATTTCTTCCCCCATGAGGACTCGAGCTAGCACGCATTCCGTAACGCAAGTCCTAGGCAGGATACCTTAGACCACAACGCCACGGCACGGGACATAAGTGTACCTACGTGAGCAATTTTATCTATGTCACTTTTCCCGAGGGATGGATAGAACAAAGAGGGTGTGTTAAGTATAATACGAAAAGTTAATAAAATAATTTTCTTGGCTTTACTTTTCGAGGGCCGTCCTCCAGCGTTGTAATTTTGCTCATCAGTATTAGTTTTACACAACTAATTTCCATCCGAAATTGATGATTCCCGGATCCCGAGTAAATTATTCTATTGGTTGTTCCTGTATTGCGAATGGACAGATATTTAAATATTGAGCCAGTACACCAGTGTTTTTACGGCAGAATTATATGCTTTTTATAGAATTTTATTGTTTTTAACCCCGGGGCAGATTCCTTATCTGCTCCGACTCTTTAAGCGCCATTGAGTCCCTGCAGCGTCTGAATTCTGATGATCCGCTTGTGTTGAGAACCCAGGAACTTTTTCACACTCTCCTAACCTCTGATTATGAGATTGGAGTAGTGTGGACTCCGGGTTATGTTGGCATTCCTGGAAACGAGGCAGCGGATGCTGCAGCAAGGGACGTTACTATATATGGGTCTGAGGTTTATTGGCGTGAGAGGTGGCAAGATATTAAAAATTACTTGAAACATACGTTATGGTGGCAATGGGAAGGAGAATGGTCTGCACAAGAGGAAAATAAATTACGAAGAATAAAGAATACTGTTCGCGTTTGGGATTCGTCCACAAGAGCGTCACGACACGAAGAAGTTTTACTCACCCGGTTGAGGATTGGCCACTGTCATTTGACAGTGGAACATTTTTTATTACAGTGTAGAAAATACGACTGTGTCTGTCGGCAGTATGGAATTCGGCCGACTCTACGTGACGCTCTTGGAAATGATTTTAATTGTACAAGTGCAGTTCTGAGGTTTTTTTTTATCGAATACAGGACTTGACAGGGTGATATAGTTTTTTTAATGACCCGTTTTACTTATCCTCCGGACTCTTTACATCCGGAGGTTACATTTTTTAGTATATGATTTCAACAAACTTGGCATTCGGAACTTTTACATCCGTGCATTTTATAAATGCGCCAGACAATTTATTTCTGATGGCATTTGTTTTATTGTTTCTTTTTAAATACTACTTAGGGTCTGAGAACTTCTGACTTTTATGGTTTTATGCTTTACCTTGTTGAAACTGCATTTGTTTGCCTCGTTTTAACCGTGACAACCAGCGTATTACGAATCTCACCGGTGAGCAATCCGATGGCATCACGGTGTTCCGAATTCCACCGATGACGTCATTAATGCTCCACCGGTGTCGCACCGATGCCATCAGCTTGCAGAGGTGGTGGCAGTCTCCATCAGCCGCTATCAGTGAATCTGATTGGTTCCTGTATAGGGCGGGAATTAGCAGACGAATGACATTGTGCACTGTTGTATCATGGCGGTGTGTTCTGATTTAGTTCTGCTGTATTGTTTGTAATGAGCACAACGTAAAAACAATATGTTAATGGCTTATGAGCGAACATATCAACGGACCAGTTATTACTACAGGTTCAAGAAATAAGTTGTTTATGATCTCTTTTCTTTGAACGAGATGGCAGTGCGGAAATTTCGCAAAATTTTGTTAGCGTAGCACTGATAACAACTCATACAGTCGCCGTGGCAGCCATCGATCCTTCCAGCAGTTTTGTTCCTATTCCGCTGCAGCGTGACGTCATTGTTGTCCACCGGTCCGGTGAGATTCGGAATACGCTCTCTGCAAGCTGATGGGACCGGTGCGAAACCGGTGGAGCATCAATGACGTCATCGGTGGAATTCGGAACACCATGATGCCATCGGATTGCTCACCGGTGAGATTCGGAATACGCTCAACGCTTTTTAGTTCTTTTAAGCATTCTGGTTATTGTATTGTGTTTGTGTTTAGTAAAAGATTTTAGATAAGGGCGCAAATAGCCATAGTAGCTGACGCGCCCTTTTTAAACCCCACTAACTAACTAACTAACTAACTAACTAACTAACTAACTAACTAACTAACTTGATGATTCCAGAAGCATATCCTCTCATGCAATAGCCTATGTCCTAAAAATATGACTCGCGTGAAAAATGACGTTATGACAACGGCAGACCGGCGAGTAAATGGTCACTGTAGCAATATGTATTTCAACGGCACTTCATAAATGAATGTAAAATACACAGGTATAGAGGATAACTGTTCCCCTTCCATCCATTACACCATTTCTGGCTAACCTATAACTAGACGGGTCTACAAGACAAAACAAACAATGGCTCCAGTCCTGAAAATTACTCTTTTTTTTTTTTTCGTAAAGTTATTAATGCAAACATTGCGATTTTTAAATTCTAGATTTATTCGGGACAGTCTGCTTGAATTTTACACTGTGTTTGCTTTTAATTTTATTGGACTGGCATTCGCTGAGAGGACAGAAAGCTTGGCATAGGATTATTGCCATCACACGATCTTGCAGCAGCAGTTTATCCCAGAAAAGCATGCAAATAGTTACACACATTGATAAAAAAAAGTATTTGCAGTGCAGTTCGATTGTCCTGAAGCAGTGGAAATCCGTGAGTAGAGATGAACAAAACTAACTGCCGCTCTCGCTCGCTGTGTTCGTTGCATTTGTCTTTCGAGTCTCGTCTCGTCATTCTCGTGTGCTTCGAGTCTCGCTCATCATTCTCGAAATAGGATTTGGTCGGCGTGGAAATACTTCGTAACTTTGAATAACATACATCGTTGAAATAAATAACATTATAAATGTTTAAATGAGACAAAAAGACAAAACAGAACAGTATCTTAGTTATCAAAATGTTGTGGTTCTATTATATTATATTACCTATAGTTTTAAAAATAGAAGAAATAATAATTCTCAAATAAATCTGCATTTTATACTTACTTACTTACTGGCTTTTAAGGAACCCGGAGGTTCATTGCCGCCCTCACACAAACCCGCCATTGGTCCCTATCCTGTGCAAGATTAATCCAGTCTCTATCATCATATCCCACCTCCCTCAAATCCATTTTAATATTATCTTTGCATCTACGTCTCGGCCTCCCCAAAGGTCTTTATCCCTTTCGGCCTCCCAACTAACACTCTGTATGCATTTCTGGATTCGCTCATACGTGCTACATGCCCTGCCCATCTGAAACGTCGGGATTTAATGTTCCTAATTATGTCAGGTGAAGAATACAATGCATGCAGGTCTGTGTTGTGTAACTTTCTCCATTCTCCTGTAACTTCATCCCTCTTAGCCCCAAATATTTTCCTAAGCACCTTATTCTCAAACACCCTTAACCTATGTTCCTCTCTCAAAGTGAGAAACATAAAACATAACGTTAATATCTTTTTACTTGAGATTGCACACTTGATCTCAAACATATGAAAAGAAAATTCCTAGCCTTTTAATAAGGACCTAGTAATTAAATAAAGACTGGGGAACGGATTATTATACACTGAAAGGTAGAGATGATGTTTCAAATAGGCTACTTGATTGTTTATAGATATATAACAGTTGACAAAGTAGATAAAAGTTCAGTCAGGTATAAACAACTGTGGCGATTCGAGGCTGCTTGATGTTCGGGACTTCGGGAGTGATCAATCTCGAAGTTTCGAAACACTCACAAGCAGTCTTTACGTCAACGACGCGACGGACGTATTCAACATTGTCGTGCGGGTTTTCAGCTATGCGGGCGCTGCTAGTCTTACTTTCTCGATCGTTGTTCATCTCTATCCGTCAGGCTGCTGTTAGCAAGGCAAGACGTGGCGCTTCAGGAAAAGTCACGCCTGTTTAGTACTTTCCTATCTTTCAAAATCAACCGGCAAACAACACGTCCAACTGTAGATAACACATTTCATCAGTAAATTAATGCAGAATACTCTCAATCTGACACTTCAAGTGTGCGTTTCAAACTGCAGGAATACATGAATTAATACTCCAAAATATGGTGTAGTAAGAAACAAAACAAGTTTGATTATTGCGCATGCGCGCACGAAATGTTTCGCCGTGTGGTATTCTGTTCAGTAGTGAAGGGACTATCAGACAGCGCAGTTGTGAATGTTTCTGTTGTGCATCAAACTATAATATTTCAATCAAATGGGCACCTGTTGTGGTGTTCCTGTTGCAGAAAATGTAACACCAACCCAGTCAGTTTTGAATAGAACATTCAGGGTTCAACAGTCGTACAAAAACGGGTTGTAATTTATTGCAGTTTTCATGTTAATTGGCCTCTCTCAAAACAATTTTTCTTTTCTATTTTATTAATTTGACATCACACAGAATGAAATGTACCTAATTTTTATGGTTTTCTTATGTTAATTTATCAAATAAATATCTAGAAGATGTTTTAAAGTTACATTGCATTACTGAGAATTTTAACAAATTTACACCATATTTATTTATTTATTTTTATTGCTAGTAAGTTTGAAATGAATACAAATTAATAAATACAATGAAAGATAAACTAGCCCACTCCTGAATGAGTAAGACTCGTGCTCAGGAGGGGATTCCAATACAGACAAAAATAAAATTAAAATTGACAGTGAATACAGATTAAATAGTGTTTAACATTTTTAAATCCAAACTATAAATTCAATATAATTTTTTTTATATATATTTTTATTAATTTGGAGAGGATTCATGGTTGAAATATTATTGGAATAAAATTTGTTTAATAATCTGGGACCTTGACTCACACTATGATAAAAAGCTGCATTGGTTTTACATTTTGGTTCAGACAAACGCAGAACAGAACAGAACAGAACAGAATTTTGGAACAGAATTAATTACATCTCTCTACACCATATTTTGGAACAGAGGAAGTACATTATTTACAGTCTTTCACTCTCTCTTCTCTTTTTCCTTACATTTCAACTTCGCAACTCTGCCACTTTTTTCTTCCTTCTTCATTTTCACGAAATCATTGGTATTTCCTTAAATCAATTTATTTTTTCCTTCCTCCTTTTCACTGTTTCTGTTTATCTTTCTCTAATTTTTTATTGTTTCTTTCATTCCGCTCCTACTTTTATTATTCTTTCTCGTCCCTACTTATTTGATGTACATTTTCCTCTACTTTGTTATGGTACGAGCATGTAGGCATCTGAGCAATACAAATTTTACATACAAACAGACAATCCATCACCTAGGTAAGTTACTGGTTCACCGTCTTTGTAACTTAACCAAAACCGTAACAGAATATTCTAAAAGGAAATAAGATTGATTTTTCGCTATGATTACAGTTATTACGTTGTGTGATGAACTCAAAGCCAATTTGTTGACAAGACACAATTGTAAGGGGATCCTGCGGGAAGCCTTACTGGAAGAAAAACAATCAGGCGCGCGACTCCAATTACACCACCGAGGGGTAGCAGAGCGTCAGTGCCGACCGGCTCTTTCTTTTATTTTCTTGCAAATATCGGGATACTGGGAAAATACATTCCAGACTTTAAGAAAATGTATTATAGACGCACATATAACAGAGCGGTTGTAAAGCCAGTGTCCCATCTTGTGGGTGTGAGATCAAAATTAAAGTCAAATTTAATAGGAAGAGGCGAAATTGAGACAGATTTTACCAGCGTAATCCTGATTTCCCTGCCATATTATATATTTTTATATATTATATTTTATTTACTTGCTAATAATTGTAACATAATAGTACATTATGCAACGAGCCTATAATGAAGGTAATTAAGAAGTGAGTATGGATATTTATGAAACGAGCGCAAGCGAGTTTCATAATTTTCATACGAGCTTCTTAATTACCATTATAGGCGAGTTTCATACGACTTTTTATGCTCGACCATATTTCTAACTTGATATTATTTTCTTTGTATCTGACCTTGACCAATGTCCCGTATGTTGTGAGATGTTGGCAGACGCGAAAGTATTGATTTTTTCCGAGGAACAGATGTTCACATTGACCTTGCTAGGCCATAAGAACCTACAGAGATAGCATTGAAATTAAATTAGACATTGAAAAACGAGATGACAAATTGAATTTATTTGAATATTATTTACAATTAACGCTAATTATTATAGTAACAGAACATAACCTTCTGCGACAGTATTGGATTTCCAGCCTCAGTGACTTTCGCTAATTCTCTTTCGATTGCATTTCCGAGAATAATCGATACTTGCGGTTTTATAACGGTAGAAAGCTGACCTGTCATTGGCTGAACAGTTGTAACCTGAGTCGTCATTGGCTGAAAGACCTGACCTTTAATGAGTAGGTGTACTTTAATGACATGCATTAAACGTCTGCTACCAGGTGTATAATTACTACGTTTCGGCATGGTCGAGCATAAAATATAATATAAACAGAAAAAACTTTAGCTCACCCCTGAAAGAGTAGAACTCGTGCTCAGGGGTGAATACCTGAATTGAAATTAAGAAGTATACAATACAATTTGTCTTACGTCTACTACACAATAAAATATATAAATTTAAATTTAGAATTTTTCATTATTTATAAAACCCATACATAACTTTCTAAATTTAATATTAGAACTATTAGAATTGACAAGATTAGGATATTTAAATATAAATTTGTTATATATTCTTGTACTAAATTACTACTATGATTAAATACTGTAGCAGTGTTGCATTTTGGTTCAAACAATCTTAAAGGATTCATACCTTTTGTTTCATAACTATGAGAATACAATTCAAAATTTTTATATATGAATTTTATTAATACAATATAAATTTGTCTGATTTTACGAACATTAAAGTCTAAGAACAATTTTTGAGATGAAAAATCAATAGGTTTATGAAGACATATTTTAATTATTTTCTTCTGTAATAAATAAAGTGGATTAAAATTGGTTTTAAATAAGCAACCCCATCCTATAATTCCATACATGATTATTACCGATTGAAATAAAGTTAAGTATATTGTACCTAATAAACTTATTGACAAGTAATTCTGCAATGAAACAAAATAATGAATTATTTTACGTAATTTATTACAAAGTTAATTAATGTGCTGATTCCATTTTAAGTGATTGTCAAAAATTATGCCTAAATATTTAAATTAAGAGAACTCCTTAATAATCGGATATTTACATTGTATTAAGGCAACAATTAGAGTTACGTAATTTAATACTTAATATAGATGTAGGAGGTTTGTTTCATTTTTCAGATAATGAGAATGGAATAATTATGGTTTTATTTTCGTAGATAGATAATTTATGTGAATCCATTTTTATTAATATAAGTTCATTATTTGAATTATTTTTCCACCAAAAAATAAAACTGTGTCATCTGCATAAGAATAATGAACACCACTTTATTGTTGTAAGTCAATTTTTAATAAGTCATTAATATATATTAAAAATAAAATAGGGCCTAGAACTGTCCCTTGGGGTACACCTATATTAATAAATTGAAGGTTCACTTGGATAATTGCCAATTTTTGCTACTTGAATTCTGTCGTTGAGATACGATTTTATTAAGTTTAAAGCATTACCTTTGATTCCTATTAAGATATCATGTTTCACTGCATCAACTGTTTAAGTTTCCACAATCCAGAATCGTACTTTACACTGATGATATAACTCTATGAGATACGAATCATTTACGAGTGAATTAAGCAATTCCACCACTAACGTCACTATGGAATTTTTACACGAAAAGCCCCAGGCCAGAAGGGACTTGTATCCGGACCGCTTGCGTCCTAAGTCGAAGGTCTGACCACTAATCTACCGTAGGAGCTCTGCCATGTTAATACGTTAATTTGTGGTATGCTCTTGCAAGAAATAAAGTTATTGATCCTTTATTCTTCGTTAAATTCACTGCGACCTAGCAGATTGTTGGAACTGTGTGCAAAATCCCAAATTTCCAATACTATTCTAATGATTTTTTGTAGCATTACAATATTTCTCTCGAATGAGACACACAAATTCAGTAATTATTTTCTGAAAAGTATATTATAGTACTGACAACGCCTAACACTTCCTAATTACCTGTGTCACTGTGTCTTCGAGAAAAACGTCAGTTTTCCAACACTATCTTAAGTTCAGTTCGTGTTGACATATTTATAAGCAAAACAGCAAAGTGCGTTAGAGATTCTGTGAAGTATTTCACTTAAAAGTTTTCAGTTCTTCCACCAGACAACGAAAGGGAGGACTCTGCAAGAGCCAGTTTCCGGATATTAAGATACATCTTCCATTTATTTCTCAGATTTGTGAGAGATTTGTTTTGCTCCAGGGAATTTCCTGTCAATGTTGTGGTTATGATATATGCCTAAGGGAACAAGAGAAAGCCGTATACAGGCAGAAAGGGTATGTCTTCATATAAATATGATAAAGTGTATCTCAGTTTTATGTGTAAAGGTTAGGTCGTACGAGGGTATTACAGAGGGGCACAGAGAAGATACAGAGTTACGCGTCACAGGTGGGATTTAAATCTGCATCGTGGTGTGCACCAAGGCCAATGCTGTCGTAAATCACCTAAAGCATCATCATTTGACAGTCCTGTACGGGATGTCATTCACCAACTTTTTTATTATTATTTGCTATTCGCTATTAGTTTCGTCAAATTCATCTCTCCAAGAAATTAAAAATCCCGATCCAAATCATTCCTTCATCCCAACTTAAGGCTGGTTCACAATAAACCGGGAACGAGAACCAGAATGAAAACGAGAAGCAGAGGACGTGAATATGAAAATTTTTGATTCACAATAAACCGAGAACATAGACGACTATGCATATCGATATGCATGTCAATAATGATATGTAAAGTCGATATTACGCATTCTGATGTTATTTGTGTATAATTGACCAATGGCGTTCTCTCATGAGTACAAGGCAGCCAACATAAACACAGGTTAACCAACTTCGAAATTTCAACTGAAACATTTCATTAGGTACGGTACTATAAATATGCCCATGCATCTTTATTATCACAACCTATTTTAAGTCTACCATAACGTAAAATAATTAGAGAAGAAACATTTGTAATAGAACAAAAATGAACACAACAGTAGTTATTGAATTGAAGCATGAATATGTAGTGTGTAATACAACCAAAACAGTAATAAAATATGATTCACTTACGATCGGTGTTCAAAGATGCAGCTATTGAAAGCCACGTATTCTTCTTCTTTTCTGATCTTTATAAGAGGCGCGCCGCTTATCGTAAACGTGAGGATCTTCCTCAACACTCAATATTAGAATCTCATCAAATAAAACTTGCTCCATGATGCAAAGTACAGAACAAAATAATGCACAGGTTATGTCACGATCTTCTTGCTACAAAATATACGACGACAAAATAGCTTTTAGATGGCAATAGAATGAATCTAGTGGACTGTGATCGGAAACGTGAACGCCAAAGTTGAAACTTGGCCAACTCTTCGTTCCCGATCCCGGGCTCCGGGAAGCTTTTCGTTAATTGTGAATGCTCACATTTAAATGCATACATTTTAACAATTTTACCGTTTTCGTTTTCGTTTTCGTTTTCATTCCGATTCTCGTTTCCGGCTTATTGTGAACCAGCCTTAAGTCATTACAGTTCCGCTTTTATTTAATCTGGGAACAAATGATACTTAAGTCATTCAATATACAGGATGGAAGTGAAATAACCCTACAGATTTTCAGAGCGAATAGTTCATGTTGTATGTAACAAAAATGTGTAATATATTAGTGGAAAGTTCATAGTTTTCTCAGAAAAATAATGTCTTATCCCAAATGTTTCACACTTTCTTATTCAGTAACTATTGCAAGTAGGATCATAATTTTTGTCCATATCGATAAAAAAAATGTATGTATGTGTATGTATGTATTTATTCACACTGAAAATGAGTATATACCCGGTGGCAGTGGTAACTAATTACACTGAATAATGACAATAATAAACACAATTAATAAAAAATACAATTAATAATAATAATAATAATAATAATAATAATAATAATAATAATAATAATAATAATAATAGGGAGCATCCTAAATTGAATGAAGCACGGTACTTAAAAAGGATTCTTATCCTTTATTAGAATTAAAAATTTACAGGTGAAAAATGTTACAATTTCAGTTTAAATGTGTGTAAATACAAAATTCATTGTGACTCCTGATTTTTATGTTTTTTTGTTTTATGTTAGGAAAAGAAAACTGCAATAACTTCAGATATTCAAATAAGGAAAATCTCATCTAGAGAATTGGCGTCTGGAAAGGTTCCCAAAACATTTAAAGTAAATCTAATTTGCATCCTAACCCTAAGTTCGAACTAAAACCCACGAGTATGATATGTTCATACCTGCACAAGTACCTTTCAACATTACACTCATTTCGCTGACAACTCACTCACTGCACTGGAACTACGACACATTTCACTGATTCTATCCTGATTTCACTAACACTTCAAAAACATTTACTGTTCAAATACTTTGCTCTACCACTAGAAACTATAAAGCTTCACTGACAGAAACACACTTCTCTTACACAACACACGTCACTCTTCACTTAAATAAGTTTCTTCTGTTCTAAATTGAAAGTTGTGTGGCGTAGATATACACAGAAAAACAACTGAGACAAAGTTATCTCCCTTTGTTTTCATTAAATCCTTACCCTTGTCCTTATCAATAAATATAATTAATTGGGAAAGCACTTTATTGTAGAATACCCATATGTGGAGGTTTTAAAAACAATTCTTTAGAGCATACCTGCACAAACAGCGCTCAACGAGCGCGCGCGCTCCTTCGGAGCGGGAGAGCCGTGTTTACCGCTTGCCGAAACGGAGAGGAAGATACGTCAGAATGACATAGACTTGCTATACGTAGAGGAGAGGGAAACGACCACTCAGTTATCTAGTGGAGTGCAATGTGTAGGCCTATTCTCAGTAACTGTTTCACGTTGCTTACCTACTGCTACAGTACAGTATGGAGGAATCTAAAAGACGGAACATAACATTTAATGATTTACAGCTCGAACTTATTGATCTTCAATGTGGCCTAAGGGCTAAAGTTCGTTTGAATAATACTATTAGCCTGGTTGAATTTTACAAGACTAAACATTAGCAATAATATCCACGACTACACAGGCTGGCTGTGAAAATGATTGCTATGTTTGGTTCAACATTTATATTTGTGAGCAACTGTTTTCTATAAGCAACTTTAATAAAGGCAGACATCGAACATCTGTAACGATCATTACGATCAGTAGGCTACTGTTCCTTTCAGCTGCCAACAGCATAAAACCTCGCTTTCATGTACTGATAAATAAAAATATAACAAAATGATATTGTACATTTAAGCAGGTATAAAATTTCTATTACTTCAGCAAAATAAATATTTTTTTATTAATTAATAATAGTCCAAGATAGTTTTGCTAACACTGAACGGGAATTCATTTCATAAGCACTCGTAATAGTACTTACTTTTGTGTATATTCTGTACGAGATCACCCCTTCTTCCAGTCCACCCTTATACAGAGCGCAGCTAATATCTGCATTCCGCTCATGAGCTGTGAGCCGGCTCGGAGAGCGCAAACCTTGTTCAGGCCTGGTTTAGAGACTAAAAAAAATACATAATATTTTTATAACACCACGGCAGTGTGAAAAAAGTTTTGAATTTAAAAGAATCACTTTTTAAACACCTAAAAATATTTCCTGGTGAAGTGATACAGTTTTTATTGGTTTTCTAAAAAAACAGTCAACTTGAGATCGGAGGTTTATGAAATAAACGGTTCATTTCCTTTCGAGAGCGGAAAATGATATTATAGTCATAATAGCAAACAATCAAATTCTAATAAGTTAAAAAAACAAAACCTTAGTCACCTTGTCAACAGAATATTGAAGCTACTTCACTGTCTACATCTTCATTGGACTCCTTTAACTTGTGTATAGGAGAATGGGTACGGGGGAGGGGTAATGTATGTACGCATCGTTTCCTTGGGTTAAGAAAGTCTTCATGAAGCTCTCAAAACAGGAAGAGAAAGAGCAAGCCTCCCACACACAGTGCCAAGCTTACGAAGATCCCCTTAGAGAGCAGTGGTGGGAAGATTCCTGCACTGCGTGCATGCACTATGCAAGGCTGAAACAGCGTACATATTTCATGCACCGGTTCTCAACCGAAGCGTTGTCGCAACGAGTGGGAATGGGATGAATATTATCGTATTCTTTCGATGGTTGAAATGAAGTTAAATTGAATACATATGAATAGATATGAATAGATACCCGAAATGAGCATATGCTCGTGCTCGGGTACAGTCCAGTAGTCTACATAAAATTTACAGGGTTCAAATAATAATGCTGATGATATAAATAATAGTAACAACAACAATAATAATAATAATAATAATAATAATAATAATAATAATAATAATAATAATCGTGACAGAAATGATACAAAGATTGTAATACAAAATAATTCAATAATAATAATAATAATAATAATAATAATAATAATAATAATAATAATAATAGTGATAAAACAAATTTATTTACAATAATAAAATAAATACTAAGAAGGATAAAATAAAATATAAAACCACTAGCGAGAGTTAACACAACTTAAATAAGCATATAATAACCGGAAAAAATGCCAAACTCGAAAATCAACAGAAAAGTTCGTTGTATCGAAGACGACAGCAACCGCCGTATTGACATTGTGTTGTGCATTAATGGTAGTAGGGGGGAGCCGAAAGTCTACGAGTAACTGCCGTTCTCTTCGAATCTTCTCGTACAATCATGGGAAGTTAATGCTGTAAAAACAAAATGTCTACGAGTCAAACTGTTCATTATTACCAGGATAAATACAATAATACTGAAATATATTAATCGAGTTTCAGTTATAACGTACATAATTAAGTAATTAATTCACTTTTTCTGCCCAAGGGCTTTTATAATGACTATTACACTTTTACTACGTCACACTACTTTTGACCAACAAAACGGTACGAAAGGACGTCTTTCAACCAATCATGGCTGCTTATCGCACAATTTTATCGCGTCCCTAGCATTTGTTTAATTTTATCGCGTCTCTAGCGTTTGTTTATTTTTGTCACTACCCTAGCATTTGTTTCTTTGTTTGCCAACATTTCAAACTGTACTGGTCTGGACGTCAAAAAAAAACAGAAAATTACAAACCACTCCAGTCGATGCACAGCACTTTCAAATATAACTCGCATTGGCATTCAAGAACAAGAATTAATAAAGATCACTGGTCGTATATGAAGAGCACCATTCGGAAATCCTGAATAAGTTGAGGGATACACCATTTACATCAACGAGTTCACTTCTTTTACGCACACGTCCAATATAACATCAACTGAACCTCACCAACCACTAAAACATTCAAATTTGAAAATTGTACTTTCAATAATTGTTTCTTTTAAAATTATTCATGTTTAATTTTTATTTCATCATCGTTAATTAAAACGTTTCTTGTTTATTTCATCATCCCTAATTCAAACTTTTCTAACACTTGTTTATATTATTTAGGTTATGTTTGTTATAGCTTCTGCTATATGATATTATGGATAGTCACTTATCAGAGATTGTTTAATACTAAGATTTATTGAAAATCATCTGTCAAGTGACGTTGATTACTGGGATCCGATGATTGAAGTGGAATGCCAATGTTTTAATAAAAATGAAACTGAATCAACAAAGCCTTCTTGACTAGTAACCGTCCACAGAGTTGAATGAAGATTCCATAGTTGGCACAACTGATAACAAGAAAACATAATCATAAAACACTACTGCCATCTAGCGTAATGTTGTGATTGTACAATAGTACATTTGAAGACAGCTGTATTTTCGTAAGCCATTTAATATTTTATTGTATTGGAGTACTTTGTTACTTCTAATCTTTATATACTTTCTTCTAATCGTGTAATAGTCAATTAAATCCCACTCGAGTTTTGATTTCTCTAGATAAATCTAAACCTCTAGTGAGATTACTGTTGAAAAGTAACAATTTTACTGGTATTATTGAAGTTGTGTAATTGAACTCATCATTTCGTCAGAATATGTAAGAATTTCGTCAGACTGAAATCTGGAGCTCCAAAATTTATGTTCCAATTATTTTGTTTTCTGAGTCCGTCTTGCTTCAGTTGAATTGTAACACTAGATTTAAAATCTTTGCTTCATTTAACCGATTCGATCCATTTATGAAACTATAAGAAGTAACAACCAAATGAATTGGTCATTGCTAGAAGGCCCTTTGTCCAAAAATGTTAGTTCTGAATAAATCGAAAAAAACTGTTTTTAAGAAATACTAATCTTCGTAGAGCAATGTGGTGACTGTCCATCATAAAGGTATATTTTGGAAGCACAATTTTTATTTTGTTGTCATATGTAGTTTGTATAATATTATTAATTAAACATTCAAATTTAAGGGCCTTTTAGCAATGAACTTAAAATAATTTCACATTTGGTTAAAAATGGAGTACTGTAATAAAATACACGATTGTAAATTAAATAAACTACCATTATTTCAAGTTAAAAGTATATTTCTCTTCTTAAAATATATTTTAATTACGTATTACAAAGTTTTAGGCCCTTGTTTTAAATCTAACTTGACGATTTCATTCTGTATTTTCTCTATGTTCTGCTAGTGGAGAATTTACAACTTTCTCATAATAAGGTAACTGTTCATGGGGAATGTAGCATAGAATTTTCTTGATATCCTGCATTTTGTCTGGGTTGATTGCAATCAATTCGTCATAAGCAGGACGTTGGGGAAGGACTATGTTTTCAATTCCAGGTAGACAAAGAGCAAAGGTATGCCTAATACAACCATCAATGAACTTGGATGTTGAAACAATATGAGGAAGAGTAGCATTGTACATATATTCATAATAACTCGCAGGGGCGAATGACAACTTCGAACACCGAGGTACCTTTCTACCATAAGATTCTACAGAAAGACCTCTTTTGTAAAACATGGGCCACCAGTTAATGGGTGACTTTATTTTTGTGCATGCATAAATATTTTATATAGCCTATAAAGATTTTTGTGGCCTAAGGAAATAACATTTTTATGCAATATTCATTTACGTCATTGATTCAGTGTAAATATTCTGAACTTACCTACAATCCTCACCAGTTCGTCTTTCAGCCACCAATTCTCCAGAGTAAGTCACATGTTCAGTGCCTTTAACTTTGGCTTTCTTTAATAGATTTCGTTTCCAACTGCAAGTATCACTACATCTCTTTTTACTTTTCAAACTCTCAGTCTCCATTTCAATTAGCCGAAATTGCGTATAATATAATAATTTGTATTAAAAAACAAATAAAGATCGGAGCAGAATAAACAGACTGCTTCAAATAATGAAGATAGCTGATAGTATAGTAAGTATAAAGGTTCGTCATCAGATGGAAACACCGCTAAATGACAAGTTCACAGCTAGAAGGCCCTCTATCCTGGAGTAAGGGCATTTTAGCATGACACGAAAAATGAAATGCTCAACTGTGCGTGTGTATGAAGGCTTGAGGAAAGTCCTTTTAGCACAGATTGTGTATTTATGTGTAAGGATGTTGAATCTGTAGTTAACTCATTTTTGCAAAAATACGGAGAAAGGGGCTTTTAGCAATGACCAATTCAAATGTAAGGCTTCTATTAAAGTCTGACCCCAAGGTCAGGGAAGACGACGGTCAAGAGGTAACATGAGCTTGGCCAGCGTCCTCTTTTATCAGTCTTTCGAGATTCTATATAAACTGTTAACAAATTGTAAACGCGCTTGCCTGCCGGCATCTGGTAATAAAGCTGTTCTGTTACATACGCATTGAGGACTTAGTATTTATTAGTATTAGTATTTATTTATTTAACCTGGTAGAGATCAGGCCGTCAGGCCTTCTCTGCCCCTCTACCAGGGGATTGCAACTTTAATATGAACAATAAAATTACAATTAACATTAAATTTACAATTACAATTACACTAAAAATTAAAGTACGACAAGATTACCTGATTAATGAAAGCTAGACATTTTATCATAGAAGTTAAGAACAAAGAATATTTTTGTATTTACTGAATTACAAATTAAACCTACAATAACAAAATTCTATAGTGATGAAATTACCGGATATTGAAATATTTTGTGATAGATTAAGAGAACTATTTACAAGAAACCATGACTGAACGAGTCTCAATTACTGACCAAGTGCCTAGTAAGTTTGCGTTTGAATTCAATTTTATTTCGACAGTCCCTGATGCTAGCAGGTAACGAATTCCAGAGTCTTGGCAGGGCTATTGTGAAAGAGGATGAGTATGAGGAGGTGCGATGGGATGGTATTGTTAGTATTGTTTCATGGCGAGAGCGTGTGTTCAGATTGTTGTGGGAAGAAAGGTAAGTGAAGCCAGACGACAGGTACGAAGGAATAGAAGAGTTCAAGATTTCGAAGAGAAGGAGAAGTGAATGTAAATTTCTTTTCTTATCTAGTTTAAGCCAACCTATTGCTTCCAGGGATGGGGTAATGTGATCATATTTACGAACATTGCTTAAAAAACGTACACACAAATTATGAGCACGTTGAAGTTTCGTTTTGTTGTCGCTGGAGAGGTCAGTCAGTAAAATGTCAGCATTGTCAAAGTAGGGAAATACAAGCGTCTGCACAAGGGACTTTTTTTAAGCAAGAGGGAAGATGAACATTTATCCTTTTTAGCACATGGATAATAGAATATACTTTTCTGCAGGTTTCTGTGATTTGCATGTCCCAGTTGAGATTATTATCCATGTGAATGCCAAGATTTTTTACCGAAGAACTGAAAGGGATATGCTCTGTACTTACTTTAACGGGGGAAGTTCCTGCAACGATCCTACAACTTCAGTCTGTTCGAAACCCGAGGGCTACGGATACGACTCTTTTTCTTCACTGCAAATCCAGCACCCTACAACATTCCCTATTTTTTAACTTCCTCTTAGTTTCTATATACGATTCCATATATATTAATGTTACCTATCATAAGATATCTTCTTCTACACCGACATTTTCTTCCGTCCACCATTCCTTCCAATGCAGCCTTTAGTAGACAATTCTCCTTAGCTAATGACCCAGGCAATTTCGTTTTTTATTCTTAATCATTTTCAGCATTATTCTTTCTTCACCCACTCTTTTCAACACAGCTTCATTTCGTACTCTATCTGTCCATTTCACACACTTCATTCTCCTCCATATCCACATTTCAAATTCCACACGATACCTCCATTCTGGTTGGATGATCGTCCACCTCTGCTTCGGCATGTGGACGTGAGGCCAGCAGCCGGCTGGTCGGTCTTGGCCCTGCAAAGGGCTGTAGCGCCATGGATTTACTTTATTTTCAATTCCAACTATAACGATGACGTATTAATTAATAAAATAATAAAGTATTTTGATGCATCTTCATTCCAGTCATTTATATGTTTAGACAAGGGAGAATGTTAAAACATGTAAAAGCTTAACGATATATTCAATTTAATTTTAATTTAATAAGAAATTATTATTCGTACACAAATGGGGTGATTAATAAATGCGGGTAGTATAAAGACTGATAATGAATTTAACATAAGTATTTTAGAATAAAATTAGACTAATTAGATTCATTTAGAATAACACAGTTACCTGTAATGACATTATTATTATTATTATTATTATTATTATTATTATTATTATTATTATTATTATTATTATTATTATTCATTACAATTTCAAACGACTCATTGGCGTCATATTGATGAGTCATTCGACTATCAATTGCATTGTTGTCTGCAGACTAGGCCTCCTGGAATGAGGAAGCGATTATGGAGTAGTTAACGAGAAGGCTCCGCCTTGCTAAATTACAATGAGGGAAGTATGAAGACAGAAATGAAAATAAATATCAAACTTTTTTTTACAAATCCTAAACACCCTTACAATCCCAACCATGCTCGCAAATACAATCACGAACAGCGTAAACATTTCACGCTATTATAGTAATTCCGTGAATCTCATGCCACTTTTTTCCTTTTCTTTTGTTTTAGAATATCAATACCTTGTCTGCGTGTATGTTTCTCTCTTTTAACTGTTAATGTTTAACAAACTATGTGCGTGCTTCCAATTATATATTTTAATCCTTGCCCTGGTGTTGATACCCGCTATGAAGCGCTGTTCTATTGTTTGCACCATTTTGTTTGTTAATTCCAACTTCACACGTGGGTTGTATTCAAACGTGCTTGTAACTTCTCTAATTATATTTTGTTAATACCAATTTGAGGTGTGAATTTACGTACAAATATGTTTTTTTAAATTTAAATCTATTTTCTAGCTCATTAAATAGTTTCAGCTATTCATATTATTATATAGTTTCTGTTACTGTATGCAAAGCTTTTGTTCATATTTACTTTAATTGTCAAGAACTAGAGTCTAAAAGTGGATCTAGCATTAATAAGGTGTTTTTTCAAGTTATTTTTAGCATTTACTACATACTATTGACGACACTGATTGTTATCTGCGCCATCTCTTCGTACAATTAGTAACTACTGAAGCCATATTTACACAAACAAATCAATCACAATCGATTATCAAGAGCTAGATCTTTGAACGCCAGTGTACCTGGAAGTAGACAGCGACCTCTTCCGGCACTAACTATGATGTGACATGTTAAATCATATTTCTTGACGTGAATTACCATTGTGTATTTCTTATAGTAAGTAAAAACTTCTTAACATTTTGCTAAAATTATTGCATTTCATGTGCAGACTCACAATTCCCAGATAAACTGTCTGGTAGATATTGTATATGAACAAAATTCGTCCGAAGAGGAACAGTTTGGAAAAATCGCAGACAGATTGCATGCCTATCACTTTTTCGATAGCAGGGGTGGAAAACAAATAGCAATAAATTGCCTGATCTGAATTTATCATCACGGAATCAATCACAGGAAAGTATTGTGAATGTGCAAAATATAGATTTCGAGATTTTAGCGGAAATATAAATGCGTATGTCTGTTTTTTTGCAGCCGCCACTGTACGACTAGACCTGAAATTTAATAAGCTCGAGAGGACAAATAAAAAGTAATACAATTAATTTCTCCCAAGCCGAGCGTGAGATAGAAATGGAATATTAAAAACATTGATCAGAAGAAAAAAATAATTCCTATTCTATAGGATGTTTCATAACTACAGGTACAAACTACAGGGGTAAGTTGAGGACAATGAAATAAGCCAAAAAGTTCGGATAAACATAGGTCCGGAAACCAGCTGTTTCTCAAATCTAAGAGGTTTTAGTATGTCTCGTAGGTAGGTACAGGTATGCAGTCGATATGCACTAGAGGAAGAGAGCGTTATAATGTGTACTCAATATGAGTACCGTTCGTGATAAGGCAGGAATCAGCACGTATATTGAAAATCGTACACGTTCGAATATCCCTGGAATGTCCCTAATGTCTTGACAACCATTGATAATGTGTTGTCGTAGTTCATGAGGGCTGAAATACACAAAACATTTCAAATATACCCAAACAAAAATCCAGAGGATTCAAGTCGGGACACCTGGAAGGCTATGTTGTTGGTAAGCAGGGCCGAAAGTGAACCGGAGCTCCGTTATGCATGTACTATAGCAGCTGACTATTCCAAAAAAATGTACATCATCAAGAAGGTCGCGTGGCTATCATTGCAAAAGACGGAGATATGCATAAATCATTAAGTCTTCTACATAAGACTCGAACGTAGCAACGGTTGCAAATGTTCGAGGTGTATTCAATTGCTGACCACACTGATGACATATCTCGGAAATGGTTGGTTTACGGATCTTGGTATATTATGAATTTTTGGCTTGTTTCATTGCCCCTGCAATTTTGAGACACCCGGTATGTATGTAGCTTGTGACTACATCGATGTTAACGTACAGAACGTGTGGGTTGTCACGCCGTCTTGAAATATGCATGTGAAGTTTTCAATTAGCGGTTATGACTGCTGTATGAAAATTGGAAGTCAGACCAAACGATAATCGATACAATCTCGCACATTCATGGGTCGTGGTGAAGTTTGCCAGTTATACATATAACTACAAATTCTATTCTCATGATTTGTCTCACAACTTTGTAAGAGATATTTTCATTAGACGTTCTTTGTGTCTTGGTATATGTAGGTGCAAGTGCAGAGGGTTAAGGCTTCGATTCACGATAGGAAATTGATAATTTAACTTCCTTTCACAGTGACCGGGTATTCATCTCTGTCTTACTATCGACCTCTGTTGTCTTTTTTAAATATTTTATTTAACAACGCTGTATCAATAATGGGAATATCTAGGGTTGGTTGAATTGGTGATAGCGAGGTGGTATTTTGATGAAGCGAGTCTCCGTGGTGACCCTGCGTCGTCTGACCACAGGGTCACGAAGCCCCTCAATATGGGAGAGTCCAGTGTTCGTTCAGAGCTTCATTCTCCTCTGTACCTCATTGGATTGAAAGTATAAACAGATTCAAATTTTGCCAGTCACAAAACACATTGCACTTTTCTTTGGACATCCATCTTGTATAATATTGTAACAATGAAAATTATTGCATTTGTTCGATTGTTACCGGCTTTTGTTTCCTTCAGTGATTCAAACTTACAGACGAAAAACTTTAAGGGCCGGTTTCACCAAGCTTCAGTAAATCAATCCAAATGAAACATTAACTACTGAACATTAAAATATTTAACGATTCGCTAAAATGCGAATTGCTCACCAATCATATTTTCTTAACATTTAATGAACAGTAAGTAATGGCTCATTACGGATAAATAACTGCGATCTATGAATTTTTCATAACTATATTAGAACATCTTTATACGAAATCACAGTCTACTATATCGCAACTCGAGTACAGTATTAGAAAAAATTTTTTTTGCGTCTCTTGGTAGTGGAAATGTTAAAATTTTGACCGCGTTTTACACGAGTACGTTTATATTTGCGCTGTCTCCGTAGATGTCAAGCCGAGCAGCTATATATGCCTCGACGCACTGGCTACGTCACGGCTGTCCGGTGGAGCAGTCAGTAGCGATCACGTTTGTAAACCCTAGGACCCGAGTTCGATTCTCAGTGAGAAGTTTTTTTTATTAACGTAACTAATTTTTATACATGTTACCTTTCAACATTATTTTGCAACTCTGGCTCCACTAGGAGAATTAAAAAAAAACTCCTGGGAGATAAATTTTCTTCCCCAAACAAAACAGAGATAGACAGACAAATTAAAGACAAATAAAAAATACACATGTGGATCTAATACTTTCTCCAGATGCCACCGGCATCAATTGCTGCCTGGCATCTTCAGGACATTGAGTCCACCAGATCGCTGAAATAGTTCTGGTCTTCAGCGAGATCTTCCCAGGTAGCCAGAACTTGATCCCACAACTGATCTGGATTCTGAGGTGGGTTGTCTCGATATTTGTCGATCCTCCTCTTTTTCATGCCTTTCCGTGAACCGTCTTTGAACGTTTATGGCGGTGTGTGCGGGATGGTTATCCTGCTGGAAAATTAAATTTCTTTCCGAAGGAAAACGATTATAAATTCCATGAATCCAGCTCTTTCGCTTCTGTTTTAAAGTCAGTGCAAACATATCTTATCGCTAGCTATAATATAATTCTAATAAATGAAAGTTAATATGCCAATTAAGTTTTGATATGTTTGAATGCACATTATGTATTAATTTACTAATATTTCTTAGGTATGTAGTTATAATAACCACTTTCATGTGTTAAAATAAAAACTCAGTTTTATGTTACCTAGTTGACTAGTTTCAGCTTTATCTGGACCGTTTTCATGATATTTTAACATATGATCTATTTCTTCTAAAATTTTGATATTCGTGACGCGGTATGATCTTTCGTGAATTTTTTTGTCATTCAAATTTTCAAACTGATCGTTTCTTAAACGGTTAACATTATCTCCATCCGACTCTTAATTTTTTAGCAGTTGCAGATATAACAATTCTTCGTCGAAACGTTCCGCCATTTTATATTGCAACTAATGAACCATTAAAAATTTAAAGACTGAAATTTCTATCACTAAATTTAATTATAGTCTTACTGGTTCGTTAGGCTAAAGACGCTTGGTGAGATATAAAAATGATTTAATGAACCAGCTCCGCCAGAATTAAAACAGACTTTAGTGCAAACCTTCGTACTACCACTGTTTGACTATTGCGACGTAATACTTACAGACTTGACAACTGACCTTTCGAACAAGCTGCAGCGTGTGCACAATATGTGTGTCAGATTCATCGGTAATGCTCACAAATTTGACCACATTACACCCTCGTTCAAATCTTTATCCTGGCTGCAACTTAGTAACCGTAGAACACTTCATTCGCTCTCTCTTCTGTTTCGAGTTCTCCACACTTCTACTCCAAATTATCTTCGTTCCCGGTTTAACTACTTATCCTCCAATCACAATCTAAACACCAGGTCACAGGAGAGCGAAATCCTAGCAATTCCTGCCCATAGAACATCCCACTATTCATCCTCTTTTACTGTCTCAGTCCCCCGTGAATGGAATTCTCCACCTCAGAAGATTAGGGGCTGCCAGACAATAACCACTTTCAAGAAAAGGCTGAACGAATTCTTACGGGCGCAGTCAATTGAAGTTATAATTGTGATCGAGTTTAATAATTTAATTTAATTTAGGTATGACTATCATTATCATTACTTACTTACTTATTGGCTTTTAAGGAACCCGGAGGTTCATTGCCGCCCTCACATAAGCCCGCCATTGATCCCTATCCTGAGCAAGATTAATCCAGTCTCTACCATCATATCCCACCTCCCTCAAATCCATTTTAATATTATCTTCCCATCTACGTCTCGGCCTCCCCAAAGGTCTTTTTCCCGCCGGATTCCCAACTAACACTCTATATGCATTTCGGGATTCGCCCATACGTGCTACATGCCCTGCCCATCTCAAGCGTCCTAATTATGTCAGGTGAAGAATACAATGCGTGCAGCTCTGCGTTGTGTAACTTTCTCCATTCTCCTGTAACTTCATCCCTCTTAGCCCCAAATATTTTCCTAAGAACCTTATTCTCAAACACACTTAATCTCTGTTCCTCTCTCAAAGTGAGGGTCCAAGCTTCACAACCATATAGAACAACCGATAATATAACTGTTTTATAAATTCATTACTATTACTGTTATTATTATTATTATTATTATTATTATTCAATTATTTTATTGGTGTTGTGAAGATGGAAAGAATTGTCATTGTATTATATTAATTATGTATTATATTGTCTTGTATTGTAGTATTGTATTGTATTGCTTTGAATTGTATTGTATTAATTATGTTATATTCATAGCATTGTAGTAATTTTCTATCATACTGGTTGAGTGGAAGAGAAGGCCGAATGGCCTTAAATCTGCCAGTTAAAATAAACCATTATTATTATTATTATTATTATTATTATTATTATTATTATTATTATTATTATTATCAAATAAATTAATGAATCATTAAAACCTTAGTGAAGCTTGGTGAAACCGGCCCTAAGAGTTTTATTTTCACCTGGCACCAATATTACATTTGTACCACTAGTCATTCAAAAACCATAATCCTCTGAAACTCCACCATGGCTTTTGAGCCACAGTGTATAATATTCCTACTGAATCACTCTGTGTATGAATCAATTAACCTCTTCTTTCAACTAAGCAAGATTCCTTTATCTTTCCTTTGAAGCGAGGAAACTGTAGCCTACTTCTACCATAACGAAAGCGGTAAAACATGAAAAGATTGAATCTTTTGCGTGTAAATCACAAGTGCAGAAATAACAGACAGTTATTTGAGGCGGCATTCTGTTCAGCAACTTCCGATACCATTCAGTCATAATGAGCGTTCGTCTGCATTCAAACTGCAACATCGTTAGTGAGCACTATTTCTCGACTCGCTAATGAAGTCGTCGAACTCATGATGCTCTCTAAAGAAGTGTTATACACGTCAGTACAGTGACGCACATGCCTTAGTGTGGGCCAGTATTTGTGTGACCTTTGGTTTTCTCAGAACTTGTCAAACTGTGCCTTGTAATATGGTAACTACGTTGCAAGTAAGGAATAATACAGATGTTGCATTATTTCTCTGCTGGTGAATGACAGTTAAATTTTAAGTGGTTTTTTAATTCGCGATTGTCACAATACTAAAAAGCAAAACAAAAGGTATCTGGTTGTCTTCATTCCAATACTCAGGTCACTGCTTGCTTGAGTATTATAGTCGCGTCGCTGTTATTTCCGGCGTGTTTCCTCCTCTTTGCTTACTTCTTAGGAAGTGAAGGCTCTATAAAGTCTAGGTAGGAAGTATATCGTTCGCCATTTTTGTTCTTTCGTTGCCGAGCTACCAGACGAATCTAATTGCCGCATCGTTAAACATTATCATGTCGTAGCTCGTATGATAATAAATCAAACGCACTGTAATTTAGCAAATAATTGAGCGGCAAATAACGTTCTCGTGTGCTTTCTGCGAACGTCAACAAAAGAGCCAAAATGGCAAGCGATTATATTAAGTATTTATCAAGCCTTAGGAAATGCGTAACGTCATCAGCAGCGAATGAAAAGGCGCACACGTTTAAATGTATTAGACCTGCAACTTGATTGGGTGCCGGAAATAAGAGCGTCCACACCTGTGGAGTAACGGTTAGCGCGTCTGGCTGCGAAACCAGGTGGCCCGGGTTCGATTACCGGTCGGGGCAAGTTACCTGGCTGAGATTTTTTCGGGGTTTTCCCTCAACCCAATATGAGCAAATGCTAGGTAACTTTCGGTGCTGGACTCCGGACTCATTTCACCGGCATTATTACCTTCATCTCATTCAGACGCTAAATAACCTAAGCTGTTGATAAAGTGTCGTAAAATAACCTACTAAAATAAAAATAAAAAATCATTCAAAGTCATCGTGTCTTTATGGTAAAAACACATATCACATAAAGATCTTAAAAAAATATATATGGAAACAAATAGCTTATGAAATGAAACCAGAATGTAGGTTCTAATAATATTATTTTATTGTTAATATAGACTAGTATCTTTCCACGTTATGAGCAATATGAACATTATAGGATTATATTATTCGCAGAAGATATTTACTTTGTCATTTTGCTTCGGACTTGCAATAAGTACGTACACTCGGAGTTCCATGTTCTTTTGCACCCTCAATGCTTTGTTTATTAGAATGGAAGGCTATTTTGTGATACAATTTTTAACAGGCCTTCAACAGGTTAGATGTTTCGTTGAATAAAATGGACATGATGCGATTTGAAGAAAAGAAAATATTACTCTATCTCCTTAACGAACAAGGTTACAAGAAATACATACTCGTAGTATTAATTCTTCCAAACAACTTTTGTTTGGAGCAGTTCTTCATATGGAATCTTGATTAACAAGATAAATGGAACTTCCTGTATAATTTAGGGATGATATAGCACCGGCTTATATTCTACAGCAGGCATGTCAGAAATCAGACTCTAAATGTGCAGTTATGTGCGCGGATTGCCGGTCTTTTTGGACATTATAAACACACTTAACAGAAAAAAAAAACACGGTTATTATCAGTGTCTATATTTGACAATTGTAAGACAAGAAACTTTAGGCTTACTCAGTTATACTTGACAAAGTAGTGGTTTGTAAAGCGAAGGAAAAGAATATTGCAGTAATTTCGAAACAACGAAAAACGAACAAGTATTTCATAATTATTTTAAAGTAATAGACCCTACTCTTTCATTGTTCGTCAAGCATTATTACTTATTGGAACCACTGGTACACACATGTTGAAGAAAATATACTTCCAATTCATTACATGAAGTAGGACATTGTGAAGTTTTTACACTGAAATAATTTCTTGCTGTATGTCAATATAAATTAACATAAATATTAATAAATAATGTAAATTAAGCTTAGAATTTAAATTCACATATAGTTTATTTGGAAAACGTTGAGAGCACGTATCGACAAGTAGGGAGCGTTACTGAAAGAAATTAAAAGTGTAAGTATATTAGCATAATATAATGACGTGAGAAGAAAAATTTGTCATTATATATTTTTCCAGAAAATTTTTCCGCCTTGCAAATAGTTGCTTTCATCACTCCTTAAAACCTCAAGAGCCTTACATGTATTCCTCATTATATTCTCATCACTTACCAGTTTATGAAATTAAAGTCGTAAGTCGTCTAATCTTTGATGGCTGTATTAGTACAGACTCCAAAACAACGTCATTGTTAAGTTCGTTTTACCGTGAGAGTACTGATTAACTTTACTAATCTGATCTAAATTGTCACAACACTATTACCTCGACATGGGCTGATGAAAGCTTTTCATTTTAAAATAATTGTTGTTGGCTGATGAAAACATTATAACAATTATGTTATATGATTCGTAATTTCTCTTCTCCGTTATCTGTGAACTTATCACTTTATTTATCATAACTCATTCACAGACACAGCCAAATCAGTACCCCTACTGAAACTGCGTTACTGAAACAAAAGCTGATATGCTGTTGCAGGTCTGTATAGCCCTGTCGCGTTCCCCTCCAAGGCGATTGACTCCCTCCGGGTAGGGGAATAGAAAGTGCACATCGCACAGAGACTACTGCACAATGTGCAGGATTTTGGCATGCCTGTTCTACAGAATCTTCTCCACTATCTTGAAAATGCTTCTTGTTGGTAACGAATAGGCATAATGGTCCTGTTACATGACTTCTTCGTTCATCAAACGTAAATCATTTGGATTTCTTCTTGTGCGGATATTTGACGTGTTATAATTTGTGCTATTGTATTGAATCATGTCCAATCTTTGCAAGAGAATATTGTTGAAGGATGTGCAATCATTCCTGGAACACCATGGTAATTGAATCATGTACACCAGTCAATGCAGTGTTATGTTCTGATCTCTATTGAGATGAATTGATGGCAATTCTAAGATATTCTCCGTAAGGTGTAAACTCTCAACACAGGAACTGTAGCTGTGAAATGCTTCGGTTTTGTAGGCCTACTGTATATAGAGTCATCAGTTGCCCCCTTATTGTTAATTTTTATGCAATCCTTCTTTTTATTGCATGCTCATGAAACTGCAGTACTTTTTCCTAGGAGATTTCAACGCAAGGTTAGACGTGAATTTTTCTCTCTCATAACCATAATATTTACGTAGCTATTATGTATTTGCATAATTATTTTATCATAGCCTAGTAAACAGGGTAGTATTTATTACTTTAAAATAAATAAAACTGGACCTTATTGTTCACTGACATTGTATAAACACAAGTAATAGGCCTAATGAATGTTTAGATAAAATATTGATTCATGACAACTTTAAAGCAGCATAGTAAACTTGACAAAAGTTGTTACCGTCAAAGCCTATAACGCAGAGCAATCTGGGTATATATGATCTAGGCCTTCACACAGAAAAAAAAATAATTAAAAAATACTGGAGTGTTTGTTTTAGGTAATACTATGAAATAGTGAATGATTGAAATGTATCCTTTTGTAATATTTCATTTCTGTTTAAAGTCGTAATTAAGAAAACTTCAATACTATATCTGAAGTACAGTAAAAAAAATTTTCTCCTTATGTGTATGTTTGAATATTCATGAAATCTTGCTTCTGGCCGATTCGATAAAAATATGTAATAATAATAATAATAAAAATAATAATAATAATAATAATAATAATAATAATAATAATAACTACCTCCCATTGGAGGTTGCCCAGAAGGACTCAGTATACTCTCCTACATGAATTTTACAATATTAAATGTTTACATAAATTTTGTAGAAAGAAAATTAAAATAAACATATATGAATTATAAAGTGAAGAAAAGAAAAAAAAATAAACAGAGTGAATATGATGACTCAGAATTTGGCAAGAGCGTTTCAAAACTGAAGTTATGATGTCAGCAGTAAGTGTCTGTGTTAGTTCAAAAGTCTTCCTGAAGCTTTCAAAGAACTTGGGAAACACACCACGAGCTCCAATAAGAAGACCAATCACCTCAATGTCTTCAAGCTGGTATTTTGCTTTGAAGTAATCAACTGTTGGCAGAAAAATTTTGATCTTTTCTTTATTGACATCCTCCGGCTGGCTACACCCCGTTTCAATCCTTATGGTAGGATCAATTATATATCCTTTGTTGGTAGTCTGGGAATACGCTATGATGTCAATACGTCTAGAGGAGTCATTAGTAACAAGGCAAATAACTTGCTCTTCTACTATCCAAGACTTTTCTTAAAGCAGTTGCAATTAAGGATCGAACATGATGGTGTCTGGCATTTCGGAGGAGTAAACCTCTGTTACACTGACCTAGGACGTGGGCAAGGGTTTCAGTCTCCGGGCAGCCATGTCTGCACTGGGATCCGTCCAAAGAGCGACCAGGTACTCCTCTAACTGCTGCTAAATTGGCATTCATTTTTAGGCAGGTTACCCATTCAGATGTAGATAGTCCAGACTTATTAAAAACCCAGGCGTTGGCTTTAGGTACTTGGCTGTACAATTCTACACCTCTGCCTCTTCCAGGCATTACTTTCCATGATTCGAATTCTGCATTTCTTAATTCCTCTCTTAATTTCCTAGTCACAGATTTACGAAGTTCAACTGGACAAGGGAGACTTACTGTGGTTTCAGGACTAACTTAATTTTCCGTTTTTTAATTCGTTTTTTTTACTATGAAGTTCAGTACTGAGACTTCAGGGGCGGTTACGCTATGACGTCACCTTACTATCCCAAATTCTATCATTTTTTCTCCATGTAATACCGGTAAATCATTCACTCCTTTCCCAATTCCACCGAAATCGGTAGAACATTTGCATTCCCCACCAAAACTCATCCCTGTTTGTACGTACGTAATGCCCATGGATCATGAATACTGACTAGAGAGATTTTTCCTTCGTTCAAGTGACTCGTCAATTCTCTCCCTTTGCGAACTTGATCAGCGAGTTTAACTGAAAGATGTGCCAGTCCTTGGGGGTTGGTTCGTGCTGAATGTCGTTTTCCGTGAATATTAAAAGTGACGTCGCGGATGTGTTTTTATTTCCCTCGGTGTGTACACGCTTGCATTTAATGAAGCCATTAGTATAATTAAACCGTACTCAGGTTCTTAACGCAAAGCGAGCATTGGCCGTGTGTAGGGTAACAATTTTATGTAAACCATATTCACTGAGGGGGAAAATAATTACAAGCGTTTAGAAAAACCCAACTGTAATGTAAATAAGGTAAAATGCTGTTAGGGTCAGTGGAAAATTAGAAAATCCACAATATTAGTTTAGTAATGTATCATAGCTTTTTGTTACATTCACTTATTTACTAGCAATGCAAAGCAATATTGAAAACTTCATTTACTATGTTTAGTAGACTAAATATACAGTCTGTTCCGTTTGGGTATGGATAATATTAATTTATTCTTGCTGCTTATATTATGATTAAAAGATGAGAGTTACCATATATGAAAATCTTACTTACTACTTACTACTACTATTTACTGGCTTTTAAGGAACCCGGAGATTCATTGCCGCCCTCCCATAAGCCCGCCATTGGTCCCTATCCTGTGCAAGATTAATCCAGTCTCTATCATCATATCCCACCTCCCTCAAATCCATTTTAATATTATCTTCCCATCTACGTCTCGGCCTCCCTAAAAGTATTTTTCTCTCCGGCCTCCCAAGTAACACTCTATATGCATTTCTGGGTTCGCCCATACGTGCTACATGCCCTGCCCATCTCAAACGTCTGGATTTAATGTTCCTAATTATGTCAGGTCAAGAATACAATGCGTGCAGTTCTGTGTTGTGTAACTTTCCATAATCTGAAAGGACAAATGAAAGTCGTAGATGATTAAAATGGCTACTACAAATCAACAGCGGGCACAATGTGTTCTTTGGTATGCTAAATTTGAGAATGTTAAAAGATTTCAAAGGGAATTTCGACGTGAGTATGGTGTGCGTACAATACTCATCATTCAACTGTTCCTAAGCGCTTCGTTGATTATATGACCAGTTTAGATGCCCAAGAAATCGTGAACATGAATAAAACAGTCTGCCGTTCTATGGATACTTACTTCTTAATGATTCTGAGTTTACATGGCCATGAAATTGTGATCTTGTAACGTCTCCAACTTGAAATATTTATTTAATATAAATTTGTGCTATCATAGAAAAGAAACATTGTACGACACACATTCGTAAAGCCATCTTTTTGGCCCCTGTGTGTTTGTGAACACTCGTGCCAACAAAAAGATAACCTTTACTAACTTGTCTCTTAAATAACTATTGATTCACTTCTGAGAATTAAAAACTTTTTCCATGACAACCAACGCATTAGCAACCATAAAATTTCATACATTCATTCTTTTATAACTTTTTCACAAACAACATAGTCAAAGAAAAGGCGTACAATTTAAAGTTGAATTTAGATATCAATAATTGAATACAGATACCAGTAATGGATAAAATATTGTGTAGTACACAAGAGTAAACTGAATTTATGCGCTCGTGGAAATTATCACCCTCAGCTTCGCCTCAGGCGCTAAATTTCCTACTCGCGCATAAAATCCAATTTTACTCTCTTATACTATAAATTACTATTATTGATACAATCAACATAAAACAAGATGTTCTAAACAGAAAATGATATAATCGAGATCCTGATGATGATAGAATTTGGTGACAGAAGAAATACATAACAAAAGGTATGCACACTTTTTAATGAAACTCATCCAAATCGACCATCTATTTCTCAGTTAGCTGTGAGTAATATAGTAAAATAGAAGCGAAATTCAGAGAACATAAACATGTTTCAATTCTATCATTTACTGTTATTTTAACCTGGGGGGTTTAATTGGGCATCAATTTGGAAAAATATTCTTTATCATTTCTTTAATACTTTACGCGCATCTTCCTCCTTAGAGGGAGCGCCGATGCAACCAGCAGCATATCATTAAGGAAATAAATGAAATATGAGTATCGTCATATCGATGGCTAAAAAGTGATACCTCATATCTGTAAATCTGCGGGTTAATAAAATAAATGTTTTTAAAATTAATATTTTGCAAAATAGACAAACGTTTACATACATTTCTGTTTTGCAAGATCTTCTACTCGAAGACAAAATATTAGTTAACTGTCTATTCTTGTGAACATAATAATAATAATAATAATAATAATAGGTCCACGCCTGTGGAGTAACGGCTAGCGCGTCTGGCCGCGAAACCAGGTGGCCCGGGTTCGATTCCCGGTTGGGGCAAGTTACCTGGTTGAGGTCTTTCCGGGGTTTTCCCTCAACCCAATATGAGCAAATGCTGGGTAACTTTCGGTGCTGGACACCGGACTCATTTCACCGGCATTGTCACCTTCATCTCATTCAGACGCTAAATAACCTGAGATGTTGATAAAGCGTCGTAAAATAACCTACTAAAATAATAATAATAATAATAATAATAATAATAATAATAATAATAATAATAATGTAATTAAACTAAATTACTTACCATTTTTGTAGATATGAGGTATTACTTCTTAGCAATCGATATGTTAATTATTGCATTCAAGATATTGCGTCGGCCTGTGTGGCGTAGTCAGTAGAGCGCTGATCTTCTGTGCCCGAGGTTGCGGGTTCGATTCCGGACCAGGTCGATGGTATTTAAATATACTTAAATGCGATAGGCATATGTCAGTACATTCACTGGCATGTAAAAGAACTCCTTCGGGACAAAATTCCGGCACACCGGCGACGCTGATATAATCTCGGCAGTTGCGAGCGTCGTTAAATAAACCATAATTTAAAATTTTCAAGCTAATTACTACTAGTGCTTGAGCAGCGAATGCTGTATTTATTTTCTTGCACTGATTACGAAGTCATTTGTTGTGGAATTGAATGGAGGGCACTACGACCCGGCATTTCGACCTTTCAAGATCTATTGCGCTAACCCTTAAACTAGGGACATTTCCAAACCCACACCGGCTTACTACGCTAAGGTTTGCTGCGTACCCAAGTCTACATTCGTCCCTAGGCCAGCTCCTCGTGAATCACGGGGAATGCTACGAAATGATGACGAAATGGAGAAATGTTGACGGAATGATGTAGATGCCTTGTATGGGAAACGGGATAACCCCGAGGATAATTAATATTTAATATTTTAGGAGAAAAATTCGCTCCGGCGCCGGGGATCGAACCCGGGTCCTTGGTTCTACGTACCAAGCGCTCTGACCACTGAGCTACGCCGAATTCAATCCGCAGCACCGGACCGAACCTTCCTCCTTCGATGCTTCCCTTTTGGCCTGACTCCAAGTTAGGCATACATGTTGACGCATATGTCCAATGTCAACTGCCATTGTACTAGGAGCGCACTCAACTGAGTGACATGTTGGCCGGGAATCCTCAGTTATTATGCACTGCTAGCTGAGAGAATATTAATTTGTCCTACAGAATTTATCTGTAATGTCGACACTTAATATAAAAAAATATTAAGTGATTCTATTAAGTGGTTGGCTAAAAGAATCCCGTCATATGGCTCTTCCAGTTCCAATGATATGCCGGGAACCTAAGGACCATTCAACACTGTTACTTTCTAGGAACCATAGATCGGAAGATTACAGAGAACTTGTCAGCGAGCTGATTCATAACTATAACGTGATGGGCTGTCATATCTCTCAAAATAACTTCTTGGATTCTCATCTATTTTTCTTTTCTCAAAACCTTCCGGTAGTGGCAACGAACATGGGGAGCGTTTTCATCAGGATTTTTCTGAAATGGAAAGGCGCTACTAGGAAAAATGGAGCTCAAGTATTCTTTCAGACTATGGCTGGACACTCTAAAGAGATGTTTCTAAAAAAAGTTTAGCCCAAACTCTATTTCACTTGCATTTTAGGTGCATAAATATGATTTTAAGTAAAATGTTACAAGGTATCAATACTACAAAAGTTTGAATTACATTTCATATAATTACTCAAAAACTTTGGATGATAGAAAATGTTTTAAAACAGATTTCAAATCAGCACGAAAAATACTATAAGAATCATTCTTTCGTTATCTTTTAACAAAAATATGTTTAATTTTGTTGACCAGTGTTATTAATCTGGAAAATAGGGAGTCACAGTAGACACAACAGATTTAATCTTATAAGTTTGTTTTCCAGCAGAAACCGGCATAAAAATAGATGAGACTAATCCTCCTTTTCATGCGTTATAAGAAAGCTGTCTTCTTCAGAGATAGCCTACTAAATAATAAAAATAAACAGTAAAACTTCTTTTATGCGTTTTGCACTTACAGTAGAACCTCGATTATCCGTCACCCTATTAACCGATCTGCTGATTATCCGACTGTCTTCTTCACGCTTTTTTTTTGCTACGGAGAAAATACGAAGTTCTGTACATTACGTTAGTACTGTACGTATTATTTTTATGGATAGAGCTATTGCAATCCTATGCCACTAGCATTACACAGTATGTAGTAGGAATGCTACTTTTTAACTTTGTTCTAGAGTATGCCATTAGGAAAGTCCAGGATAACAGTGAGGGTTTGGAATTGAACGGGTTACATCAGCTGCTTGTTTATGCGGATGACGTGAATATGTTAGGAGAAAATCCACAAATGATTAGGGAAAACACGAGGATTTTACTGGAAGTAAAGAAATAGGTTTGGAAGTAAATCCTGAAAAGACAAAGTATATGATTATGTCTCGTGACGGAAATATTGTGCGAAATGGCAATATAAAAATTGGAAATTAATCTTTCGAAGAGGTGGAGAAGTTCAAATATCTTGGAGCAACAGTAACAAATATAAATTATACTCTGGAGGAAATTAAACACAGAATAAATATGGGAAATGCCTGTTATTATTCGGTTGAGAAGCTTTTATCATCCAGTCAGCTGTCAAAAAATCTGAAAGTTACAATTTATAAAACAGTTATATTACCGGTTGTTCTTTATGGTTGTGAAACTTGGACTCTCACTTTGAGAGAGGAACATAGGTTAAGGGTGTTTGACAATAAGGTTCTCAGGAAAATATCTGGGGCTAAGAGAGATGAAGTTACAGGAGAATGGAGAAAGTTACACAACACAGAACTGCACGCATTGTATTCTTCACCTGACATAATTAGGAACATTAAATCCAGACGTTTGAGATGGGCAGGGCATGTAGCACGTATGGGCGAATCCAGAAATGCATATAGAGTGTTAGTTGGGCGGCCGGAGGGAAAAAGATCTTTGAGTAGGCCGAGACGTAGATGGGAGGATAATATTAAAATGGATTTGAGGGAGGTGGGATATGATGATAGAGACTGGATTAATCTTGCTCAGGATAGGGACCGATGGCGGGCTTATGTGAGGGCAGCAATGAACCTCCGGGTTCCTTAAAAGCCAGTAAGTAAGTAAGTAGTAGGAATGCTTCTGCCATTGCCGGCAACTATAAACAGTTACTTATGGGAGGCTGTGTTTTCCCAACTTGTAAAATAGTTACAATCTGCTTTCAGAAAAATGTCCCCAAGAACTTACAACTGCAAAACCCGTGCACCATTCAATATTGTCCTCCTGTTCCAGTGGCCGTACTCTGTTACTTTATGCAAAATGTCTTCCACGTATGTCAAAAGAAAAAAAAAATATAGATATAATTGAGCGGCTTTGGAAAAGAGAAACTGCGGTACATGTCGCATCAGAATACGAGATTGGCATTACAACTGTGAGCGATTTAATAGAAAGCAAGGATAAAGGGCTACATATTACTGTACTTCATTGTGTTTGTTATTAATTATGAACATAATATGTCTAATATGAAGACATCAGTGGTTGCAGCATGGCAGGAACTTTAAATTATGTACGAAACTATATTATACACTTAATTGATGAAAATCATAGTACGGATTATCCGATTTTTTCGATTAACCGTTCAGTTCAGCCCCTTCATTACCGCGGATAATAGAGGTTCTACTTTATATGTTTTTCACACTTTCTCGTTTCTTCTGAAGTCTCGGCATAATTCCTATATATTCCATCTTAGGTAATTTATTTGAAATATACGGTTTTGTTCATATGTATTTTACATTTACATTTATACATTTTAAACTTCAGCTGATATAGAACGCCATTAATACTTTCTAAATCAGTTTTTTTCTCGAAATTAGGTTTGCCGTGATAATATAAGAACGCGAAAATACAGCACGCGTTCACTGTTAAGAGGTAGCCCACTTTGAAATTGAATGAATATCGAAGCTGTCCTTGCTTACCTCCAGCAACCTTGTGTCCTTTGATGACGCTGTTACTACTTTAAAAACAGTGAAACTTTTGTAACACACGATGGTGTAATTGTACAAATTATGAAACAATTATAAAAATTTGAGGTCATGGTTTATTCCTTAGGAGCTGGCAGTCCAAAACAACTGACTTCTTGTAAACTAATCGTTGTAATCACATATTAATGAAGATCACACGATAAGAACAAGGTAGACCAGTTTCGTAAAATTTTCTGGATTGCAGTTTGAAATGTAATATACCAGTCAGCTTTAGCTGTAACTAGCCAAGATTTTCTACTACAAATAATCTTACATCCTTCAAATCTATGTAGGCCTATTATAAATTTGAGTACTGCATTATAGAGTCAAAAATGATTTAAGGGTTTAGGTACAGCTTATAGCAGTATAATTTTGGAAATATTCAACATTTTCCCCTCCATTACTGTATCTTGTACAATAATGAAAATTAGTATGTGTAAAACATTGTCCTTCTGCTATATTTAAAAAAAATATTTTTAAGATTAAAAAAAATTACCTACAATTTTATTTTCAAAATGCAGTTCAATTTGCAGTGATGAAGCGTTTCCTACATAACGCAAAAACTATCCAACATTCTGTCATGAAATCTTTTGGGTATATTAATGCATGTCATATCTGCAATATGATGCAAGATGACTTCTCTACCTTTGATAGATTATTTAATAAAAAAGAATTTCATTTAAAAATATATATTATTTATTAAGGTATGTAGTTGAAAGAGCATGATATTATAAACATGAGTTTCAGCAATAGAATAAAAGAGAGAGAACATGAAAAAGTTAACAAGTTTATGAGTTATGAGGGAAACCTTCATCACTGCAGAGTGAACTGGCATCAATTTGAATTTTGAAAAAAAAAATATATATAAATAGTTTTTTAAATCGTAAAAATATTTTTAATATAGCAGAAGGACAGTTTTTTACACATACCAATTTTCATTATTGTACAAGATACAGTAATGGAGGAAAAAAATGTTGAATATTTCCAAAAATTTTACTGTTGTAAGCTGTACCTAACTCTTTAATTGTGAACTTATAAAGTTCTCTTTAGAAAATTTTTCTAAATTGATTTAATTTGTTTTCTCCATTATAGTCTTCAAATACTACAGTATTTCATATATTATTAAATGTCATTTCAGTTTTAGGTTTTTATACGTTTTTTCTTCACACCTCATAAAACGTATAACAGAAGTATTACTTATCTAGTCCACACCTGTGGAGTAACGGTCAGCGCGTCTGGCCTTGAAACCAGGTGGCCCGGGTTCGAATCCCGGTCGGGGTAAGTTACCTGGTTCAGGTTTTTTCTGGGGTTTTCCCTCAACCCAATATGAGCAAGTGCTGGGTAACTTTCGGTGCTGGACCCCGGACTCATTTCACCGGCATTATCACTTTCATGTCATTCAGACGCTAAATAACCTGAGATGTTGATATAGCGTCGTAAAATAACCTACCAAAAAATTACTTCTCTAACGTGTAATTGAAGAGTTGAAGAGTTTTCTTCGACACCGGTTCGTGATTTTTTTATAACTATAGGCTTACTTAAATTATAGCTTGGTAGACGATAATATCTGAAATTGGCTTAAAGCGGCTACACACGACCCAATCTGCAGGGTCCGATTTGCAGGGACCCTGCCGATCGGGTGGTGTGTAGGCTTGCAGGGACAACAAACCTCTTGTCGGGTGGTTGGTTCGGGCAGCCACCCAATCTGCCGACTCCCCCACTCCAACACCCTGCAAGTTGGGTCGTGTGTAGCACGATCGGGCCGATTTCTTGTCAGTTGCAGCTTGCAGAAGTGGCGTTTATGAAGAACTGAGGGCAGTGACAGTGAGTGCCACGTGAAATGAAGGAAAAGGAGAAAAGTCTGGAAGGATATTTTTGAACTGTATAAAGATATGCCTTTTTTATGGGACATTTCAAACGCAAATTATCTGAACAGAGATATGCGTAATCAGGCTTTAGAAATTCTTCTCGAAAAATACAAAGTAAGTAGTGCACAGCATGCCAACACAATAGGATCAACGTTATCAATATGCACACCTATGCTTTGTCGGAGTTTAAATGTTTTCTTATTTTTAAGAGGTTAGGTACAGCTTACAGCAGTAAAATTTTGGAAATATTAAACATTTTTTTTCCTCCATTACTGTATCTTGTACAACACTGTCCTTCTGCTTACTTACTTACTGGCTTTTAAGGAACCCGGAGGTTCATTGCCGCCCTCACATAAACCTACCATTGGACCCTATCCTGAGCAAGATAAATCGTCTCTGTCATCAAATCCCACCTCCCTCAAATCCATTTTAATATTATCTTCCCATCTACGTCTCGGCCTCCCCAAAGGCCTTTTTCTCTCCGGCCTCCCAACTAACACTTTATATGCATTTATGGATTCAGATAATACAATATAATATTTGTTTTATTCAGTCTTATGACAAATAAATTATTAAAACAATGACTTATATTTCATAACATGTAGTCACTGAGTTTTATACAAATAAGTTACGAATGTTTTAGCCCATTCAGGCATCTTCAGGTTAGTGTACAATATCTCATTATTAAACTTTAATAATGAGATATTGTACACTGAACAAGTTACGAACGTTTTAGCCCATTCAGGCATCTTCAGGTTCAGTGTACAATATCTCATTATTAAACTTTAATAATGAGATATTGTACACTGAACAAGTTACGAACGTTTTAGCCCATTCAGGCATCTTCAGGTTCAGTGTACAATATCTCATTATTAAACTTTAATAATGAGATATTGTACACTGAACTTGAAGATGCCTGAATGGGCGAAAACGTTCGTAACTTATTTGTATAAAACTCAATGACTACATGTTATGAAATATAAGTCATTGTTTTAATAATTGATTTGTCATAAGACTGAAAAAACAAATATTATATTGTATTATCTGAATTGACATTGACAATCTGAATATTTACAGCATGCTTTCTAAGTTAATTTCTGGATTCGCCCATACGTGCTACATGCCCTGCCCATCTCAAACGTCTCGATTTAATGTTCCTAATTATGTCAGGTGAAGAATACAATGCATGCAGTTGTGTAACTTTCTCCATTCTCCTGTAACTTCATCCCTCTTAGCCCCAAATATTTTGCTAAACACTTTATTCTCAAACACCCTTAACCTATGTTCCTCTCTCAAAGTAAGAGTCCACGTTTCACAACCATAAAGAACAACTGGTAATATAACTGTTTTCTAAATTCTAACTTTCAGAATATTGACAGCAGACTGGATGATAAATGCTTCTCAACCGAATAATAACAGGCATTTCGCATATTTATTCTGTGTTTAATTTCCTCCCGAGTATCATTTATATTTGTTACTTTTGCTCCCAGGTATTTGAATTTTTCCGCCTCTTCAAAAGATAAATTTCCAATATTTATATTTGCATTTCGTGCAATATTCTCGTCACGAGTCATAATCACATACTTTGTCTTTTCGGGATTTACTTCCAAACCTATCTCTTTACTTGCTTCAAGTAAAATTTCCGTGTTTTCCCTAATCGTTTGTGGATTTTCTCCTAACAAATTCACGTCATCCGCATAGACAACTGTCCTTCTCTGTGAAATATATATATATATATATATATATATATATATATATATATAGCCTATAAATTTTTAAGGTTAAAAAAGATTTACTTTTTTTTTTAATTCAGTTCAGTGTGCAGTGATGATGCGTTTCCCTCATAACTCAAAAACTATCTAACATTCTGTGAAGGAATTTTTGTTGTGTGTATTTATGCACGTCATATCTACAATATGATGCAAGATCACTTCTCTACCGTTAATAGATTGTCTGATAAAAAATAAATTCATTTTAAAAGTGGTCAAACATCAGTATTTTCTATTACACAAAATAAAAAAAATATATATATTGTTTATTAAGGACAGTAGTTGAAAGAGCATGATATTGTAAACATGAGTTTCAGCAATAAAATAAAAAAAGAGAGAACATGAAAAGTTAACAAGTTTTTAAGTTATGAGGGAAATGCTTCATCACTGCACAGTGAACTCTCAACATTTTTAATCTTGAAAATATATATATATATATATATATATATATATATATATATATATATATATATATGCCTAAATATTTTTTTAATCGGAAAAAATTTTCTTCATATAGTACCTGTTCATCGTTCTGTAACAACAAACTCAATGCAATTCCAACTTTTTGAAACTTGGAAAGTGAACGAGCCATGATATATCTTTTCACAACGGAGCGGATCAGCCTACTGCAAGTTGGGTCGTGTGGAGAGCAGAACCAATTCGTCCGACCCAACCGCCCTGCAAATCGGACCCTGCAGATTGGGTCGTGTGTAGCCGCTTTTACAGTTAGACGTCCCTCAGCATTTCCCCGTCCCCGGCACTGTCCATGCCCGTTTTCATAGAATTTTCAACTTCCCTTTGTTTCCCGCAGGGTAAAAAACTTTCCCCACCCTCGATTACACAAACAAACACTCATTTCGTGGTAATTTCCAATAAATGAAAGCCACGGCCCATTTCCTGGAAACATAAAGCAATCGTTTCCGCGGAAACACGACAAATGAAGAGCGCTGAGTTGATTGTCCTACCTTCGTCTGCTGGCGCTTCGTTGTACCAAGAGCGGCGAGCAACAGGTGCGTGTGACGTGGGGACGGCGTCGGCTTGCTGCTACTGCTGCAGCTTCGCGACGGCCGCACAACTTATACACGACGGCGTCGTGACGTCACCGCACGGCGCTCCGTGGCGAGAGCGGCATAATCGTCCACGTCACACCCTCGCGACATGCTTCGTCACCGCCCCCACGTGAAACCGCCACTGGAGGCTGCCTGTGAGACACCAGACAAATCACATTATCAAAATCTGCCTTTCTAGTAGGTCAGAGTCGTTATGAATGCGTATATGCAGAATTCCCTGACTTGTTTAACCATTGCTGAATGGTAACAGCTTCCAGTTCAGGCCAAGGAAGTAGCTTCACTTGACAATGGTTGGTTTGGTGCTAATATCTCCAGATAATGTCTGGTCTGGAAGTGCAGAATTCCCTTATTTAACCGTGACACTATAACTGTGCTATACTATATTACCCATAGTCCCGTGAAGGGGAGGGACAGAGGTTGGGACTGTCCTCACACGTAATGATACATATGCAGGCCTTAAGGTCCTCCCGCTCCACGGATCGCCACCTAATTCCTCTGTAGTCTGCAGAATTCCTTTACCTCTCCACCCCTGTCCGCTGGCTTCAGTTCTTTTGTGGATATTATCGCACTATAGACTATTGTTTCTAATTCCTATTGCCAGTTTCGTCCTTCGTACTAGTAACTCATGTTGAAATAATTCTGTATCTACTCCAGTGGCGGCTCGTGATAAAATATTATGTGTGTTCACAATTTTGTGGTTCCAAAATCGAAGAGAATTTGAAATCGTACGTTTAGTCTAATATGAAATGTCATGATTCCAATGTTTCACTATCGGAAAAAATTGTATATAAATTCAAAACAACATATAATAATAATAATAATAATAATAATAATAATAATAATAATAATAATAATAATAATAATAATAATAATAATAATAATAGTAATAATAATGAAACTCAGTCTTTTTATTTCCAGTTTTTCTTGGTAAGCCAGTTTACCCAGTTCTTTACTGTTCAAAATTGCTTGAACAGAGTTGATTGTTTACGATTGTTAAAAATGAATACATACCCCAGTCTCGTTATTTACAAACGCGTGTGTTCAGTAATACTGTATATTTTGATTCACAACACACTGATACACTATAGCCTATACCAGTACTGTAATCCCACTCGCATAGATAACTATAAATACATGCCAGTAAATATTATTCTTAAATATTATACATTGCCATACAGATACTTAAATTCATACCACCGCCACAGTCAGCCAGCACGTGTTTAAAAGTCAAACTATGCTATTATGCCGACACTGAAGTATAGTAATTCACAAACTACACTCTCGTAGCAGCACTGTACACGTAAGTAAACGTTCCTACAGTCAGATGATGACATCTACAGGCTAGTAAATTTCCTCCTCGAAATATAGCACGTGAACGATAGGCATCGATGGACCTGACATCTGTAGAATAGATACTCATCATGTTCACTTAACGCTTTGTGCTCTTGACGAGTCATAAGCGGCCAGCTAAGGACAATTTTCTCCCGCACATGCGTGAAATTCCTGTAACCATCTCGAAAAGAGCACGGCTTGTACGTGAATGGATGTTGCCAAGTTTACATAAGAAGTTTATGCAAGATGCGGGAAGTTTAAAATACTCGATTCTGATATTATACATCCCCACTACGTCAATACGGTATCAAATAATAAAACTAGTCGTGCATTAATGGAAACAAGGTGCTCACGTGCTCTTGTGCTCTTATTGACGCACCGCCACTGATCTACTCTATAAAAGAGTCCTTACGTACTGTAAATTCAATCTTCACTTCTGCCCGACCCGCACGGATAAAATTACTCAGACATGTTATCTACTGTCCGTCCAAGTGGTTATGCCGCAGGATCGTAGAAAGGGGGGAAATCACGTGACAGTTAATTACTTAACGAGACCCTTTTATTTAAGTTATTTTAAACAGTTGTTAATATTACGTAAACGTCCAATTCCTAACAGAAATTAATGTTTTCAGAAAGGAGCTAAGACAGCCCAGCTTTTACAGAGGGGCGAACAGAAGCAGGTGGGGGAAATCGGGATGCGACGTAGGCAAACTGACAGTACCTGTGCGAAAATATGATTCAATATTGAAAGCTCTTTCGTCACTGGAAAACGCGAACATATTTCTGGAACGTACTATACTCACTAACTCAGTACTGCTTAATATATGCGGCCATGGTTCTGTGTGGAGGACAGTTGGAACTTCATTGGTAGAAGGGGTGGGAGTGAAGTACATTAAAAAACTCAGGTACAACAAAAATTGAAGTAAAAATAAAATTATGTCCCTGTACAGCTGCAAAACTACAGCGGTCAAAACAGAAGACTGGCCCCTATTGTAATCGAATTACTAGATTTTAAAAAGAGAAGAAGGTAGTTACGCTCTCACTTGCACACAGTGTAGACATGGCTATTTTAAAAGGGATGAGGGGGATGAATCCCAGAAAAGTATGTATTTCATATGCTAGGAAGATGAGCTGACAACAAGGTGGAAGTTTTCTTGGAAAACCATAAAACTTAATAAGGATTTCGCATTGTGTTTCAACTTTAAATAGAGGTAGACTAAGTCACATAGAATTAATCTTTTCATAACCAGGGTTTCTTGACAAAACATTGTTTAGCTTTTCACATATTTTAGTAGCATTCTTATCAGGAGCTTCTCGTAATAAATATACATATAATCTTTTCGCTGTAAGAAAAATCCTAATGTAAACAATAGCACGTGACTGAAGTGAGGCTTCATTGGCCGCTGTTTGGCGCCATAGATTCGCAGTACGTGTTCCCGCCTACTGTTGTACATTCTGTTTCATGTTAAACATTTCCCGTTATTCATCAAGTAGGCCTAACCTCACTATTATGCATTCATTTGTTTAGGAAATATTTACTTTATAATTACTCTAATTAAAACTCACATAACTTATTATATACATTTAAGACTATTTATTTTTCTCCGCTTTTGAGAGGGTTTCCACTCTTATAATTGATAACCACACACACCCAGGATGCAGAAGCCATACTTCAGTACCATGTGCTAACGTGAACGACAAGCTCAAGGGACGCCAGCTTGTTACAAGAACAGACTACCTCGGTATTACTGTTTGTATTCATCCGCGTTCATAGTACATAACAAAATATAAAAGTAGCTTTTCTTTTACATATCGTTTTACATATGAGTGAAGTTATATGTTTCATTGTATTTAACAACTAGAATTCAATTTTTTATTTTCAAATAATACAAGATGATAGTTTCCAAATACGAACTATATTTTCCTGCGTCGTGTGAGTGTTTTGACTGGGAGCCAATCACGGGTATGGCAGCCACGTGCTTGTGTTTACATTAGGATTTTTCTTACAGCGAAAAAACAGTATATATATATATATATATATATATATATATATCTATTTTTTGCAGACAAAAATTAAGGGTATGGATTCACACAAGGATAGACTACTAACTTCCAGTTGTTGAATAGTGTCTACTACAAAAGTGAAATGTGCATCGACATATGCCAAACCTTCTTTAAGTCCTTTTTCTTTAAACATACACCGCGCTGCTTTGATTAACAGGGAATCCTCTTCAGAAAATTCGTTCACAATTAGTGCTATTTGTTCAAAGTCCTTGGCATAGTATTTTACTGCTCTCAACCATGTCCCCCACCTGGTAATTACTGGTTCAGAGGGCAGGGGAGTGCCAGGTAATACTAGTGACAGACTACAGTCACTAATCGCGATTATCGACCTAATCGCGATCGGGTTTGTAGTCTGTCACCGTCCCGATCGCGATCAGGAGCTAAGGGCGGAATTCATAGTAGTCACTTATAAATGAGTGAACCCTTAAGTGGTTACTTATACTCATTTCTAATTCATAGTTGTCCCTCATTCACATAATGAGTGATTACTTAAGTGAGCTGATCTGTACCCTTAAGTGACCACTCATTTTCAAAATGGATACTGAGAATGATTTTGAGGATTTTGTGGAGTTTGTTGAACGAAATGAGGAAAACATACGTGTCCCAAAAAGGTATATTGGAGACATGGAGAATCCTCTGGAAATGTATAGTGAACTGGAATTTAAGAAGCGATATCATTTTCAGATCAATTCGAAGTTGTTGCTCTAGCCAAATTGATCGTTATTTATTTACTTATTTACTTACTTACTTACCGGTACTTACTTATTTACTTATTTATTTATTAATTGATTTATTTATTTATTTATTTATTTACTTACTAACTTACCGGTACTTACTTGTTTACTTATTTATTGATTGATTTATTTATTTATTTACCGGTACTTACTTATTTATTTATTTACTTACTTACCGGTACTTACTTATTTATTTATTTATTTATTTATTTATTTATTTATTTATTTATTTATTTATTTATTTATTTATTTATTTATGTCTATAACAGGGCAAAGCCCCAATTACAATAGACAGTACAGATATTTGTTAAAAAAACATAGAATTGCATATAACATGAAAAAAGAGATAAAGCAGATACAAGTGTAATTACAAATTAAAAATTAAAAAAAAACAAGTAGATAATATCTAAATAAAGGACAAGATATAGATATAAATGAAAAATACCACATAAAAGTAAATTAAAGTATAAGTAAAGGTTAAGTATAGATATCATAGCCAAAAATGTAAAATGTAGCTATAATTGGCAAATTACAGAGTAAATATAACACTATGTTAATAAATTCAATACGGTATACAGTATTATATAGTAGGCCTAATATGCTTAATTTATTTATTTAAGAAATTCACTACTACAGAACATGTGTTCCAATTAATAGGATATCTGATTATAACTATAACCAACATGCAACTAGAATTTAACATATCATGAAACTATTGCTGTATATAACTTATTCAGTACAATAATATTAATAACTCGTTGTTATAGCAACTCCACGTGTAGAGCTGCTTTCGATTAGTTCAGTGAGAGTCAGCTTTTGTTATGACGTCATGTCCGGCAGCTGTAAGTGAGCACTCATTACGTGAAAATAAGTGTTGTCTATGAATTCGGAATTGACTTACGGGTTCCCTTATTATAAGCAAACACTTATTACTTAAGGGTTCACTCATTTTTTAAGTGACGACTATGAATTCCACCCTAAATCCTGTTTCCAGAACAAGATAATCGTGCTGAGGCACGGCCCAGTGGACGAGAGTAACATTTTAGTAATCTTTGGTTTCGAATCACCTTGATTTATATTATTTAGGAAGTCGTGATAGCTTCTGCTGTGGAATTTTGTTTCCCCTTCCATTGTATTATATGAAATAGAAACGAAAATGAATGGCTAGAAAATGAATTTGGCTGCTATTAGACGTAGTGGAAAAATTTAATGCAGATGTGAGAAAAGTAAAAAGAAATATATTAACTAATGACAGACGAATTATTCATATTTCATATACAGAGTGTATCTAAATTGGTGTCAAATATTTCGGGGACGTGTTCCTAACATCGAAACAATTTAAAAAGTTAATAAGAATATAGGTCTGAAAACCATTCGTTAGGCAGTTATTAAAGGATTTGTCCCTGCATTGACCGCTGATTGTTTGATGGTTTTTTGTTTGTTTGTATTTTGTATAGCAAAGAAATCTGAAGAAAATGTATTCTGTGAGTGAACAGAACGAAATGATTTGCATCATTTAATTGATGATGTGCTTCTGGACGTCATCCAACGAATGTGTTTTAACACGATGCTGCTCCAGCTCATTTCAGTCTGATAGTTCGTAATTTTTTTAATGATCGATTTTCCCAAAGATGTATTGGTCGAAGGGGATTCATTGCATGGCCTGCTCGATCGCCTGATTTGAATGCAATGGATTTCTTCGTCTGGGGACATTTAAAGTCCCTGGTTTATGCGACTTGTGTACTTAATGTTGATATTCTGAGAGCGTATCCAAACTGGATTTCACGAAATACGAAACACTCCAGGAATTTTCAACATAGTACGCCAGAGCATGTAACGTAGGTTTAGGGGACACATCGAAGCAGGAGGAAGCCACTCCGAGAATTTTTGTAACATTAAATTTTGTCTTGTAACTCTGAAATAAATTATTTTGAGATCAATGTTCATATGAACCTTTTGTAATGTTTTTTTGTGTTACGAACACATCCACGAAATATTTGACACCAATTTAGATACATCCTGTATATAGAGAGCAATAGAAGGCTGCTGAAAGATGTTTCATTTCAATATATAATGGATTAAAAACTGGAACTGGTTTCTTTTTCAGATTTGCAATTTCAGTCTCCATTACGACGCTATCGTTGAGGTTAGGGTTGATTTTAAAAATATGTTTTATTACAAAATAATATAAATTTTTGGCATGATATAAATTTTGTAGGTTATAAAATATCTTTTCAAAATAATGTAAATAGTAATGATATAAATTGTATCAGTTTACATTGTAAAGCATATAACAATTTTAACAAATAAATTCCCATATCAAGCTGCAAGAAACAACAAAAAAAAAAAAAGGAAAAAAAACAATGAACAAACATCAAAAGAAAGTATGAACTTTAGGTGTTGTCCCGGAGAGAAACAAACATATACGTATGTACATAGAGAAAATTGTTTCCTCTATGGTAATTCAGCTGTTGACCAGACGGGACCAAGCGTGACCTAGTGTGTCACCACATTTTCGGTAATCGCGATCGGAGCTAATCGCGATTAGCGACTGTAGTCTGTCACCAGTATAACTTCTCTCTGAATACACTAATCCTTCAAGGGGCTTTAAGAAAAACTTTCTTAACCAATGAAATGAACGTATTGACTGTCGGAACCAGCTTCCTTACTCGTGACACTTCGTAGCAGTAATCCAAGGCCATGTGGTTAAGGAGAAGAAGAGACGCACACAAGCCACGAAACTCGCACCATATCCTCGTGGGGGCGGGAATTATATGTATCTCAACTGGAAATTGAATCCTATTCACTGCATTGTATCCGCAAGGGCTATCAATGAAGCCGCAGTGCAAGACCAAGTTTATGGTAATGATGCGTCTGACAGTCCTAACAGTACGACTTCCTTCGCAGACGGCAGCAGAATTCGGAGCTCGTGCGCCACGCCCCCTCACACGTTCACAGAATTTCACAACTTTATTAGTTTACCAGATGAATGCGTCGGTAATTTCACACTAGTTGAATTACCTTCCCGCCGCAGTCGGCGTGTATGTGAATGGGTTCATAATCACCTTGTCGCCGCGTCAATCAGATTTCAAACAGCGACGATGTTTGTACTAAGTTATGCACAGTCCTTTGAATCCGGGTTGTTTACTTCATATTTTAAAATGTAAGGCCAATTTCCAGCCTCTCAAAAGTTATTTGATACTTTTATACAGGGTGATTTAGAAGGAAAGAGACATATGTTGAGTGGTGATAGTATGAGCGATTGCAAAGGAAAACATTATTTAAAATGTAGGCCTATAGGCTGGTTCACAATAAACCGGAAACGAGAATCGGATCGAAAACGAAAACGGTAAAATTGTTAAAATGTGTATATTTAAATGTGCGCATTCACAATTAACGAAAAGCTTGCCGGAGCCCGGGATCGGGAACGGAGAGTTGGCCAAGTTCCAACTTTGGCGTTCACGTTTTCGATCACAGCCCACTAGATTCATTCTATTGCCATCTAAAAGCTATTTTGTCGTCGTATATTTTGTAGCAAAAAGACCACCACGCTTTCGTTATGATAAGTTAATATATTTGGCTTGAAAGAGATTTTTACCCTTGTCATTGAATTACTGGAAATCATCAGTGAAATGGGGCAGCTCCACTTTTTAACAATAAAGGTGTATTAATAATTATTGACGTTAAATAATTATTAGAAAATGTGTATAATTCTTCAATTATTGATGTGACATAACCTATGCATTATTTATTCCTGTGCTGTGCATCATGGAGCAAGTTTTATTTGATGAGATTCTAATATTGAGTGTTCACGAAAATCCTCACGTTTACGATAAGCGGCGCGCCTCGTATAAAGATGAGAAAATGAAGGAGAATACGTGGCTTTCAATAGCTGCATCTTTGAACACGATCGTAAGTGAATCATATTTTATTACTGTATTGGTTGCAATTCAATAACTACTGTTGTGTTCATTTTTGTTCTATTGCAAATGTTTTTTCTCTAATTATTTTACGTTATGGTAGACTTAAAATAGGTTGTGATAATAAAGATGCATGGGCATATTTATAGTACCGTACCTAATGAAATGTTTCAGTTGAAATTTCGAAGTTGGTTAACCTGTGTTTATGTTGGCTGCCTTGTACTTATGAGAGAACGCCATTGGTCAATTATACACAAATAACATCAGAATGCGTAATATCGACTTTACATATCGTCATTGACATACATATCGATATGTATAGTCGTCTACATTCTCGGTTTATTGTGAATCAAACATTTTCATATTCACGTCCTTTGCTTCTCGTTTTCATTCTCGTTCTTGTTCCCGGTTTATTGTGAACCAGCCTTATTTCTTATTCTCAGTGGTATTGGAGGAAACCAATCGAAACCAAGAGGAACGAAAACTGTGCAGGTGATAGTTGTGTTCAATTTTCCATTTCTATTTACATAGGTCTTAACATGTTCAAGTCCACACCTGTGGAGTAACGGTCAGCGCGTCTGGCCACGAAACCAGGTGGCCCGGGTTCGAATCCCAGTCGGGTCAAGTTACCTGGTTGAGGTTTTTTCCGGGGTTTTCCCTCAACCCAATACGAGCAAATGCTGGGTAACTTTCGGTGCTGGACCCCGGACTCACTTCACCGGCATTATCACCTTCATTTCATTCAGACGCTAAATAACCTAGATGTTGATACAGCGTCGTAAAATAACCCCCCAAAAAAAAACATGTTCAAAAATGCCACCGTCAACCTCGATGCACTTTGCAGCTTGTGTAGCCAAATACCGTGTTGCTAATTTATGAAATGGTTCGGACTGCCCTTAAAGTGATTATTAGGGAACGAAGTCTAGACACCAAAACATTGCCTAAAGGCGGATACAGGTTTAAGGAACACTGGCTATAGGATTACGTCAGTTGGTTACTTTACTGATGTACCTTCCGGTTCGTATATAAAATGAAAGATGTTGAGTGAAGGGTTTTCTGTTCATTCGAAGTTTAATGGGTGCGGTTTTGTATTTTGTATTGCATTCTAACAGGTTGGTTCGACATAGCGTGCCTGTTTTCTGTTTACAGAGTAAACCTTTCGTCAGGAGTTCACTTATGATCTAGTGAAGTTACTGTGAAGGTGTATTAAAATGCCGCCAATGAAATCTGCAACTTTGTCTGTGCTTGTAAAGGGGTTCGGAGATGACTATTTTTCACCAAGGACAAACATACTCGTATATCATGGAGTAAAGTGTGTTATAATTAGACATGAAAGTTAAGAAGTATCGTGAGTTACAAAAAATATTGTCATTCTAGAAGAAGACGCATCGAATCTTTCTATTATAGCGTCGTTTCATACCTTACGAATAGGGACCAGATTTTTATGTAATATCAACGTGTGAAATATGTACATATTTATGTAAGAAAAATAAGCTGAATATGTACCAAAATATGTAAAATCATAAAATATTTAATGTCAATATCTGGCAGGTATAGGATAGGTAAGACTCTCCAGTTGTGATTTCATAGAGCATCCGACTTTTTTACCGCACACTTGACACATTACTATTTTTCCATCTGTAGTGAAAGCTTCGTCCATTGCAATCCATGATTTTATTTTTGTCGTTAGGGTTGAAGATACAGGGGCCATTTTAGTTAGTTAAAAGCAGTAGATAAACTCACTTACTCTTTATACTGTAAGTACTAAAGCTAGAGAACTGAGTGAAATGAACGACATAACAGAACTGCAAGCACTGTTTCGCTTTACTGGATTAGGAGAAAATAGGAGATCAGGGACACATGCATTTTAGCTGCTCCCTGTAAGATACAAAGTACCTACTAAAACCTCAAACTATAGATATTTACAAACTGTTGTTTGAAAAGTGACATTCCTTCTCATTCAGAAGGGTAGGATTATTCCAGCCGAGAACCATACTTTATAATTGCTCGGAAAGTCCCATTTCCGTATACGTCTACTAAATTTAAAGTAACCTGAAAAACTATTTATTTTAATCGTTCAACATCTTTCCAGTTTGTTTCTTTATTCCAGCTTCTTTTCGAAAGTCGCCTACCTTATTGCGGCTCATGTGACACTTGACACGGGTTTTCCCTGGAAGGATTAGGAAGAGGGTGGGTAAGGTTGCAAATTGCATGGGAACGGCTTAAAAAGACGTGTGCAGAACAATTATTATAGTTCGAGACAAATCATGTCCTCGTCCCACTCCACCGCATGAAGGCAACGCTACTTTCTGAGTGATTTTTACAATGCAAAGTAGTTGTATGAGAAAGGTTGCCTTTTGTTCACTCATATTTACAGTGGGCGGTATGGGGTGAGTGTCTCTATTACTTTCTGGGACTAAGGACGTTACGTTTCGTCCCGAAATATATCCTTCTTTGGGTAGGTAAAAAGGGTTTCTAAATCTGTGTATTTCAAACTGTAAACTTCCCCAGCAGAAGTCTTTTTTCTCCCTTCTAGAGAAGTAAAAATGAATAAACCCCTTAAATATGTAGATTTATGTAATACCAAGCCATAATATGTAATGTGGGGTAAATATGTAAAAATATGTAGTATCAAATTTTAATACATTAATGGTAATTACAAGATTCGCAAAGATTAGTTATTTATATACGGTTAGGTTGAAAGGAATATAATATGTAATTACATAAAGATCCGGTCCCTACTTATGAATATGGGACAGGAGCAGGCTAGGCCATAGTCCGTGTTGGATAAAATGTACCTACTCGCGAGTAAATGGATTTAATCCATTCATGGACAAAATTTACTTTTTACTCGAGCAATAATAATGAAATAATAATAATAATAATAATAATAATAATAATAATAATAATAATTATCATCATTATCATTATGGTAATAATGATAATGAAAATAACGATGATAGCAATAATGATAATACGGAAATACATAAAATGTCTCATTCATAGCAGTCCTCTCAGTTCTGTAACTTGCTAAAAAAATGCACGATCATAAAGAGGATCTTTATTCCAGCTACCTACAGTATAAACTGGAATGAAGTTGTCTGCTTCGAAGTACTGTATATACAGAGTGAGTCAGAAGGAAAGGTACATGCTGTGAAAGGTGATAATATTGATTATTCTGAACAAAACGTATATATGAACGTATGCTCTGTTCTTAACAATATTTGACGTACAGCTGTTTGAAAATCGCTGGGGTCAGTCTCATGTCCTTCATCAGCACTCACATGCGGACGCAACCAGAGGTTCAGCTTCCCCACGACCAAAAAAAAATTTCGACGATCTCAATGAAAGCTGAAGCAAGTGATGATCTTTGACAGATAGAGTCCCATGTGGAACAAGTGCCACAGCAGTGTGTTATCGTAACTTGATGCAAAATCTGTGCAGAAAAATGCACAAAAACCGACCTCAGTTGCTCGAGGCTGGGACACTGATTCTCCATGAGAATGCTCGCCCACACATCGGAAATGTTGTAACTCAGAAGCTGCGCAAATACGGATGGGAAGTGATACCTCATGCTCCCTACAGTCCGGACTTGAATCCACCAGACTTCGACTTGTTCCCAAAGTTGAAAGAACCTATGCGTGGACATTGTTTTTATTCTCTGGAAGAGCGTTCTTCCACCATTATCCGAACCATTCGACAGATGAACGGAAGTGATGCCTTTATGGCAGCGTTTCTCAAACTATTGTCCGTGGACCACCTGTGGTCCTCGAGTTCTGTTCTTGTGGTCCTTCAAAAAAGACAGAAGAAAAAATAAAATTCAAACGAATTGTGTATCACACTATAGCTGAAAATCTCAGAGTTTGGAAATGACACATGGCTATCGTCTTTCACTTTTTCTCCCAGTACTAATTTATGAAATTTCTTACCCTACCCGTCTACCCATTCTACTTTCCATTCTACTTTCAACAACAAAAGAGGGATTTAAAGCATTATTCTCGCCATCTTTTCCCTGCATATCTGGTGCCAAGCCTGTCCAGGGACCACCCGAATTCATAACAGATGACCAAAGTAACAGAGAAACCTTTTCATGTATTGATGACTTTCTTAATAGTTTTGCCGACACCCAGTCTGCGCATTGAAATGGGCTCGTACTGTACATCGTACACCAATAATAGAACGTGCCAAATTGCATCTTTACTTGTTGAAAATCGGATATGTTTCTACATTAATTTTTTTATTTGTTTTTCCAGATGACGATATAAGAAATTTTATACTCCTCCTATTGTAAAATCCGACAGGTTTACTTTTTACACTTGCGTGTTTCGTCTCTAAGTGCCGTTTCAATTTCGCGGGTTTCATACACTCGTTTGAAAGCACTTCGTAGCAAACAACGCACCGAGGTTTTGGTTCACTCTCATTGCCACACCAAGTAAATTCAAATGCCAAATAACTCTTGTCATTTTTACGAAAGTATTTTTATTTGAATAACTACCATTAGGACTAGATATTTCTTTAATGACACTGTAATTAATATATTTCTTCACACACAGCTTCTGAACTATTAGCACTGCCTAAATGAAGCGTATCATTATGTTCCTTTCTTTTCAAAGATCCAGATTAAAGCCAGTTTTCCATTATTTACAACTAGCTGTACCCGTGCGCTCCGCTGCACCCGTTAGAAATAAATATAAAGTAATTACATAATTAAAATAGGACATTTTATCCAGGGAACATTTTTGTTTGATAGAAGGATAAATCGTTTATTATGTTACTTAATTTAAATTGTATTAAAAAATTAAAATGCAATCATTTTGATCCAGAGACCACTCATTTGGTCATAAAAATTATTTTAGGAAATACAGGAAACGAATGCCTATCAAGTTTTCTGTGCATAAGAAGCTATTTTAATCTTACCTGTCCTCGATTCACTCAGAAGTTACTGTAATATCATTATAGCATTATGTCCATCTAGAGAAACTACACTTTCCAATGGTGAATTAATAATTAATTATACAAATCGGTTAATTTAGCTTCCGATATTCCTTCATACAAACACAGAAACATTATCTGTAGGCTATGTTTCATAGCTTTCGATTGTTGTTGTCCAAGGCCCCTTATAGACGAAGTCATTTGTTTTTTATTTCATTACACCGCCTTAGATGGCGTTGTTATTGTAATTTTGAAACTAATTTATCTCATTAAATATCAGTCCTATCAAAATTTTGCATGGAATAAAACTTACCGGAAATTATTTTTAAAGAAACTTTTGTTATGTAATATTTTTCATGAAAATTAATAATAAGGGAGATATTTCGAATTATTTAATTCAAGCCTCCTTATAACCTCCCTTTTAAATAAAATATTTTGAATGCCATATAGCCTAAATTCTAAGTTACAACGAATTTAATTTATATTCCAATTTTCATATAAATCGGTTCAGTCATTATCACGTTAAAAGATAACAAACATCCAGACAGACAGACAGACATAAAAACAAAAATTTAAAAAAAGCGATTTTCGGTTTCAGGGCGGTTAATTATATATGTTAGGACCAATTATTTTTGGAAAATTGAAAATTACCAGAAAAATTTCGGCTACAGATTTATTATTAGTATAGATGGACACTAACAGGGACATGGACAACTACTAGCGTGTACCACATAAGAAGGATTTCAAACAACTAACTGCTAACAGGCAAGCGATGAATCAATAATGCACATAATTTGTTATAAGTTACTTCTGATTGGCTACAAAAAATATAATTACAAAAGTATTATAATGAATTAATTCTATTTTAAAATACAAGTATATTGGTATAAAAATATGCTACAAAAATGAAGGGAACATGAGTAAGGTGGTCCTTGGAACTGTTTTGACTGAAAAGAGTGGTCCCCATCTCAAAAAAGTTTGAGAAACGCTGCTTAATGGAATATTAAAGCTTTCCAGACATTGGGATTCAGTCATTGAGAAGCTGGGATACTATATTGAAGGATTGTAAAGAGATACTGTAAAAGAAATAAACGTGTAGGTAAAAAAAAAATATTGTATGCATTATTTATGAAACGACCCTCGTAAATAGAAATACTCCTCAGTTCATTCACTGATTTTCGATGAGAAGGCGAAGTCCTGATAGCGATCTTTATACAACCGGATCCTAAAATAACATTTAGCATTTGGAAAAGCGAATCAGAAAAGAAGCTACCACATAAACGTGATAGTTTTGGCCGTGTATACCGTTAGATGTCTGCTGGGGTCGCGTTATAAATACACAATCAAAGGAAGATAAAAATTTGCGGAGGTAATAGTAACAGTAACAGTTAAAAATAGCTATATTTTTCGACATTTTAATTTGTTGTTCCCGTTCGTTTTGTAGCAATAGTCGTGGGAATTATACGCGAAAACTACACTTTCTCAATTACTTGGAATTTCAGGACAAATAAATAGACTAACTAATTAATTGTGTGGCCGCTTACAGAGACGGATTTGTTACGTTGTGAAATGAAGTCCGGACTTTTGCAATTAACGAAGTAGCGGCAACTGGAACATGACGATGGCGTCGATAAACTGTTTGAGAGAGCTACACGGCGTGCTAATTGTATTTACATGATTTAATCTACATTGATCAGAGCTCCACTGCCAACTGATCGGAAGAGCGGGCTAACAGCCTCTTCTCACAATGTAACTTGTGTCACTCTTGGTTTCCTCGGGTATCATAGCAACGGCTTGCTGTAAATGACAAAAGAACTCGACTCTTCAGCTAACTAGCATAGACACGCGAGCTCGTGCTATTAACTGCCTACTTTTATTGCAGGAATTCATTACCTCTCTGTAGTTGTTTTCTACCGCCCTGCCATTGATTTTAAATCGTTTTTATGAACATATGAGATCTCAAGTGGGCGGAGTATTATGAAACTTTACGCGCCAGAGTATTACGAAATATTGAATTACAAAATTATGCTTAAATTTGAACAATTATTGCGCCTCTTACTTACTTGCTTACTTACTTACTTATTGGCTTTTAAGGAACCCGGAGGTTCATTGCCGCCCTCACATAGGCCCGCCATTGATCCCTATCCTGAGCAAGATTAATCCAGTCTCTACCAACATATCCCACCTCCCTCAAATCCATTTTAATATTATCTTCCCATCTACGTCTCGGCCTCCCCAAAGGTCTTTTTCCCGCCGGCCTCCCAACTAACACTCTATATGAATTTCTGGATTCGCCCATACGTGCTACATGCTCTGCCCATCTCAAGCGTCTGGATTTAATGTTCCTAATTATGTCAGGTGAAGAATACAATGCGTTGTGTAACTTTCTCCATTCTCCTCTAACTTCATCTCTCTTAGCCCCAAATATTTTCCTAAGAACCTTATTCTCAAATACCCTTAATCTCTGTTCCTCTCTCAAAGTGAGAGTCCAAGCTTCACAACCATATAGAACAACCGGTGATATAACTGTTTTATAAATTCTAACAATACATAGATTGCGCTTCTTACCATGAAAAATATAATTACATTCCAACATTGAAGTTGAGTGTTGTACAAATACAATGGATATAGCTTCGATTCCCGGCAAGTAGTTGGAGATGTATATCCATTCTGAAGAGGTTGGCCATTATCGGTGACCTTGCTTGCCGTTAGATCTGAGGTCCGCGGATTCAAAACCAACCGAGGAAATAAAGCCGGGGTCCCGTTCCGTAAAGCGTTCTTTTCTAGCCGTATAACTGAAAGTTTTGTGGAATAAAACGGGTAAAAGGAAAAATGTACAACTGCTTCGACTACGCAAGGTAACAAGTGTTTAACTATCGACCTTCAATCTAAAGTGACAAGAGTATTCATGAAAGCTCTTGGATTTCGTGAAACTCTTTATTCTTGGTACGTAATTTTTTTAACAAGAAGTTGATGGAGATATTTGGAGAACCAAACATAATAGCCTTTATTAAAAGAGGAAGGCAAGCCACCAGCGTAGCTCTGTCGGCTAAGGCACTTGCCTTCCGATCCGGAGTTTCGTTCGGGCGCGGTTTCGATTCCCGCTTGGTCTGATTACCTGGTTGGGTTTTCTCCGAGATTTTCCTCAACCATAAGGCAAATGTCAGGTAATCTATGGCGAATCATCGGCCTCATCTCGCTATCACCAATTCCATCGACACTAAATAACTTCGTTGATACAGCGTCGTTAAATAACCAAGTAAAAAATAAAGAGGAAGGCTTAGATGGTTGGGCCAAGTTGAGCGGATGCCAGACTCTAGATTACCTAGGCGAGCATTGTATGGAGCAAGACGAAGAGGAAGACCCAGGCTTAGGTGGTTGTAAGAAGTGGAGGACCGGGCCTTCAATGAGTGTAGCTCCAGCTATGAATGAATGTAATTTTTAGGTTAGGCGAGCGGACAGTGTGGAATACCTTACAATGAAACGACGCTCGCAACTGCAGAGGTTATATCAGCGTCGCCGGATGTGCCGGAATTTTTTCCCGCAGGAGTTCTTTTACATGCCAGTAAATCTACTGACATGAGCCTGTCGCATTTAAGCACACTTAAATGCCATCGACCTGGCCCGGGATCGAACCCGCAACCTTGGGCATAGAAGGCCAGCGCTATACCAACTTGCCAACCAGGGCGACCCTTACAATGAATCTCAGTGACAGAGTATAGGTATAGGTGCATCTACACGCTTGAACTTTTTTTTCAACGTAACGCATGCAAGCAGTGTTTGCATTTATGGACATTTACATACCATGATTCATCGCCGCTTTAATCACCAACATCATAAACATTGATATAATATAATATTGTTTTATTTGAAGTTCAATCTAATTGACATATCACAAATTTAAAATCAATGACATTTACATATGTAAATGATCATTGTGTATTATGAAAATTAAAGCAAATGTTTTCGCCCTTCGGGCAACATCAGGCATTTTACATACAATATCTTGTACATCTTTTATGTCTCTGTTGTGGAATGTGTACAGTACGAACTGATTAAACACAACCTTTATATAATAATGAAACAACTATTTATGATTAACACAAGATGATTAACGATCTAAAATTTAAAAGTGCGGGTATAAAACTAATACATGATCATAAAATTGTGACTGAACTGTTGGTCTTATGATTAGATTATAACATTATAAAATTGCAAACATGATAAAACCATTTGATTCCTCTATAAACTTCATAATAGCTACCATTAGTTTGATGTTTTGCTGCGAGCCTTGGTCTCAATGATTCATCACCACTCGTTTTTTATTGTGAAATATTCTGAAATGTATTGTGACGGCCACGTGAGATTCGATCTCACGACCGGCGGAAGAAGGGCAAGGTCGGCCGTGTTTTGGACGGGTTGCGCGCGCATCTGCTTCCTGGGGCATGTGCTATGGAGGAGAGAAGAGAGGGGAGAGAGCGACCGCGGCAGAAGGAGAGAAATCCAGATTATTCGAGAGTGGAATCTTCTGGAAATTTCTAGCATTGTAGTTAGGTTATAAATTACGACACGCGAGTGAACTTGAGCAGTTGAGCAGTTTAGTTAGTTGCAGTGTTGTTGTAGTCAGTGAACAGCAAGCCAGCCAGTCTTGTGTAGCAGTGAAGCCAGCTTCGAGACCGGGGTCCGACTTGAGTGTGTCCGCAGCTGTGTGAGCATTTGAAGCCCTGAGTTCGTGTGCAGTGGACCGCAGTTGGAGGACCTGAGTTCGAGTACAGTGGACTGTCTCTAAAGGTCTGTGGTTCGAGATACTGTGAACTTGAGTGTCTGAGCTAGAAGAACTAGCCAAGGCAAACGAACTGAGAACTGACAGTTCTGATTTGTAAATAGTGCTTTGTGAACATTAATTAAAATTAACAGTTCATTGTTGTTCTCAATAATCCAAGTAAATTGTCATTGTCGTCTGTGGAGTGCAATAACGAATACTGTGTTGCTGTGTGGAGAGCAAATCCCATTGTTGACGGGAGTTGAATTAAATTGTAGAAAGTGAAGAGTTATTGTTGTAAGAATAAAATTACATTGTTGTTTTGTAAATAAAGTTACAGTATATTGATTGTTATGTGAGAAATTTTCAATGGAAAATCTTATATGAATGCAAATTATAAAATTGTTACCGGAATATTCACATTTAAGAGTGTGTGTACTGCACTGGGTTATCTGTGTTGACATTTACATTGAAACAATTTTGTAGGGTTGGGTTTTATCTGTAACACAATTATCTGTCACAATTTTATGGTCATGTATTAGTTTTGTACCTGCATTTTTAAATTTTAGATCGTTAATCATCATGTGTTAATCATAAATAGTTGTTTCATTATTATATAAAGGTTGTGTTTAATCAGTTCGTACTGTACACATTCCACAACAGAGACATAAAAGATGTACAAGATATTGTATGTAAATGCCTGATGATGCCCGAAGGGCGAAAACGTTTGCTTTAATTTTCATAATACACCAATGATCATTTACATATGTAAATGTAATTGATTTTAAATTTGTGATATGTCAATTAGACTGAACTTCAAATAAAACAATATTATATTATATCATATGTATTGACTATCTGAATATCTTTTCATCATGCTTTCTAAGATAATCATAAACATTAATAAAAATCTAAAATCAGTTACATGAACACTAGCCGTCTATAACATACGACAATAGAAACAGAAACCTAACAATAGTAAAAATGGTCTACTGATATACTCAAAGATCCTACATACGTGATATGACCTAGATTTTTTTTTACTAATGGTGGGTAGTTGACTTTTCGTTATTCAGTCATATGAAGCCAGTTGTGTACACCGATTTACTGACAGAGTCGTTGCCCACGGTGCGCTATATATGGCTAGTCTACGCTATACCCCTATGCTATTATGATGGAGATTTGTTGGGATGATACAGGGGAACCAGAGCTCCCGGTGAAAACCCCTGTGTCACCTGGACCACGGGCTTGCCCGACACAAGTACGCACAAGTAATCGGGGTTACGCCTGTGATCGAACCCTTGTCCACTTCACAAAAAAATGTAGTTCTAAGTAAAAAAAAAAAACAGAGAATCCGAAGAAAGTATTTTCTCGCGTAGTAAAATTTGGGAAAAGAGTTTTCTTTTCTTGGCAATAATGATCTCAAAGTTTTCTGAGCAGAAGAAGTTGAATGAATAAAGTGCATTTATTGATACATAATAAATTGTATAAACTCATGTACACAAAATCCTTCGTACGAACCCGGACGGCCGTTCGTGTTACAGCTGGCGCCAGCGTTTTTGGCGTGTGTCCTTGATATATAGTCCTCAGTTTGTGAGCATGTTCCTAGTGCAGCTGAAAATGGTACCACTTCCTATACACGTCATATCAGCCATTTGCCAAACACCTTTGTCAGACTGACTGCGGCAAATGTAAAACACTAGCACTTAACGTTCCTATTACTTATTTTACACGCCAAAAACGGTGACGCGGACTGTACAACTATGCACAGTTTGAAACTTCAAAGAAAACAGAAATAATACTACTAATAATAAAATAGTAAAACTACAATTATTATTATTATTATTAGTACCGTTTTAGCATTAATTATCACAATTACAACTAATCTAACATCATACCAAATTCCACAAAAATAATAAAAATAAAATAAATGTAAGATATGAATGGAAAAAAAACACACACAGTGAAAAACACACACACAGTGAAAAACACACACACGCGCACACACACACACACACACACACACACACACATATATATATATATATATATATATAAACAATTCAATTCAATTCCTTATTGAAACTGCAACAAATAATCCAAATAATAAATATAAAAGTAATAGTAAAAAAAACATACACACGCAATAAAAAAACAAATAGAAAAAAAGACACAATAAATACAAAAAGAACATTATTCCCTAATTACCTCATTCGTTCAGTGTTAATATTACTCATTACAGCACTAATAAATCAGAAGAAGTTATATTGAACCAGTAAGCGAATTCGGAGATTTATTGATATCGACTTAACATAAAATTAAGGAACTGAATGATTTTTTTCAGATTTGTCTAGTGACATTCGAATGACCGTTATGATTTCTATTTCTGAACTTACGGCGGAAGAAATAAAAGCAGGGGAGTTCAAACGATTCCTTTGTTAGAATTTTATTGGATGAAGGGATAGATATTGTCGATTGTATATGGTATGTGATAAACGATAGTAATATCTAGGAGAGGGTTCTGAATTAAAAGACGAAACAAACAAGTGCACAGCCAATTCTCTAACACTTCATGTCTTTGATGTTTTACTGGAATCCAGCTTCGTGAAAAATGTAGTGTCACGGACATAGATGAGTAGGCTGTAATGTCAGACGAACCAGTGGCCACCATCAGTGGGTGGAAGAAGAATGCTGACATCTATTTTTGCACAATGTTGCATGCAAGGCCGGAACTCCATTCTTTCGTAGTGACTGCCTTTATTGAAGAGTGTGTAACGTTTTTGTTTCACTTTCCGCTTTTAAAATGCTCGTTCAAAATCGACAAAAAATTACAGAATTAGGCGGAAAATATTTCCTGCATTAATTCCAAAGTAATGACATTTCAGTAACGTACTTCGAGTACTACAAACAAATGGAACAAACGTAAAATTTTATAAATACCATGAGCATGTAGCACGTATGGGCGAATCTAGAAATGCATACAGATTGTTAGTTGGGAGACCGGAGGGGAAGAGACCTTGGAGAGGCCGACACGTAGATGGGAGGATAATATTAAAATGGATTTGAGGGAGGTGGGATATGATGATAGAGACTGGATTAATCTTGCACAGGATAGGGACCGATGGCGGGCTTATGTGAGGGCAACAATGAACCTGCGGGTTCCTTAAAAGCCGTTTGTATGTATATGTATATGTATATGTATATGTATATGTACCAGAAATACCAACAACTGGAAATCAGAAAGAGTTCATACAAATTACTCAGGTCTATTATCAACTGTACAAGTCGTTATTGATTTCAACTTTCAATTTTTCTCACTACAAATAGAGTAGAGAAAAAGTACGAGTAATTATTGTGACTTTGTTCACATTATCTGTGAATCAATTTATCAGGGAATGATGTACATGAAATATAATAATTTTAGTACTAGTCTGTCTGTGTACAGCGATTTCTACTAAACTATGGGACGGATTTTGTTCATATTCAGTATCTATGAGTCAATTTATCAGGGAATGATGTACATGAAATATAATAATTTTAGTACTAGTCTGTCTGTGTACAGCAATTTCTACTAAACTATTGGACGGATTTTGTTCATATTCAGTATCTACGAGTCAATTTATCAGGGAATGAAGTACATGAAATATAATGATTTTAGTACTAGTCTGTCTGTGTACAGCGATTTCTACTAAACTATTGGACGGATTTTGTTCATATTCAGTATCTACGAGTCAATTTATCAGGGAATGATGTACATGAAATATAATGATTTTAGTACTAGTCTGTCTGTGTACAGCGATTTCTACTAAACTATTGGACGGATTTTGTTCATATTCAGTATCTACGAGTCAATTTATCAGGGAATGAAGTACATGAAATATAATGATTTTAGTACTAGTCTGTCTGTGTACAGCGATTTCTACTAAACTATTGGACGGATTTTGTTCATATTCAGTATCTACGAGTCAATTTATCAGGGAATGATGTACATGAAATATAATGATTTTAGTAGGCCTACTAGTCTGTCTGTGTACAGCGATTTCTACTAAACTATTGGACGGATTTTGTTCATATTCAGTATCTACGAGTCAATTTATCAGGGAATGATGTAGGCCACATGAATATATAGTAAAATACACTACAGTGTTATATAAAGTGCATGTTGTAGTCCATCACTTTAATTGAAATATTTAGACATTTCATGTAATCATTGGAATTTCCTTTAATCCGCTCTCAGCTTTTCGAGTCACTCTGTCTATAAGAAGATTGAACTGGTACCAAATTGTCGTGCAGTCAGGTAACGTGTGAACTTAGTTTGCAGGACAAAGTTGTTCTCACTAATGTGGAAGTTCGCACCAAGTGTCTCTCTCTCTCTCTCTCTCTCTCCCTCCCTCTCTCCCTCTCTCACACACCCACATTCTCCCATACACTAAACCCACCTTTGCTATTGATTTCCTATGTCTTGGAAAAACATTTATTCAAATGTTTTCTTTCCGAAATCCTTTAAAAAAAGAATTGAGCCAGTTGAGGCAAAAAAACTCCGAAACATTTGAAGTATCTACGCTCATTTAATCACCGTGTGAAATATGATTAAATCGTCCATGTTTTGTAACGGTTGTAATCGTATTATAGGTTATGTTTACCCACGCAAATCAAAGCTGGCGATTTAATACAGCAATATAAAATACGGGTGAATAATAGTATTTTGCTGTATGCGTTGCCATGGTTACCTGTACTAGTAGCGACTTCAACTCAATAATAGTTTTTTGCTGGTAGCTGAACTTTCCAAACGTTTGCCATACACATGAAACAACCTACATGTTACATCCACCAGCAATTAGAGCAAAGTCCAATTCCAGTGCCGTTACGAAAGACAATTGGATCCAAACTAAAACGTGGATATCTGTGTGATCCACGTGTACTCGTCTAGCTTAGAGAGGATTCATCGTCGCCATCATCGTTATCGTATTCTCACGAATATACAGTGTGTCCCAAAAGTTCGTGCATTAAATTTAATGGATGGTAGAAAAGAGAAAAACAAACATTTTTGTCAGACAACTTAAGGACGGCGTTCCGCCGTTAGCCCGCTATACGGCGTTAGAATCGAAAGTGCTGTTTGTTCATCTGAGTTAAATGGTGCTCTCTTTGAGCACCTCGTCTAATTGTGCACAAGATAGGTAGGCAACAGCTCTAGCCAGCAAGGCAACGTGATTTATGACTCAGCACATTAAAACGAAACAATTAGAAGATCACAATAACCTGATGCTTATGCTACCCGCACAGCAGAAGAGTCCGAGAAAATGCCGCGTAAGTAAGGCGTTCTAACATAAACAGGGAAAAAAATGGACTACCTAATTTTACGAAGTTCCAGACACAATGCATTCCGTATGTGCAGTAAACAAGAGCGCCTAAATGTATCCTACTTGTGGACAGTCTTGCGAAGCTTGTTGCCTACATTCAGGAGGGATGTTACTAAGATACGGCCCATATTTTATTTCCGTATCTGTACAAACAATTATTGCTCTTCCCTTGAATATAGTCAAGTGAAATGTAGTGCCTGATATTATTATTATTATTATTATTATTATTATTATTATTATTATTATTATTATTATTATTACCATGCAATAAGAATGTTGGGAATAATTCGGTCAATATTATATTCTTTTTCAATACCTGACTCTTTTTAATACTATACTATACATTAGTGAGATCGAAACTCGAATATGCATCTGTAGTTTGGAACTCTATTACTGATTCAGAAAATATTCAGAGGAAATTTATCTCATTATGTTTGTAAAGATTTCTGCCTAATAACTCCGGATATAACTATGATAAAAAATGCGAGCACTTGAAATGTCGAGGTCTGTATGCCAGACGTAATGATCTCGATTACTTATTCTTATGTAAGGTCCTTAAAGGTGACATTAATTGTCTATCTTTCTTAAACAGTGTCAGCCTTCGTATTCCTATGAAGGACATGAGACATCAAAAACTCTGCTATAAGTTATTGGAAATTCTAAATCTTTCTCACCGGTCTCCAGATGTATTAAAAATGCTAACTTACATGTAGGCGATTTCGATCCATTCAATGTATAGAAGTATTAGAATATGGTAATGTCTTTACTAATATTATTTGCATAATCCTATATACAAATTGGTAATACTTTTGTAAGAATGAACTCCTTTCCATAAAATATTATATTATTAATTCTTGTAAATTAATCATTGTAATCTATGTTCTTCATTTTGTTGTTATTTCAATTATTTAATTTGTACCATAGTTGTTCATTTTATTGTATTAATTGTATTACTGTGCTGGACTTTTATTGGTCTATGGCTGTTGTCCAGCACAAATATAAATAAATAAATGAATAAATAGATAGATAGATAGATAGATAGATAGATAGATAGATAGATAGATAGATAGATAGATAGATAGATAGATAGATAGATAGATAGATAGATAGATAGATAGATAGATAGATAGATAGATAGATAGATAGATAGATAGATAGATAGATAGATAGATAGATAGATAGATAGATAGATAGATAGATAAAGTAAGTAGATAAGTAAATAATTGATTAAATGGCGATCTTACTCGTGTTAATTGTGTAAGCATGTGCGGCTTACAGCTGTTTCGGTGCTTCGTCACACCATCCTCAGAGCCTACCAGAGCTCTGAGCATGGTGTGAAGAAGCACCGAAACAGCTGTAAGCCGCACATGCTTACACAATTAACACGAGTAAGATCGCCATTTAATCAATTATTTATATTCAAGTGTTAAAAGTAGTGTACGAAAGATTCAACATGGAATAAATAAAAATAATAATTATTATAATACAGTATTATTATTATTATTATTATTATTATTATTATTATTATTATTATTATTATTATTATTATTATTATTATCATTATTTAGGAGCTGTTTCACTTACAATAGGGAATGAGTAAGAAGTGTTCAACGCTAATATCCCATTCAGTGATTCTGCTTTCAACTCCCGCCTCCCAAATCTCATTTCTCGTAGCCTCGGGCTACACGCCCCCGCATGTTTGCCCCCGGGAGAGCCTCTCTTCACTTTCTGACGAGGAGAACGATGTTATAGCGGCGGAAATACAACAAAGGTCCGCGAACTCCATTCGGCCAGTCGACCGATCTGCTGCGCATGCATAACAGTATATAAATCTATGTGCCTGAAGTTCCTGGCGTCTCCGGCTATAAATCCAACCGTCCAGGATTCAATTCCCGGCACATCTCCTTCCCATAAGAACTGGGTATTCAGTTCCCCTTGCTTATTTGTGCGCGTCTCCACGCCACGATTACCGTTATGAATGTGAATGTAACCACAGTGAAGTCAGAATGAGAGCTGCAAAGTTGGCTTGTACAGTAAAATCTACCCTTGTAGGAATCGCAAGGTACTGGAAATTTTCCGCCAAAGCCAGTGTAGGTGTACTAAGAATGGAATGGAATTTTCGGGAGAAGTGCACTATGATCCAGCACTGCGACCTTTTACGATCTATTGCGTTAATCCTCAAGCTTCTTCATGATCGATTTTTTTTTTTTTACAATTCATTTTGTATATCAATATGCCTGGTAAATTATTAAATAAGTATATAATAAATTTCAATCTTAAGACATATCAACTTACAAATGTTTATTTGCTATGTAATAACAATATGAACGTTTTCGCCGTTTAGGGCATCTTCAGATATAACCAAAAACATATAATCTGGACCTATAACAGTAAATTATGCAAATGACATAAGATTCATGAGCTATATGTAAATATGACATAATGCAGGATGAATATAGAGATAATCTTTGAATTTTAAAATTAGACTAGACGAATATTTTATACATATAGCTCATGTTACAATTAAATATACAATGGTTAAAATTTGTCAATGATGTTAAAATTTAAAATTTATAATGATGATAATAAAATATTTTAGAGTAATCATAGCTGAGAATTGTCATGAACATCAGCTACGCAAACTATCTTGTAACTCACGACAATTCTCAGCTATGATTACTCTAAAATATTTTATTATCATCATTATAAATTTTAAATTTTAACATCATTGACAAATTTTAACCATTGTATATTTAATTGTAACATGAGCTATATGTATAAAATATTCGTCTAGTCTAATTTTAAAATTCAAAGATTATCTCTATATTCATCCTGCATTATGTCATATTTACATATAGCTCATGAATCTTATGTCATTTGCATAATTTACTGTTATAGGTCCAGATTATATGTTTTTGGTTATATCTGAAGATGCCCTAAACGGCGAAAACGTTCATATTGTTATTACATAGCAAATAAACATTTGCAAGTTGATATGTCTTAAGATTGAAATTTATTATATACTTATTTAATTCTTCATGATCGGTTTAACAGACAATTTATGTCGCTCACTCATATGAATCACTTTTACTTTCGTGTTAGGATCATGCACAACTCTTGCCTTAATAATATGACAAGAACAAAATGTAAGCCTAGAGCCCTTATTAAATAAATTTCTGGAAGGGGCAAATAATTGAGCTTCAATGAAGGTAGTCACGGTTGCATACTGCAGTTAGTGCTGTACAGTTAAAATCTGAAGTCCATTGACTATCGCGGGAACTGTAGCAATTAAGAGGCAATTACATACCTAAAAATTTCTGCGAGCAAGACAACAAGCAAGAAAAGAACTACGAAGCAGAAAGGAAATGTTGTTGTTGTTTGTTAATGCTCTCAAGACTTGAATTTACTCCATTTTCTTGCAAGCGTCCCAGTAGAATGTGTAAGTTGAGTCGATATATCAGCTTCCATCTTCTTAATTGATGTGCACTTCATTAGATGGATTTTATTCATTACAGAGTTTCGATCCGTACAGAGAGTACATTGGGCTGATCAATATGTTTATCCAATGTAAATGAGCAGCTAGACAGTCATTGCCAGTTGTTAGTTGAAAGATTGCAACTGATTTATTTCTTGGTAAATGTGGGATAATGCTAGAGTCTTTTAATAAAACGTTACTGAGTTTATCTTTACTGCAGGGCTGGGCACATTACGTGATTCTGAGAAATGAGCGCTGTGTGCTTTAAAGAGCGCTGTGACGTATGCATACTGTACGTCATTCAGTGTCGGTGCAGTGGTAACTCTGCAGTATGATGGCGAACTATGAAGACGGAGCTTCCGCTCATATATTAAAGCTGCCCGCTATTCCCAACGCTTTTAATGTATCATGGGAGGAGGAGTTCTTTTTTCGTAGAGATCAGTGGATTAGCAAAGTGTTTAATTTGTCATAAAACACTCCAACTGATTAAGAAGTTCAATATCTAAAGGCATTATTCTTTACAACATGCTACTGAATATGACAAATATGTTGGTAATAAACGCCATAAATTAATGCAACAACTTAAAGACATTGACATTGGCAGTTGACATTGGATTATATTATATTATATTATATTATATTATATTATATTATATTATATTATATTATATTATATTATATTATATTATATTATATTATATATTAACAGAATGACAATAATGCACTTAGTGAATCGGCTATGAGAATTAGCTACAAAATTTGCCACGAAATTGCAAAGGAATTGAAAACATTCAACGAAGGTGAATTCATCAAGCGATGTTTAATTATATTGGCAGATGAACTCTGTCCACAGCAAGTAGGAGAAGTGGAAGCCACACGCCTGTCTCGTAGAATCGTGGTGAGGAGATTGCAGTATGTGCGTATGGGTTATGTAAATAAGCGTAATGATTTGTGTGTTTGCATAGAGCGAAGTTTATTTCATTAAATTAATAAGAGTGTTATAAAGTCTGTACTGTACAATGGATTGATGTAATATCCTTATAAACTATTATGTACTGACAGACTGAATGACTAGAACAACCGTGGCTCTTGTTACATTAATGCAGAAAAGGTAGCTGTAATGCGAGTCCGCCACTGCGTGAGCGTTCTGCTCCGGCTTGCCTTGCGGAGCGAGAGCAACTCTGGCCGACTAAATGGAGCCGCTCTCATGCCCGGCCCTGCTTTACTGATATCGTGAAAGTAAATGTACCTGACTTCACATTTCAACTACTTTAGAGTAACCCATTCTCGTATGATCGATTTTTTACTGTCCATAATACAGTGTGTTCGCAGAAACATTCTGGAGTTATAAACTGCTATAATTCTGTCACTATGTGTTTTACGAAATTCATACCGGTGTCATTAGAAAGAACAGCTCAAAGAATTTCAGGAATACGTAATTAATAATTGTTGACCGAAACAACAGATGGCAGCACAAGAAGAGAGAAAAAAAAACGCCGTTTCCGCTATTTAGCTTGTCATTAAGGCATTGTTGGATATAAGCAAATTGTGTTAAATGATCTGAATATTAAATTTTCAAGTCTGTGTGAATTCTGTGTTTTCTGTGAAAATTTATTGACACTAATGGCAGATGATGAAGACCTTTCAGCCAGATTCATTTTTAATGACGAGGCAACGTTCCACGTCAATGGAAAAATAAACAAGCACAATGTTAGGATTTGGCGGAACCAGAATCCACATTTCATTTTGAAAATTGAACGTGACTCCCCTAAGTTAAATTTGCTTACATCCAACAATGCGTCCACACCTGTGGAGTAACGGTCAGCGCGTCTGGCCGTGAAACCAGGTGGCCCGGGTTCGAATCCCGGTCGGGGCAAGTTACCTGGTTGAGGTTTTTTCTGGGGTTTTCCCTCAACCCAATAAGAGCAAATGCTGGGTAACTTTCGGTGCTGGACCCCGGACTCATTTCACCGGCATTATCACCTTCATTTCATTCAGACGCTAAATAACCTCGATGTTGATACAGCGTCGTAAAATGACCCAAAAAAAAAAAATCCAACAATGCCTTAATGACAAGCGAAATAGTGGAAACGACGTTTTTTTTTTCTTTCTTCTTGTGCTGCCATCTGTTGTTTCGGTCAAGAATGATCAATTACGCATTTCCTGAAATTCTTTGAGCTGTTCTTTCTAATGACATCGGTATGAATTTCGTAAAACATATAGTGACAGAATTATAGCAGTTTATAACCTCGGAATGTTTTTTTGCGGACACATTATATTTCTTGACTTTCATGCTCTACCTAAACATGATGCTTGCCGGTTACAAGGGACTTGCTCCGTGTGTTACATCTAAGTAGGTAAACATTGCATTTCTCGAAGGAACAGTGTACTGAAATTATTCATAAGTTGAAATAAATGCTCATCATCATCATCATCATCCTTCACGAATTAGGCCTCTGTAGACCTGTTTCGGCCCCATCTAGCAGTCTTCTTAACGGTCTTCCTGGTCGACGATGTCCTCTAGGTTTATATTGCATCATAATTTTTGGGATTCTTGAATTTTCCATTCTTCTTACATGATCTAGCCAATTGAATTTGTATCTGGTGATTTTTTCTTCTACTGACTCTACTTCTAATTGTTCTAAAATTTCTTCATTCCTTTTTCGGTCTAAAAGAGTATATCCTGCTGTTCTCCTGAAAAATTTCATTTCCGTTGCTTTGATTCTGTTCATGTCTTTTTTTCTTTAATGTCCAAATCTCGCTTCCGTATAGAAGGGTGGGTAATGCTAGTGTATTATATATTTTTATTCTTGTAGATTTTTGTACTAATTTAGCTTTTAATGTATTGTTTATTATTCCTAGAATTTGTGTAAATTTGGTAATTTTCTTGTTCACATCTTTTTCATTTTGATAAGATATTTCACAACCCAGATAATTGAAATTTTGCACTTGTTCGAGGCATTGGTTATTGTGTATTATCTTACTTCTCACTGGGTCTTGTCCTAAAAATGCCATTACTTTTGATTTTTGTGCTGAAATTTCCATCCCAAAATCTTTTAATATTTCATTTAATGTATACAATCCTCTTTGTAAATTATCCTCTGAATTGGAAATTATGACTTGATCATCGGCATAGAGTAAGGTATTTAATGTTAGAGCACTGGTTATTTTGATTCCTGATGTGTAGATTTGGTTCCATTTTAAAATAATTTCATTTATATAAATATTAAGAAGAAGGGATAGTGACGCGAAACATACAGCCTCTCCTATCCAAATGCCATCCTCACCTTCCCGTGGTCCACCCTGTTTCTACCAACGAGGAAATGGCGACCGAGTCACAGCGGTATAACTGTTTCATCAAATGCAGAGGAAATGCTGCATTACAAGCCTGTCCAGAGGCTAAAAGTGGCAGCCCCACTACTGGACTACCTAACGATAAGGCTAGTAACCTATCTTAGGGAAAACTACATTACTTTCAAGCCTCAAACAAGCAGTATAAGGAAATAAATGCTAAAACTAAAAATCTATGGTATATATATATAGAGTGCTTAAAATTTCTTTAAACTATACACTTGGAAACATTAGAAAATTTCCTTGTAAAAAAATGTTGATTTTCGTTTCCGCGTTAGACAGTTACCGTTTAATCCAGTGAATGTAACATATTTTCAGCCCTAAAGCCACGGGGTCGGAAAATACTTCCGTTAAAAACAAATTTCCGTTTAATGAAAGGTTCATTTAAGGTAGATTTCACTGTGCATATATAGTACTGTTTCATTGTGCTATTTAACGGTTTCAAAGCAAGTAATTTTCTTTATTTAGTTGTAGATGATATTGTTGTCCATAATTTAAATTATCAGTATTATTAATAGAAATATAAGGTAATTAAAAATCACTTTAAACTTTGAAGCGTCATAAACATTATATTTGACGTGCATACATTATATTACAGCATTTTTTTCAAGGTACATTTTACCTGCCAATAGAGTTTCCGTCTTAATTTTTTTAATGTTTATCGAACTGTGAATAAGTAAACATTGAGAAGAATGTTCAACAAAATGAACGATCGTGCTTTGAATATAAGAACCAATCAAAATTTGAAGGGTGAAACTGGAAAAATGTTCTATGTGCCATTGTGGATAATTTTACAGAAGGGAAAATAGTCGTAGTCTACAGCTAGAACAAAATGTTATAAAATTAATTCCTTCGACCAAAAACTATCTTCATTGCTTGTAGTAAACGTATCCATGCATGTTTACAACATAATATCATGCACATAGAACGTGAATCACGAGAAGAATAATTTTGAAAAAAAGATACAGAACGTTTTGTCAGTTGCACCCTTCATTTATCTTTATTAATCCCATATAGGATAAAAGTTGGTAATATTGTGATAGTTCTTTTTGAGAATTTATTACAATTTTACTGAGCGAGAGAAGGACCGGTTTTGTGCAGAAACGTCTCCCTGAACATTCCCTTAATACGTTGACGCAAAAAACCGATCTTCCTGTCGCTCAGTAAAATTGTAACAAATTCTCAAAATGAACTATCACAATATTACCAACCTTTATCCCACAGTTCATTTCAAATAAAATTTTCAGAATCCTTACTTCCATTAACCACCTCAATTGCAGCATCGTTTAAGTGATTAATCCAAGTCTTCATTTTATTATTGCTTTTTTCATTTTCGTCCCTACTGCTTTTTTAAATAAATATTTAACCTTAATCTAGACAGGCACGTGGTAGGATTCCTGTGTTACGAGCTCAGCATCTGATACACACTCGTTGTTCTGAGTTGAATTCGAACCAGATTCCACAGGTTGAAAAACCTAAATTTTAAACTTCCTGTACACAGCTAGCGACTATAATTGTGGATATTTGAACTCGTGAACATCCGATTTTCTGATAAGTTCCATTTTCAATTGAGGATAAGTAAAAGGCAGCAGTGGACTGGCGATAAACCATCTCATTAATTTCATACGAGATCGATTGTGAAGCAATAACAGGAAAACAAAAGCCAACCGGTAACAATGGAAGGCTCACCTACAATAGCGAGACGTAATGGGCGATCTGTTGGGCAAAAAATACTCAGAATGCTGTCAATGCCAGCAACTGATAGACTTTTCATCAGTTTCGCGCTCTGTGCTGCATCAGTGTTAAATAATGAATAACCTTGTAAAAATCAAGTGAGTGAAAAGAGCTCTCTGTGGATCAATTAGTAACGGTCACAGCCTTAAATGGAGAAGACCCATGTTCGGCTCCATGGACAAAAAATGGGACTGTACACAACTTACCTTAAAACGGTGACCTTCCATGATCAAATTAATAGGGAGTTTCTCCACTGGTTAATGTCTAGTGTTGTTCAGTGTTCCGTCTAAGGAAGACAAAAAAAGTATAAAAATAAGTTATATAGCTTATCCTAACACTGATATTAAACAGTAATAAAATACAAAATTAAATTACAGTTTTGGACAACTGTACAAGAAAATACAGTGTGTTTCAGAATTGACTTTTCATAAAGTCAAGTAGTAATAGAGATGCTATTGGGAATATTTTTTGTTATGGAGTCCATGGTCTGAAATGAAAAATGACTGGTGTAGAACCCTAAAAGTATGACGTTATCTTATTGCTAATCACTAGAAATTTTAAAATATGACAGTAAATTCAGGCATGAGAAACTTTATTAGCTTTCACTTTTACAACAAATGACCTCATACGTTTTTTTATTTTAGTAGGTTATTTTACGACGCTTTATCAACATCTTAGGCTATTTAGCGTTCGAATGAGATGAAGATGATAATGCCGGTGAAATGAGACCGGGATCCAGCACCGAAAGTTACCCAGCATTTGCTCATATTGGGTTGAGGGAAAACCCCGGAAAAAACCTCAACCAGGTAACTTGCCCCGACCGGGAATCGAACCCGGGCTACCCTCATACTTCTAGGGCTGTACACCCGTCATTTTTCATTTCCGACTATGGGTTTATTCATTCATTCATTTACTTATTTATTTATGTATTTACTTATTTGTTTTATTATTTATTTCATTATTTATTTGTTTATTTATTTTTAATTATTTATGTATTTATTATTTATTTATTTTTATTTGTTTATTTATTTTTATTTCTTTATTTTTATTTATTTACTTATTTATTTATTTATTCACTTTACTTATTTACTTATTTATTTATTTACATATTTATTTACTTACTTATTTATTTATTTACTTATTTACTTGTTTATTTATTTACTTATTTATTTACTTACTAACTTATTTATTTACTTATTTGCTTACTTATTTATTTATTTATTTACTTATTTATTTATTTACTTACTTATTTATTTTCTTATCTATTTACTTATTTATTTATTTATTTATTTATTTATTTATTTATTTATTTACTTATTTATTTATTTATTTCATCTTGGATAATAGTCAAACAATAAGAAGACTTAAAAGGACCAATGCTCTTGACCTTCCATTCATTTTTACTACAACTATTTAAAACATTGTTATTTTTCTTTTGGAGTGTTGTCAGGGGATAACATCTCCACTCATGTCATATTCCTTTATAATATTTACTTATTGTCTATTATAGACAGATTGTAAATGTGGCATAAGTGTCATAAAAAAAATATTTTCATCTGGTGGCGTTAAGGCCATCAGGTCTTCTCAAATATTGCACTTCTTGAGACATCCCAAACTCCACACGTACACTCGAATGCATTGATGACGATCGGACGGTATATTGAGTATACTGAATACCGTACATTCAGTGAACACACTTGTGCAATTGACAAAGTAAAAAAAAATGGATATAAAATAAACAATCAGAGACATAAAAGACAATAAAATCGTGTCACAAACACTAAACAACATTAACATTAAAAACTCATTAATATCATAAAAGGGTTTGTTGATCAGCCAACCAGAGACAAGTCTGTTAAAAGACTTCCTTTCAAGATTGAAAACATATGTTGGAAAAATTTATTTGCAATTTTTAAAGACATAATAAAATAATTGAGAACCGTTTTTGGAAAACTTGCTAACTGCAAAATTTTCAAAATGTAGATTTTGGTGGATTCGTTAACATAAGGCAGGCCTCTACACGATGTTAAAGGCATCTCAGTAAAATTGAATTATTTCTCTTCATTGTAGTGTCAAAGTGTGATCGTTGCACCTATAACCTACTTGTCTCCATTCAGTTTTTTCTCTCTCCTATAAAATTTAGTTTTTTTTTTTTCAGTTAGCAAGTTTTGCAAAAACGGTCCTCAATTATTCATTGTCTTGGTTAGCCTACATTTAGGTAAGCCAAAAAGGTCACGGTTTCTGGTGTTGTATAGGTGACCATCATTCCTAGTGTCAACATTTGTGAATTATCTTTGACAAAATTTAGGGCTTGATAAATATACAATGATGTTACAGTCATTATTAAAATTATATTATATAAACAAATTATTATACAGGGTGTTTTGGAGGTGGTGTTACAAATTTTCAGGAATGATGGCGAAGGGCACATATGTCATTTTGAGATAAGGAACTCTGGTCCGGAAATGACCGAGTCGAAAGTTACAAGCAAAAATAGTTCTGTGGAAATGAAATAATTTTATTTCTCTGTACACCTTATTTATGTGTATTTATCTGTACATCTTACACATACTATATTCATCTGACGTTGTTTACGTTGTCTACTTACAGTATTCCATTCAGTGCGCTGTCTGAGGGGTGGGGACAGGGAACTACACTAAAGCAATGCAGATAGCGTAATGTGTAACGGACATGGTCGGTCCTGATATGCACGTCTGTAGACAGCAGTGTATGTGTACAAGTTGCAGTGTCAAGTCGATCAGTCCTAGTGAAAGGAAGGAGTACGCGAGAGCGGAATAAGCAGACATGATTTTCGAATACGGATGAGCCAATAGGAACAGTAGACTAGCTCACAGATTGTATCGCGGCCAGTACCGACGTAGGAGACATCCGGCCTATATCATTTTTCCACGACTGTTCCAAAAGTTAAGGGAAGGAGGGCACGTGGTGCCAAATTACAATTCCATTTCCACACAACTATTTTTGCTTATAACTTTCGACTCAGTCATTTCCAGACCATGGTTCCTTATCTCAAATTGATACGTGTGCTCTTCGCCATCATCCCTGAAAGTTTGTAACACCACCTCGGAAACACCCTGTTTAATCAAATGATACCTACCACACCCCTTCCCCAACGTATGAGTGACATATTATGCTTTTGTTTTAAGAGTCTCTTAACATTAAATTAAAGTATATTATTTTATTTTGGAATCGATGCTGAAAGATAATAAAATTTATGTTGTATTTTTCGCTACTGCACAAAGTATTCATTATTCCAAAACATTTAGCCAGTAAATCCACCACTGACTTCCCTCCTTCCCACATTTAACACGAAGCCCGCTCCCAAGCTCTTACTGGTTGTTCTTGTGCTCGGGGAAGGAAAAGAATTTGTTGTTTACATCTTCCGACCATCAATGCACACAGTGTACTACTCGTTCCTTGTAAATTTACCGATGTTGATCCCACGAACTAGCAGAGTACGTCATACCTCTCCAAGAATGTTTTGATCCTCTCAATGCCTCGCGCTCCATAATCGCCTACGAGTCTTGTAAACGACAGTGGTGACATCAGAACTCAGAAGTCATGTAACATGAGGCGCGTAGTACCCATCATCAACACTCGGAGAAGGACGCAGTTTTACGTCAAAACAAGATTATATTATTCGGCTCCGGGGTTTGAACCCGTGTTTTACCACTGAGCAGTATTGTGTTAAAATAGTACATTATGCAACGAGCCTATAATGGTAGTAATTAAGACGCGAGTATGTTTTTGAAACGAGCGCAAGCGCAAATCAAGTTTCATACGACTTTTTATGCTCGACCATATTTCTAACTTGAAATTATTCACAAGTATTCATGTTATTCTTATCTGACTGAGGAGCGGAACTGACCTTGTGCAATACCTCGTAAATTGTGAGATGTGCACAGACGCGAAAGCATTGATTTTTTCCGAGGAACAAATGTCGACATTGACCTTGATATAATCTAGAGAATAAAATAAACATTAATCTTGATATAACCTTGAAATTGAATTAGACATTGAAAAACGAGGTGACAAATTGAATTTATTTGAATATTATTTACAATTAGCGCTAATTATTATAGTAACAGAACTGACTTTATTTCAAATATAAGTGATTTATTGTGCAAGTGGTGAAATGCATTTGCGGGAATGTGCTTTGTGAAAGGCTGGAAGATGACGGTGAATTGATGTTAATTTTTGTGTTGATTTTTCGACTGAGTTTAATATTGTATTTGAGATTTAAATTTTATTTTGGGTCGATTCTTCAACATAACCTTCTGCGACAGTATTGAATTTCCAGCCTCCGTGACGTTTCGATGTTGTGATGTCGCCGCCAGCGTCTACTAAAATTGTCGCAGAACTCCTGCGAAAACAGTTGTATTTCGATTGCATATTCGAGAATAATCGATACTTGCGCTTTCATATTGCTACAATGGTATTTTCTGATTGGTGGAACATCTGAACTTTAATGAATAGGTGTAGCCTACTTTAATGAGGTCCATGAAAGGGCTGCTACCAGGTGTGTAATTACTATATTTCGGCATGGTCGAGCATAATAGTACATTATGCAACGAGCCTATAATGGTAGTAATTAAGACGCAAGTATGATTGTTTATGAAACTCGCTTCGCTCGTTTCATAATTTTCATACGAGCGTCTTAATTACCATTATAGGCAAGTTTCATACGACTTTTTATGCTCGACTATATTTCTAACTTGAAAGTATTGAAAATTAGGTCTTTTTATGGTTATGTGCGAACTGACCTGAATTGTGAGATGTGCGCAGACGCGAAAGTATTGATTTTTTCCGAGGCCGAATGTCATTGACCTTGGCACAGAATAAGATGAACATTAGTCTGATATAACCTGGAAATTGATTCAGAATTGAAAAACGAGATGACAAATTGAATTTATTTGAATGTTATTTACAATTAACGCTAATTATTATAGTAACAGAACATAACCTTCTGCGACAGTATTGGATTTCCAGCCTCCGTGACTTTTCGCTAATTGTCTGTCGATTGCATATCCGAGAATAATCGATATAATGGTACAAAGCTGACTTGTGATTGGCTGAAGACCTGTACTTTAATGAGTAGGTGTACTTTAATGACATGCATTAAAGGACTGCTACCAGGTGTATAATTACTACATTTCGGCATGGTCGAGCATAAACATATTTTAAAGAGTGAATTCTGTGCATTACCTGACAGGGCTTGCAATATTGCAGCTGAAAGTACGCGTCATATTTATAATAATAATAATAATAATAATAATAATAATAATAATAATAATAATAATAATACTCACTTTGAGAGAGGAACAGAGATTAAGGGTGTTTGAGAATAAGGTTTTTAGGAAAATATTTAGGGCTAAGAGGGATGAAGTTAGAGGAGAATGGAGAAAGTTACACAACACAGAACTGCACGCATTGTATTCTTCACCTGACATAATTAGGAACATAAAATCCAGACGTTTGAGACGGGCAGGACATGTAGCACATATGGGCGAATCCAGAAATGCATATAGAGTGTTAGTTGGGAGGCCGGAGGGAAAAAGACCTTTGGGGAGGTCGAGACGTAGGTGGGAAGATAATATTAAAATGGATTTGAGGGACGTGGGATATGATGATAGAGGCTGGATTAATCTTGCTCAGGATAGGGACCAATGGTGGGCTTATGTGAGGGCGGCAATGAACCTCCGGGTTCCTTAAAAGCCAGTAAGTAAGTAATAATAATAATAATAATAATAATAATAATAATAATAATAATAATAATAATAATAATGATTTATTGAACCTGGCAGAGTTAAGGCCATACGGCCTTCTCTAACACTCAACCAGGAGTAAAACTGCGGTACAAAAAACACTACAAATTTAAAAAGTACACTACAATTTTACACACAAAACTGATTGATTACAATTTTCTATTTCAATTCCTTCCCATACGAACTCCACAGTCACAAATACACGACGCGATCCGCCACTGAACACACGTCATGCAAATGTGTTGGGGCAAAGGGTTAGATCCACCCACCCACTCGACTCCGCAAACACTTGTCGAGGCGACACTTTTCGCGAGGAATTCAAGACTTGGGGATTGTTTGGAAACCACGCGTCCCGCCTGACTAGATCGATACCACGGCGACCCCCGATACAGCGCCACCCTCGCATACAACGCACTTCCTCTTGCTTGGATTCTATAAAAAAATACTCTATGAACACAAGCGGCAGCGCAGTTTGTCGGTGAGCACAGCCGACATTGATACAAATCAATGCTCAGACTGACACGTCTGGGGCTACAGACTCGGCGGTTCAGGGCTCATTTCCTATCAGACATTCAAACGACTAGGAAGCAGAAGATATGCTTTAGGGATCAACGACTTTCAGAAAGAATGATTTTCATACGCCTTCATCAAATTTATCATGCTATCAAAGGGGAGTACGTTACATGGCGATAAAAATGTTCAATAGTCTTCCTGAAGACATTAAGAATCATAGCCAAAATCCTGCATTATTTAAGGTAAAACTAAAAAATTACTTAATATCTCACACTTTCTATTCTGTAGATAAATTCTTGACATTTCACAGTACTGTGTAAATATTATAATACTATTAAATGGTAAACATATTACATTGTATAAAATATTATTTTTATTAAGGTATTAATTCCGTACATATTTCATATTTGCATTTTATATGTATTGCATTTATATTTAAACGTAAGAATTGGACATGTTCTTTATTCTATGCTATAAAGCAAATGTAAGAATATTATGGAACGAATAAATCTATCTATCTATCTATCTATCTATCTATCTATCTATCTATCTATCTATCTATCTATCTATCTATCTATCTATCTATCTATCTATCTATCTATCTATCTATCTATCTATGTATCTATGTATCTATCTATCTATCTATCTATCTATCTATCTATCTATCTATCTATCTATCTATCTATCTATCTATCTATCTATCTATGTATCTATCTATCTATCTATCTATCTATCTATCTATCTATCTATCTATCTATCTATCTATCTATCTATCTACCTATCTACCTATCTATCTATCTATCTATCTATCTATCTATCTATCTATCTATCTATCTATCTATCTATCTATCTATCTATCTCTTCCTACCTGCCTATCTATCTATCTATCTATCTATCTATCTATCTATCTATCTATCTATCTATCTATCTATCTATCTATCTAGTCGACCTGGTTGGCGAGTTGGTATAGCGCTGGCCTTCTATGCCCAAGGTTGCGGGTTCGATCCCGGGCCAGGTCGATGGCATTTAAGTGTGCTTAAATGCGACAGGCTCATGTCAGTAGATTTACTGGCATGTAAAAGAACTCCTGCGGGACAAAATTCCGGCACATCCGGCGACGCTGATATAACCTCTGCAGTTGCGAGCGTCGTTAAATAAAACATAACATTTAACAATCTATCTATCTATCTATCTATCTATCTATCTATCTATCTATCTATCTATCTATCTATCTATCTATCTATCTATCTATCTATCTATCTATCTATCTATCTATCTATCTATCTATCTATCTATCCTATCTGTCTGTCTGTCTGTCTGTCTGTCTGTCTGTCTGTCTGTCTGTCTGTCTATCTATCTATCTATCTATCTATCTATCTATCTATCTATCTATCTATCTATCTATCTATCTATCTATCTATCTAATTCTTGGTTTGGGTGGAAGACTCTTCTTCCTATACAGGGTGTAATAGGACCTCGTCGATAAATTTTGAGGAATAATAGGTCACAGAGCGAGGATCATTTTCTGTTGAGAAACATAATACACTCCATTACACGTCCTTCATGAGTAAAGACCGTTTTATTAGTCCACCAGCACTACAGGCTCACTCTAAAACAGGTTCCTTACTCCTAAACAAGTACAGTATTCTTCAGTTTAACAATATTTATGATATTTTGCACTACTAGTTGAAATAAAGGTGCCTAAAACAAGTACGAAAGTACAGAAGTGAGTAGAAGATTTCGGAAGACAGTGTGTCTGTGTAAGTGGCGACATAATTGTGTGTAATTTATGCAAAACTGGCATAATCTGTTCTGAAAGTATTTCAATTTTATTGTCTCTGAATTTTTTAATGTACTTCCCTTCTATCCCTTCTACCAATAAAGTTCAAGCGTCCTTCACACAGAACCAAGGCCGCATATGCAGTCAAAGTCCCCTTACGGTCACAGTAAACAGTATTGAGTTAGTGAGTATAGTACGTTCCAGAAATATGGTCGCGTTTTCCAGTGAAGAAAGAGGTTTCAATATTGAATCATATTTTCGCACAGATACTCTGCGTCCGTTTGCTTACGTCGCATCCCGTTTCCCCCCCACCTGCTTCTGCTCGCCCCTCTGTAAAGGCTAGTGGCTGGGCTGTCAGCTCTTTTCTGAAAATATTAATTTCTGTTAGGAATTGGACGTCTACATAATATTATACAGCTGTTTAAAATAACTTAAATAAAAGAGCCTAGTTAAGTAATCAACTGTAACGTGATTTCTCACCTTTCTATGATTATTGTAATATACGCTTAAACATGTTGTTAAGAGTAGTGTCTGTAAAGCAGTAACATTTTAATTTGAAAGCTCACAGCAAAGAGTATGTTGTAATACACAACACACCCCCGTTTTGATTCAAGAGTAGTCTGTTTTAATCGTACAGCACCACGCGCCACTACTTTTCGTCAAGTCATTTGGCTCATTGCACAAACTTCGTACTCAACGTCAGTGAGCAGTGGTTAAGATTTCGGATCCTGTTCATTACTCTGCAAAACCTAAAATGTTAATAACAAAATAAACGTTTTATGTGAATATGGGTTCTGATACAGAAAAAAAAGGACAGAGTCTGGGATGTAGGACAAAATTTCACAAAGTGCTAAAAGAAATTGGACGAAAAATTTGTTGACAAAAACTGATTTAGAACAAACGTATAACTGGACCACACGCAGATTGGAAGGAATTAATGTAATGGACAAGCATTCTGTTAACCAACTATTCAGCAGTGATCTAGGAAGGATGTTCTGGTTTTAATAGTGGCTATTTTCATGACAGCTTATTTGTATTAAAAATAATGAAAATTATTGGCTCATGGTTTCCATGGAAATAGTTTAAAAAAATTTACTGGCGATTATAATGCACTCTTCTTTTGTTTTGTCTCTTTCTATCGTCATGGCAACTTACTGCTACACGAAACACGAGCAAAAGTTGGTTTGTTTTGTTTTTCCTTGAGCGTGTGCGATGCAGTCGGTAACTTGTGGAGCTATTCATCTGATAGTCCATTGATCCACGTGCCGCCTTTGTCTTCTGCCTCGCGCTCCTTATCGCAGATCCCACCTGTCACACTCTGCAGCCTGCTTCACCTTTTCAAGTTACGGCATCGGAGATACGGATTTCGATCAGCTATGTACGAGTATTTCGTAGTCTTCAGTTAGGCCATTCCCTGTGATCCAGTGGTTGCCATGACATTCGATGAGAAGTTCATGGGCAGAGGGTGGTAGATAATGACGATAAGAATCGTTAGCATGACTATGGACGTCAGTCCAGGAAGCAAATGCCCTAGTTTCGCTTCTTTCCCTTATGTTTTTCTTTCTATATACAGGGTGACCTATATTTATATCCAACTTTTCATCCATTTATTACACGTAAATGACATTACATGAGAGATTCCAATTATAATGAAACGGAACTACGTATATTCATTAAGATGACTTAAAATTCAACGTAAGCACCAGCATTTGCAGCACATTTTTCCAGACGTGGCTTAACGTTCTGTACTGTTCTCACAAAACATGTAATTTGGCACTTGACCACACTCCTCTCGAATGATCCCTTCTGAAGTTATCACATCCCGAGGATTCCTGGCGTACACCTTTTTTTTTAAGTATCTCAACAGAAAAAGGTTCAACGGTATTAAATCTAGGCTTCTTGCAGACCACTCGACATTGCCACGATACCTGTCCAGGAAACGCATTGGTAAGCCATTCCCGTGTTATCAACAGTAATCTCAGTATCTAGAGAAAATCAAAACTCGAGTGGGATTTAATTGGCTGTTACATTATTAGACGAAAGTGTATAAAGATTGGAAGAAATAAAGTACACTAATAAAATAAAATATTAATTGACTTACTGAAATTCTGTTTCACTAATGTTAGCATCACCAAAACGTTTGAACGGAGCCGCCATTTTCAGTTCACTGCCTATGCCATCCATGCTGTCAACAAATGACCATTGGCAAAGCATGTTTTATAGTACCGTAAAGAATTTGCAGTTTGAAATGTTGGCAAACAAAGAAACAATTGCAAGGGTAGTGATAAAAACAAACAAATGCTAGGGAAACGATAAAATTAAACAATGCTAGAGAAACGATAAAATTGTGCGATAAGCAGCCGTGACTGGTTGAAAGACGTCCTTTCATACCATTTTATTGGTGAAAAGTAGTATGACGTAGTAAAAGTGTCACAGTCAATGTAAAATGGGGCAGTGCACAGTCATGCATCTCTTCATACTTCATCTTTCCTCTTTCTTTCACTTACTCTCCTACTCTTTCTTTCACTACTTCTCCTCCTCTTTCGTTCACTTGATCTTCTCTTTCTTTTATTTCCCCTCTTTCTCTTTCTTTCACGTCTCTTCTTTCTTTTTCTTTTACTTCCTCTCCTCTTTCTTTCACTTGATCTCCTCTTTCATTCACTTGCTCTCCTCCTCTTTCATTTGATCTATTTCTTTCACTTTGTCTCCTTTTTCATTTCACCTCCTCTTCTTTCTTTCACTTCTGCTCTTCTTTGTTTCACTTCACCTCCCCTTTCTTCCACTTCTTCTCCTCTTCTTTCACTTCTCCTTTCTTTCACTTCTCCTCTCCTTTCTTTCACTTATTCTCCTCCTCTTTCTTTCACTTCTTCTCCTCTTTCTTTCACTTCTCCTCCCCCTCTTTCTTTCCATTTTCCTTTTCTTTCTTTCTTTCACTTCTTCTCCTTTCTTTCACTTCTCCTCTTCTTTCTTTCACTTCTCCTCCTCTTTCTTTCACTTCTCCTCCTTTCACTTCTTCTCCTCTTTCACTTCTCCTCTCCTTTCTTTCACTTCTCCTCCTCTTTCTTTCACGTCTCCTCCTCCTTTTTTACTTCTTCTCCTCTTCTTTCTTTCATTCACTTCTCCTCCTCTTTCTTTCACGTCTCCTCCTCCTTTTTTACTTCTTCTCCTCTTCTTTCTTTCATTCACTTCTTCTCCTTTCTTTCACTTCTCCTCCTTCTCTTTCTTTCACTTGTCCTCCTCTTTCTTTCACTTCTACTCCTCCTCTTTCTATCACTTCTACTCCTCTTGTTCCTTTCACTTCACCTCCTCCTCTTTCTTTCACTTCTCCTCCTCCTCTTCCTTTCACTTCATTCCTCCTCATTCTTTCACTTCTTCTCCTCCTCTTTCTTTCACTTCTTCTCCTCCTCTTTCTTTCACTTCCTCCTATTTCTTTCACTTCTTCTCCTCCTCTTTCTTTCACTTCTTCTCTTCTTTCTTTCACTTCTTCTCTTACTATGCCTTTCTCTTCTACTACTATTCCTCCCTCTTCTTCTTCCCTTTCTTTCTTCCAGTTATCCTTTCTAATTTACTTCTTCTAATTCTTCCTCTTCTTCTCTTCCTTCCAATTCATCTTTCTCTCATTTCTCCTCTTCCAAATTCTAGACGTTCGTTATTTGCTGTCCAATAAGGAAATATTTTGACCCTCGAATCCAAAGTCGCTAATATTCTCAGAGCAGAAAACAGTGCTCTACAGTTTCCCAATTTCTTTCCCCAAAGTCGATCGAAAAAACAGCTAAACGACGTCACGAAATCGTATCCACTAGTAGGCCACAGGAATATCTAGCAAGATACGGTTTAACGCACTGTACTTTGCACAGGAACAAAAGGGATTTATTTTGCACGTTACAAATTAAATTTCAGTTGTTATTTTTCTTCTTTATACGTTCTGGTTAATGCTGCTTTCTTCCCTCGGATTACTGGGGCTGGGCATTAATTTGTTCCGGGCCAGTAACTCAGAAGTAGCCTGTGAGTGACACAAACCCGCGCCCTGAGGCTGGCTCTCAGTGATTTCTAGTTAGTAATTACAATATTACACTCCGGGAGACTTGTGATACAGTCTTGCAGTAATGTGCCACAACAGTGCGCCTTGATGAGGATTATGTAAGCGACTAGAATGGCTTAATATTACGTTGTCATGTCAACCAGATTCTTGTTAATATTGTGGCACAACTATAATTGAGTTAATGAAGAAATTAATAATAGACCGCATTTTACTTATTACGTCCTACTCAGCACTGTAACACGCACAGTTATTTCAAAGAAATGAAAATTACATATACAGGATGTTCATAAATGATAGAGCAAAATATAAAGATAGAACGTACACAATAGTACAAGGCTCGTCGCTAAACTTATTTCGCAAAGGGTTAACTTATGGTCCAATGCTAACTAAGACTTTTTTGCTTGTGTTGGAATTTTCCAAGTCTCGGAAAGCGGATTTGCGCATGCGAGGGAAGGCCTCTACTGATTTCACGAGAGAATATGTTTTAAAGGATAATGTCTTAATAGTTTCAATTTAGAATATGCTCTAATAATGGTTAAAGCATTCCTTTTCAACATTCTGAACTGTAACAAAGACGAATAATTACTTACAAATGACTTTTAGAGAACCTGGAGATTCATTACCGTCCTCACATAAGCCCATCATCCCTCAAATCCATTTTAATATTATCCTCCCATCTGCGTTTCGGCCTCCCCAAGGTATTTTTCCCTCCGGTCTCCCAACTAACACACTACAGACGTGGACAAATTATTAGACTAAAATAATTACATGTGGAACAAAGCTGTATTTATCGGTAGAAATAATGAACAAAAATGTATTTTGCACAGAAATAATGAACAGAAAATTGAGTCTTGAGGTTACTAATATTTTGTGAACATTCCCTTATACTTTATTAACACGTTGATTTTGTCAGGTATGCTGGAAACCAAAGTTTGACACTTTCTTTGAATATCAGCATATTTAGCCAGATATCAGACAGTGCTTAAATTAGTCCATGTTTTGTTGTAAGCCTCTCTTTGTTCACTTTCTTCTTCAGTATAGACCACACATTTTCAATTTCGTTCATGTCCGGTCTTCTTGCAGGCCATGGGAGAACAGACTGTTGAATATCTTCTGCAGTATATAATTAAAACAGCAGTGGTACCGACACAGCCACACAAAATATATTTAACCATTGGAAAAATATACCAGAAGATGTAAACAATCATATTTACAAGAATAGAGACTCTGTGAATTATACTGATAGTTGATATGACGAATTATGTTATATTTCATAGAAAAACGTTTTAGTATAATAATTTGTCCACGTCTGTATATGAATTTCTGGATTCGCCCATACGTGCTACATGCCCTGTCCATCTCAAACGTCTTGATTTAATATTCCTATTTATGTCAGGTGAAGAATACAATGCGTGCAGTTCTGCGTTGTGTAACTTTCTCCCTTTTCCTGTAACTTCTCCCCTCTTAGCCTCAAATATTTTCCTAAGCACCTTATTCTCAAACACCCTTAACCTTTTTTCTTCTCTCAAAGTGAGAGTCAATTCAGAACAACCGGTAATAAAACTGTTTTATAAATTCTAACTTTCAGCTTTTTGAAAGCAGACTGGATGAGAAAAGCTTCTCAACCGAATAACAGCAGACATTACTCATATTTATTCTGCGTCTAATTTCCTCTCGAGAGTCTACATTTAAATAAATATAACAAGGCGGAGTCTTCTCATTAACTATTTCATAATAGATTCCTAATTCCTTGAGACTTAATCTCGAGGCAGCAATGAAATCATACTACAAACGATTCACACATCAATATGATGCCAATGAATTGAGAATTGGATTCATTTGAAAATGAATACCATAGTTAAGTACTTTAGAATTATACTATGTTAAATTAACTATTTCTTTCTTTGTAAATTCATTAACTACACTCATTTGCGTACAATTAATAATTTTTATTGAATTAAAATTAAGTTTAATATTTCGTTATAATTATAAACGCTAAAAGATGTTTCACATGAATCTTTTCCAGGTCCATCTAATACCGAAATCATAGATTTACAGCAACTGTTTTAACACTGACCTGCTTTGTTCGTATAAAGGTATTATGATACAGGGACATCATTTTATTTTTACTAACATTTTAAATATTAACTTGGCTATACCTCTGGATCAACGCCGTTTGCTACCCCCTTCCAAGACTGGAGTTCTATGATACTGGCGTAATATACAAACAAATCCCTTTACTAGGTATAGGAGGGAAAAAAAGTAGTTCATCCATTTACGTAAACTAGGAAATATAGCGCTTTTGAGTTTGATAATTTTCATTAGGTTTTTGTTTAATCAAAATACAGTACAATATTAAAAATGAGAGTTTTTACTCACGAACTGAGCTGTCCATGCGGACGTATTCATTATGCAGTGTATATTATACCGTCTACAGCATATTATCATACAATATAGAGAATGACGTTAAATTGAAAAATAATCATAATATGGATATTTAAATAAATTTTTTAAAATGGTGGCCGTTCATTTCGATACAGGCTTCAGTTCTAATGTGCATATTATGTCACTATAGACTATTGCATCTAATCCCAATTACCAGTTTCGTTCTTCGTACTAGTAACTCATGTTGAAATAATTCTGTACCTACTCTATAAAAGAGTACCTTACGTACTGTAAATTCAATCTTCACTTCTGCCCGATCCGAAAAGATAAAATTACTCACACATACTATCTACTGTCCGTCCAAGTGGTTATGTCGTAGAGTCGTAGAAAGGGAGGAAATCACGTGACAGTTAATTACTTAACGAGGCCCTTTTATTTAAGTTATTTTAAGTAGTTTTATAATATTACGTAGACGTCCAATCCCTAACAGAAATTAATGTTCTCAGAAAAGAGCTAAGTCAGCCCAGCCACTAACCTTTACAGAGAGGCGAATAGAAGCTGGTGGCGAAAACCGGAATGCGACGTAGGCAAATGGACGACAGTACCTGTGCGAAAATGATGCAATATTGAAAGCTCTTTTGTCACTGAAAAACGCGAACATATTTTTGGAACGTACTGTTTACTATGGCCGTAAGGCTACTATGACTGTATATGCGGTCTTGGATCTGTGTGGAGGACGGTTGAACTTCATTAGTAGAAGGGGTGGGAGTGAAGTACATTCAAAACTCAGGTACAATAAAAGTTGAAGTAAAAATAAAATGATGTCCCTGTATATGTGACTGAAATAAAGAAGCATTAAAATACACTATTAATTTATTAATTAATACTTCGTTATTGTTGGAATTGTCTATATAAGCAGACGTCATCATGGAAGGCTGGGTGTTTCTTTAAAATGCTGCGATACTATAACGTCTTAAAATACGTACTGTATAAAAACAATGAGGATGGATCCGTTAACATAAGTTTGGGTTGCGCAATCTGCGCGATTCCATTTCTTCATTATTGTATGGATCATGAATGAATAAATATGAGCTCTTTAACTAACGAATGCATTGCAGGTGGCATCGAGGCAACTCCCATAAGGGGTAATGCTGTAATTTTTGTTACAACTTACAATTTTTCTCGAGCGATACGCAGGAAAATGTCCCACGTTGACATCACATTCCTGTCTTTCGCTGATATTATGTTAATCCACAATACCTAACAGTGCCATGAAAACAAAAGAACGAAGTTCATATTAGCTCCCGTCATAGACTCTCACCAGCTACCACCGCGTGTTGTCATGACAACGTGGAAAACAAAAGAATCGACCTCTTCCCTATTTTTAATAAAAATGATAATTATTATTTATTTACATAACCGAACAGACTGTCGGTATTTTAAAAAGTGACGAAATGAAGGGAAAATAATTAAATGTAGGAGTGAAAACGCCCACTGAGGAACAAAGGAAGGGCTCACAGCAACAAGCAAACACAGAAATGTCATCGCAAACACGACCCAGCAATCCGTCTCGCAGGTTAATCGGGTTACTTGCCCTGCCTGACTGGAAGAATTAGGAAGAATCTAATAAAACAAGCCGTGTAAAAAAACAAAGATGTATTAGGGTGGCGGGGAAAGGTCAGAGAGTTTCATTAGGTGGTTCCCACCCCCACCCCCACCCCCTCTAAACCGCAGCCGCTTTGCTAGTTCTCTGCACGACGCTCAGTTTGTTCCGGTGTTACACACCGATGCGTCTACGCAGCCATACAGTTATGTTTCTTTGTTTTATTCTTGTACAGTTGTTTTTCTTTTTGTTTTTTCTTTCACCCTTTCTTTTTTCCCATGTCCCTATGTTTTCTATTTCCTCTTTCTTTCTTATCTTTCCTCTCGTTCTTATCGCTTGGAATTCGCCATTTCTGTCCTTGCTTGCTTTCATTCATTCATTCATTCATTCATTCATTCATTCATTTTATTCCATAGATCTTACATGAGCAATGAAGCTTTAAGATGTGGAACAAGTCAAAATTTTACAATACCTATTACATTTACAATTTTTACAAATTTTTATAGTTTTACAATTTAGTAATTTTCTACAATTTTTACAATTTTGTGCAATTTTTTACAATATTTTGGCGAGATGTAGTGAGATGAGGTGAGGTCCGAGGATTCGCCAAAATATTACCCGGCATTTGCCTTTTGGCTGGGGAAAACCTCGGAAAAACCCAACCAGGTAATCAAATCAAAGGGGTTGATGCCAAGGACTCGCCAAAGACCATCCGGCTTCAGTCTTCATTCATCACCCCTTATTTTCCTATATCTTTCACTAAATCTTTCTTATTTCTTTCTTCCTACCTCTTCTATTTGCTTTCTTTTTTTATTTCATTCATTTATTCGTTTACGTTTCATTTCTTCGTTTTCACCCATTTTAATCTTTAAATGTAGCCGCCATAATCCTGTGGATCCGGGTTTGGTCCCTGGCGAATCCCTTATTTATGACTTATATTGGACAAGTCCGTGGTCCAGGTAACACAGGGGTTTTCACCGGGCTACGGTTCTCCTGTGGCATCTCAACAAATCTCCATAATCATCTCATCTCATTTCATCGCGGGTGTAGCATAGACTAGCCTCCTAAGGGGCGCACCATGGGCAACTATTCTGTCGGTAAATTGGTCTATACAACAGGCTTCGTAAGGGAGAATGACGAACAGTCAAGTACCCTCTATTAGTGAAAACATCTTTACATCTATTTTCAAAACTTCTCTTCTTACTCTTTTCTTTCATCTTTCTTTAGTTATTAGAGCTATTTTTAAAGTAAGGACTATAATAGTATTATTATTATTATTATTATTATTATTATTATTATTATTATTATTATAACTATTTCTTACCAATGTTTATTATTGTCACACTAACATTACTTATCCAACTTTCATTATTTACTTTCATGTTGTTTTATGGTCTAGATATTAATGTAATAACTATGTAAGCAATTGTATTCAATTAGAATTAGAGTCTGGCTGGGCGGAAGAGCAGGCCTACTGGCCTTAGCTCTGCCAGATTAAATAAATCAATCATTATTATTAATTATTAATTAATTATACTTGTTTTTTTGAAAGATGGGACATGACAGTTAAGCGGCCGAGCTTGGAACTACAGTGCCATGATGGAAGCTAGCAATAAATTGTCGTTAAGATAGCTGATGTTAAAACATTCATTGACAATTGATGCGAAGGTAAGAAAACAATACAAAAATCGACAGAGAATCAAAGACGAAACGTACCAATGCTAACATTGTGTGCACAATAAATGTCGCCAAGAGAGGTATTAAGCACTCGCCACGTGGGAACTATAAGTTTGGCAACTCAACCGTTGTTACCATAGCAACAGGCCTACCACGCTATGTGACATTCAGTTATTTTTCCGATCGCAACGCTCCTGTCATGTCCCATCTTTCAAAATATAGAGGTGAACAAAATTAACTGTCGCTCTCGCTCGCTGTGTTCATTGCATTTGTCTTTCGAGTCTCGTCTCGTCTCGTCTCGTCTCGTCTCGTCATTCTCGTGCGCTTCGAGTCTCGCTCATCATTCTCGAAATAGCATTTGGTCGGCGTGGAAAGATTTCGTAACTTTGAATAACATACATCATTGAAATAAATAACATTATAAATGTTTAAATGAGACAAAAAGACAAAACAGAACAGTATCTCAGTTATCAAAATGTTCTGGTTCTATTATATGATATTACCTGTGGTTATATAAATAGAAAAAAAAACAATTCTCAAATAAATTTTCATTTCTAAGAAACATAAAACATAACGTTAATATCTTTTTACTTGAGATTGCACACTTTATCTCAAACATATGAAAAGAAAATTCCTAGCCTTTTAATAAGGGCCTAGTAATTAAATAAAGACTGGGGAACGGATTATTATACACTGAAAGGTAGAGATGGTTTCAAATAGGCTACTTGATTGTTTATACATATTGCATATAACGGTTGCCAAAGTAGATAAAAGTTCAATCAGAAACAATTGTGGCGATTCAAGGCTGCTTGACGTTCGGCACTTCGGGAGTGATCAATCTCGGCCTCTCGAAACGTTCACAAGCAGTATTTACGTCAATGACGTCACGTATACAACATTGTCGTGCGGGTTGTCGGCTTTGCGGGCGCTGTTAATCTTGCGTTTCTCGATCGTTGTTCATTTCTAGTAAGGATCGTTTTGCAATAAAACTACGAAACAGTTTGGGTACTTCATTTTTTTCTCAAATGCTACATACATATAGCTACTTCTGTGTAGTTTCCAGTATTATTGAAACATTTGTCGTATCGGGAGACAAGTTTATGTAGATCCTTCCTCATAGAAGTCTGTCGCCTGAAACTACAGCCGTTCTTGGCCCGCTGTTTTTACTTCATAGTGTTTTCTTCAGTTTTTAATTTTTGTGTCTTATTTTCTTTCTTGCTTTATTTATTATTTGTTACACATTCTCTGTCTTACTTGCTTTATTTATTTAATTACCTATTCTTTACACGTGTTTTCTTGTTTTCTGTATTTTTTACTTTATATTTTTATCTTTACATAACCTCTTTCTTGTCTTATTTTCTCTATTGTAATTTTTACTTTGTTTCTTTATTTAGTTGCTATATTCTTCGTATGTCTTATTTTACATTTCTTATTCATTTTCTCTCCCTCGTTATTCATTGTTTATCTTCCTCCTGCATTTCCTTATTTCTCTATGATCGACCATGCCGAAATGTAGTAATTATACACCTGGTAGCAGCCCTTTAATGGACCTCATTAAAGTACACCTATTCATTAAAGTTCAGGTGTTCCACCAATCAGAAAACAACATTGTAGCAATATATGCAATCGAAAGACAACTAGCGAAACGTCACGGAGGCTGGAAATCCAATACTGTCGCAGAAGATTATGTTCTGTTACTATAATAATTAGCGTTAATTGTAAATAATATTAAAATAAATTCAATTTGTCATCTCATTTTTCAAAGTCTAAATCAATTTCAAGGTTAGCCTATATCAAGATTAATGTTTATTTTACTCTCTAGATTATATCAAGGTCAATGACATTTGTTTCTCGGAAAAAGTCAATACTTTCGCGTCTGCGCACATCTCACAATTTACGAGATATTGCACAAGGTCAGATCCGCTCCTCAGTCAGATAAGAATAACATGAATACTTAGGAATAATTTCAAGTTAGAAATATGGTCGAGCATAAAAAGTCGTATGAAACTTGCCTATAATGGTAATTAAGACGCTCCTATGAAAATTATGAAACTCGCTTGCGCTCGTTTCATAAATATACTCGCGTCTTAATTACTACCATTATAGGCTCGTTGCATAATGTACTATTATTTTACTCTTTCTGTCTTCCTTGCCCTCTCTCTCGTTTTACCTTAAATTGTTCCTTTCCTTCTCATTTTCTTTATCCCTTTCCTTTCTGGGTAGTGCACTGTTATGGAAACTTAACTTGTTCTCTAGGCGTGTGCAGGGAACAAATGCAGGATGGCACCCCTAAACTTCGATATTGATGGAAGACAAAAAGAAAATGATTTAAGGCATTTTGCAGCATATAGCGGAGAAAGGACTGGGAATGACGTCATGCGCAAACAGATGATCAAAGTGGAGACTTACAAAGTGGACATTCAGAAGAGAGAATAAAAATGTGACGGAGCCGAGACTGGCAAAGGATGAACAAACTTTGAAATACAATCGGGTTATTACTATGTTCAGAGTGTGAAGACAAAGGCAACGCGGAGCGCGCTGCGAATAGTTCCTATAGCAACTGCGCTGGCATTGACGACGGGAGAAGACTGCGTGCGTTTCGAGACAATTGAATACTGCTCAAGTGCTCATGTAGCCATGACGACGAGTTTTTCAGAGCGTTTTAGTAGTAAACGAACGTTTTGTTTCATTGAAGTTCCAGGGTAAGCGATTCAGAAGAATCTGATATATCGAAGCCGCCATGGTGGTCTAGTGTTTAGAGCGCTTTACTTATATTCTGTGGACCCGGGTTCGATCCCCGGTGTACTCCCGATTTATAAATTGTGTTGGGCAAGTTCATGGTCCAGACAACACAGGAATTTTCTCCGGGAGCAACCTTGCTGCACTGATCTTTCCACAAGGAAAACTTGTGTAAGATGTTCATTGACTAAAAGTTTAGAATTTTTTTAAAGTTGGTTATTTAACGACGCTGTATCAACTACTAGGTTATTTAGCGTCGATGAGATTGGTGATAGCGAGATGGTATTTGGCGAGATGAGGCCGAGGATTCGCCATAGATTACCTGACATTCACCTTACGGTTGGGGAAAATCTCTGAAAAACCCCAACTATGTAATCAGCCCAAGCGGGGATCGAACCCGCGCCCGAACGCAACTTCAGATCGGCAGACAAGCGTCTTAACCGACTGAGCCATGCCGGTGGCTAAAAAGTTTAGAATTATTAACAGCCATTATACTGCGTAAACATGCTATGAAAACTGGATCTATGTTTAACCTCATCATTCGTTATAGAAGATAATTATGCCGTATTCCATTAAATGCATAATCGAAATCAAGGGACGTAAGTAGGCTATCTGGTTCTTGTCTCTTTCAGATGACTTACGGTACTTGATTTTTCCCAGGACAATTCATAGTTTCAGCTGTTTTCCGGCTTTCCTTCGATGTAGGCCTACTACACTTGAAACTTCATTTGCTCAGTGTATATGCTTTTTGACTGTTAATTTACTTGTCAAGTAAGGTTTTGTAACTCTAATTTCGTTCCTCTCGATTCTGAAGAAAATTTACTTAAGTTTTTTTTTTTTCCTTTACCCTTCAAATGAAGTAACAGCTTATCCATAAGCTTTTATTCAGTCCTGTAGAAAATACCAAGAATACATTAAGATTACAAGATTTTTTTATTATTGCAAGCCCTAATCTTACAACCATTATTAAAGGACATCTCCATGACTTCTTCGCTATCGAGATACACAATAGAATTCGATTTTTTTTCAGCTGTAACAATAAAACCTAGAGCATCAAAATGTGGAGTCACTTTAAAAATGGACTTAATCCGATTTAGGCCAGTGCTCTACACCTCTGTTTTTCATTGAAACGCAATAAGTCACAATACAAATTGTTTGATGTGACCACCATCAACATCTCTGTAGAGTTTACATCTTCGAAGAAAATTAATCTCGCACCCTCTCGAAAACTCCTGCAATGTTGTGGATCTCATGGCAATAGACAATCGAGAACGCAATACCATCATTTCATCTTTCGTCTAGGCACGGTCGCGAGGAATCAATAGGCCATGCTCTAGCTTCATTCATTCATTCATTCATTGATAGTGTTCTGTTCAAGGGCATGTCTTTCACTGCAAACCCAGCATTCTCCAGTCTTTTCTATTTTCTGCCTTTCTCTTTCTTTCCTCAAATAATCCATATATCTTAATGTCGTCTATCATCTGATATCTTCTTCTGCCCCGAACTCTTCTCCCGTTCACCATTCCTTCCAGTGCATCCTTCAGTAGACAGTTTCATCTCAACCAGTAACCCAGCCAATTCCTTTTCCTCTTCCTGATCAGTTTCAGCATCATTATTTCTTCATCCACTCTTTCCAATACAGCTTCGTTTCTTACTCTGTCCACTTCACACGTTCCATTCTTCTTCACATCCACATTTCAAATGCTTCTATTCGTTTCTCTTCATTTCGTCGTAATGTCCATATTTCTGCCCCATACAATGCCACACTCCACACAAAGCACTTCACTAGTGTCTTTCTTAGTTACTTTTCCAGAGGTTCGCAGAAGATGCTATCCTCCTTCTGACTTCCTGGCAGCAGCTCATGTTACTGCTTATAGTAGGCCTACACCCCAAGTATTTGAAGCTGTCCACTTGCTCTATTGTCTCATTTAGAATTCGCAAGTTTACCTTCTGTATTTTTCTTCCTATGACCATGCTCTTCGGCTTATTTGCATTTATCTTCACTCCATACTGCTCACAACTGTCATTTAGCTCGAGTAGCATATCCATTAGTAGGCTATCATCTCCTCTTCTGCTAACAACGTCATATCATCAGCAAATCTTACACACTTTATTCTTCTTCCTCCTACCACGTTCTGAAAACAGTTCTTCACTAAATCCTCCAAATAGATGTTGAAAAGGATAGGTGATAAATGGCATCCTTGTCGTACTCCTCTACCTATTTCACTTCCTTCTGACATTGCTGTAGCTTAACAATTCGAAATGTTGTCAGTGGTGTGTATACTCCCGCAGAAAGATCAGTTTCACCAAAACAAGAAAAATACTGTTCAGTGAGTATTACCATTATTTTTTCCCCGACTACCCTAGGAGGAATTACGCTTGTGAAGCGAAATCACACATATATATTCCTTTAATATTGACTTACTAATAAAATACCTTATGTCTAAAATGTATCACAGCTCATTAATTAGGTCAGTAGTAGGTTGTAGACCATACGTTCCTTATCTGAAAATGTTTGTTCGAGTTCCCTTCGCAATCCCTCAATTTTTTTCGGCTGAATCGTGGGAGACTCTGTATAACCCATTAAACTGAGTCCTAGTCATTATAAAAGTGTCTTGTATTCAAACTTTATTCATACGTACTCAGTTCAGAGTTGTGCGTAATGTAACCCATTTTCCCTTCAGTTACGTACAACCGAGGTTTTACTGTATTTGTGTCTTATTTGTCGCATTACAGTTCGAGGTCCGAGGTCTCGTGCCCTTTTCACACAAAGAACCGACCAGCGTTGCCTAGGGACAGGGACTGATGGCGAGTCTACGGCAAAACAGCGGAGGATTAAGTGTACAAAATATAGCGGCGTGATTAATCAGTGTGCTGCTGACTCAGGCTTAACCCCGCTGAAGTAGGTTAACCAGACTTAACTTGCTCCACTTTATCAGACTTTATCCCTGCATATTATGTGTTGGCCTTATGCAGATCATTTGAATTCACGAAGATCATAGAAACAAATTCTCCTTCAAAAGTGCTATTACTCATAATAATAATAATAATAATAATAATAATAATAATAATAATAATAATAATAATAATAATAATATAAATGACACTCGGGAGGAAATTAAACGCAGATTAAATATGGGAAATGCGTGTTATTATTCGGTTGACAAGCTTTTGTCATCTAGTCTGCTATCAAAAAATCTGAAAGTTAGAATTTATAAAACAGTTATATTACCGCTTGTTCTGTATGGTTGTGAAACTTGGACTCTCACTTTGAGAGAGGAACATAGGTTAAGGGTGTTTGAGAATAAGGTTCTTAGGAAAATATTTGGGGCTAAGCGAGATAAAGTTACAGGAGAATGGAGAAAGTTACACAACGCAGAACTGCACTCATTGTATTCTTCACCTGACATAATTGAAATGAAATGAAATGAAATGAAATAGCCTTTGGATTTCCCGTGAAGGGCTATTGCCTCCTAAAAAGGGAGCTCTTTAGAGATCATGCGGTGAGCTAATCCGCATGACGGTAGATTCAGTTCTATATAAGTTTTGTTTGTCGTTCGTGTGAGTACACTTGCACTCTCACTCGATACTGGCAAACTGTAGCGATCTCCATTCTTCTCGGTTCTTGGCTGTTCTGGACCACAGGGGTCCAGCTAGGCCAGTGGCCGGCAGATGCTGCAGTTGTGACGTAAGAGCCAGTCAGATCGCAAGAGCTTGGGAGAGCGAGCAGTTGAGTCTGTCTACAGTATGTCACCCAATTACAGACACGAATAAGTATGTACAAATATTAGAAGAACTGAGTCAGGAATTTTATTGGAGATTTCAAGAGTTTGCAAATCTTCAATCTGGTATTTCCATATTTGCGACAACATTTTCAGTGAATATTGACAGTGTTCCATCATCATTGCAACTGGAAGTCATTGATTTGCAAAATGATATTGAAATGAAAGACCGCTTTGAAAACAAAAAGGATCTATCTACATTTTATAGAAGATTTCCCCAGGCAAGATTCCCTCGATTGCATACATTTGCTGCTAGGATGTTGAGCATATTCGGATCTACGTATGTATGTGAACAGTTCTTTTCTTGTATGAAGATCTGCAAACCACAACATAGAAACCACCTGTCTGATCTGAACTTGAAACATTTCTTCGCTTGTGTGTTAGCCAGATTATGACTCCAAATATTGCAAAATTAGAGCGCGAAAAAAAGAGGAAAAAAATCTCGACAAAGTGTTTAGCTTGGGCACAGTAGTTACACAAAGTGATGGTGTGTTTCAAAAGTTTAAATACAGTATACTTTGCATAATACTCACCAAGATAGGGCCTATGTAGTTTAATCTGTATATTATGTAGAGAAATGTGTGTTAAAAACACTTGAACTGTTTTCAAGTTTCCGAGTAGACAAAGTGTTTCAGTACTGCTTAAAGTATTTATTTATATGCTTGTATGTTTATAGCAGTTTCGGAATTTCATTTATATATGCAAACGCTTCTGCAAGTGGCTGTATTATGAGTTTAATGTTATTGTAAGTACATGAAATTTGATTACAAAACAAAATATTTTGTTACATTGATTTATGAAGGTTGTACAGTTTTGTTTTCGTACAAATGTATTGTAATTGTGCTGTTCCCATACTATCTCAGAAGAATGGATCGCGCTCTGTCAGTGCATAGACGCCGCACACCACTGTTCAGATGAACCTTCTCTCCACGCTGTGCTCAGTATGCAGAGATTGCCGAGCAAAGAGCAAGGCGGCTACGTCGTATGACGTCACAGAGCACGGAACATGCCGGTCACTGAGCTAGGCTCTTGAAGAAGTCCGCCCATCTGGTCCCAGGTCTTCCTCGGTTTCGCCTCCCGATGCGTGGATCCCACGTGGTGGAATTAGGAACATTAAATCCAGACGTTTGAGATGGGCAGGGCATGTAGCACGTATGGGCGAATCCAGAAATGCATATAGAGTGTTAGTTGGGCGGCCGGAGAGAAAAAGACCTTTGAGTAGGCCGAGACGTAGATGGGAGGATAATATTAAAATGGATTTGAGGGAGGTGAGATATGATGATAGAGACTGGATTAATCTTGCTCAGGATAGGGACCAATGGCGGGCTTATGTGAGGGCGGCAATGAACCTTCGGGATCCTTAAAAGCCATTTGTAAGTAAGTAAGTAAATAATAATAATAATAATAATAATAATAATAATAATAATAATAATAATAATAATAATTTTAAAGTTATTATTACGTTTTATTTAACGGCGCTCGCAACTGCCGAGTTTATATCAGCGTCCGCGGTATGTCGGAATTTTGTTCCGCAGGATTTCTTTTACATGCCAGTAAATCTAGGGATATGAGCCTGTTGCATTTAAGCACACTTAAGGGATTAAGTATAGCTTACAGCAGTAAAATTTTTGTAAATATCTAACATATTTTTCCTCCATTAATGTATCTTGTACAATAATGAAAATTGGTATGTATAAAACACTATCTTTCTGATGTATGAAAAAATATATATATATATTTTTACGATTTGAAAAAAAATTATTTATATATTATATATTTCAAAATTCATAATGTTTACTGTTTACTGTGCAGTGATGAAGCGTTTCCCTCATAACTCATAAACTTGTTAACTTTTTCATGTTCTCTCTCTTTTATTTTATTGCTGAAACTCATATTTACAATATCATGCTCTTTCAACTACATTTCTCAATAAATAATTTTCTTTTATTTTGTGTTAGAAGAAAGTACTGATATTTGACCATTTTTTAAATGAATTTATTTTTTTATCAGACAATCTATCAAAGGTAGAGAAGTGATTTTGCATCATATTGTAGATATGACATGCATAAATACACACAAAATATTTCATCACAGAATGTTGGATGGATTTTGAGTTATGTGGGAAACGCTTCATCACTGCACAGTGAACTGAATTTTGAAAACAAAAATGTAAAAATTTTTTTTAAGTCGTAAAAATATTTTTTCGTATAACAGAACAGTGTTTTACACATACTAATTTTTATTATTGTACAAGATACAGTAATGGAGGAAAAAATGTTGAATATTTCCAAAATTTTACTGCTGTAAGCTGTACCTAACCCCTTAAATGCCATCGACCTAAGCCGGGATCGAACCCGCAACCTCGAGCACAGAAGGCCAGCACTATATCGACTGTGCCACTCAGGGCGACTACTACTACTACTACTACTACTACTACTACTACTAATAATAATAATAATAATAATAATAATAATAATAATAATAATAATAATAATACAGGGTGATTAACGAATTTCTCCCCCATTTAATGGTACAGATTCCTATGGATGCTTCCAGTGAAATGGCATTATAGTATACACGTGTAGATTTCGAATAGTTACAGAATAACAACAGATCTTCGAAACGCGCCATAGAAAAATAATTACCACAGCTTCTTGGAGATGTTCTTCTGACAACAAGACACTGAATGTGTTTGATGCATAATGGGACACCTTCTCGCTTCTCTCGCGTCATGATCATCAATTTCCACAGCGGTGGATTGGTCGCAGTGGCCCTATCACTTGGCCTCCCAGATCGCCAGATCTAACACCCTTAGGCCGGGTCCACAGAGGCTCAGGGACGGAGCGGCGCGACGCAACATTTTGTCTGTTGGCACTTGAGTCCCATTGATTTCTTATAATGTGATGCACGCAGGATGAAACGCGACAAGACGGTCGCTATCAGACACAGAGAGACAACATTAGATAACTGCTTGAATTTGGTTGTGAGCAGACGGTCTGATGACTGCAGCATACTGCGCATGCGTGAGTAGCCATGTCCACGAACTCAACGTAGAAAATTTTTCAAGAAGATACTCAGTCATCATCTACTTTAGCAGTCATCAGCACAGTGCACTCTAGGGCTAGCGTCTCTTACCCGCGAGCACGCTAATGCATCTATGGCTGCTGGCGGTATGCAGTATTCCAGTGGCGGGATTTCGTATGTGCCAAAAATTACTTCAGCAATAATAGTTCAATGAAGCACACAATGTTCACGTATGCATTCAAATAAGCATACACTATGTGATTAAAAGTATCCGGACACTCCGAAAAACGTGTTTTTATCACAAAATGTGACACAGTAATCAGCAGACGTCAGACAGTGTCAGCAGATAGCGCGAGACAGCACAATGAGATGGTCTGAGAAACTCACGAACTTTCAAAGTGGTCAGGTGGTACTTGTGTAAGAAGTCAGTGCGCGAGATTTCTATTCTCCTAAGCATCCCTAGGTCCACTGCTAGTGATGTTATACTGAAGTGGAATCGATCTGGTTATCGAGTTGGTATAGCGATGGCCTTCTATGCCCAAAGTTGCGGGTTCAATCCCGGGCCAGGTCGGTGGATTTAAGTGTGCTTAAATGCGACAGGCTCATGTCAGTAGATTTACTGGCATGTAAAAGAACTTCTGCGGGACAAAATTCCGGCACATCCGGCGACGCTGATATAACCTCTGCAGTTGCGAGCGTCGTTAAATAAACCATAACATTTTTTACTGAAGTGGAAACGTGAAGGGAAATATTTGCTCCGTGCATGGGGACAATGCTATCGGAGAGAGCACAGCAGGTTTTCTCATTTTAAAGAGGGTCGTTTCGACATTAGTGACACTCCACGTTCAGAAAGATCTTCGGAGTTTGATGAAGACTGTTTAAACACATTAATCCACAATAATTCACGTAAGTGTACCCGAGAACTGGTAAATGTGATGGACTGTGACCATTCCACCATCGTGCGACATTTGCATTCAATGGGCGAGGTTCAAAAATCGCGTGTATGGGTACCGCATGCTCTAAGCCAAAACCACAAAAATCAGCGAGTGGCCATAAGTACATCTTTGCTTGCTCATCATCGATTGAATCGTGAACAACATCGAACATTCCTATCCAATAACGTTACTGGTGACGAGAAATGGTGTCTTTATGCTAACATAAGAAAAAGAAAGGAATGGTTGAGCCCGAACAAAAAGCAACTCCCCGTACAAAGGCCAGCGCGCATCTACGAAAGATAATGTTATGCATCTGGTGGAACTGCGAGGGTGTGCTGTACTACGAATTGCTTCCCCGAGGTGTAACCATCACTGACGACATTTATTGCCACCAATTGACACCTCTTGCACACACAATTCAAGAAAAACGACCAATAAGACTGCGTGAAGTGATGCTACTCCACGATAACGCCTGACCGCCCTCTGCTAACCTGACACAAAACACTATCCAGGAGTTGGCTTTGGAAGTCATTCCACACTCACCTTATTCACCTAATCTTGCGCCCTCAGATTTTCATCTTTTCCGCTTTCTATCGAACAACCTTCAAGGAATTCCCTTTCTGGATGAAAATGCGCTCCAAACATGGCGTGACGACTTCTTTAACTCAAAACCACGCAATTTCTACAGGCTTGGACTCAAAAAAACTATTCCATTGTTGGTAGACTTTTGTAAATAGTGAAGGAGAATACTCGTATATTGTTGATGATTAACTTTTCTCTTTATTTATTTATTTATTTATTTATTTATTTATTTATTTATTTATTTATTTATTTAACCTGGTAGAGATAAGGCCATCAGGCCTTCTCTTCCCCTCTACCAGGGGATTACAACTACAATATTAAGAATACAATTACAATTATAATTACAATTAATATTAAATTTACAAATACAATAAAAATCAAAGTACTAAAAGATTAACTGATTAATAAAAGCTAGGCAGTTTATTGTAAAAGTTAAGGAGAGAGAAGCATTTCTTTTATTGATTAAGTAAATTTAAACCTACTCTACGCAGTAAGAAAATGCTTAATAAGTTTGCTTTTGAACGCTACTAAATTCAGACAGTCTCTGATGTCACTGGGTAGGGTATTCCACAAGCGCGAGAGCGAGATTGCGTATGATGATGAATACGATGATGTCTTATGTGTTGGTGTGGCTAGTATGCGGCTATTTTGCGTGCGTGTGAAGAGATTATGATATGATGACAGATAACTGAAACGGGAGGCAAGTTAGGTAGGTGTAGAGGTGTGAAAGACTTGGAAAAAGAGAACAAGAGAAAAAAAATTTCTACGTTAGTTAAGCCGTAGCCAATTTAGAGTTTGGAAGGATGGGGTAATGTGGTCAGCGCGACGGACATCGCAGACGAAGGGAACACAAGAATTATGAACACGTTGTAATTTTTTCGACTGGTTGACATTGAGCTCAGTCTGTAGAAAATCACAATAATCGAAGTGGGGCATTACTAGTGTTTCCACTAGTATTTTCTTGAGTGATAGCGGGAGGAATTTTCGAATGCTGTTTAAGGAATGTAGTATGGAAAGCACTTTTTTTGTAATATGAGTTACTTGGTTATTCCAGTTTAAATGCGTATCAAAGTAAACTCTAATGGTTTTAACACAGGAAGCGTATCTGATGTGTTTAATAAACTTTTTGAAAAATCGCTGCGGAATTATGCACCAACCTAATATTACAGAATATGAGGAAGAAAAGAGAGGCATTTTGCCAAACACCGTGACTCTAATAAATAATTAATAGTATATTTCTCTGTGCCAGCATTAGTTTTCGGTCCTGCTGCCACCCTTACAGTCTTCGCATCCTCCTATTCACTCGCGCTGTAACTCATCTGTTTTTTTTTTCTATCCCCAAATGTCACATCGCACGGGGCTTACTCTATGTGACAGCGCGGAATTAAAACGGAATCATGATTGATGGCGATGTATCATGTGGATGTCACACTTGTTGCTGGGCTGGACCAGGAAACAGAGAAAAGCAGTCAGTTGTCCAAACGGCAGCCATTACTTTGGTAGTAAGTAGCGATGTTACTTAATCCTACCAGCAATACACGTGATAGTTAGCCGGCTGGAGCGAGAAACACCAGGAATTTCGTAACAGAAAGGTGAAACACGTCCTACACTGAGAGACAAAAAAAACCGCGGGTAGTTGAATGCCTGTCGGAGAAAACACATGCTGCATAACGCCCTCCAACTGTCTCCAGTCCTGCCGTCTGATGAACCTGGACTCATCGGAGAACAGTACTTCGCTCACTCCTCCATTGTACATGGGCAGACGGGCTGCTCAATGGTCTGGGGTCAATGCTGATCGGCATTTGCTCATATTGGGTTAAGGAAAACCCCGGAAAAAACCTCAACCAGGTAACTTGCCCCGACCGGGCATCGAACCCGGGCCACCTGGTTTCGCGGCCAGACGCGCTGACCGTTAATCCACAGGTTTGGATCAGAGTTTACGTAATTACCTGTACACCTAGCCTAAATTTCTTTATATTCTGACTACTAATAATTATTGAATAAACGTATTTCCCAAGGATAGTTTCCATTTGAAAATAATAATCATAACACAAATGTTTATTTTTATTTGTTTAGTATGCTGTGTCTTTTGACAACCCTTACTGAAGGGATTTATATATAACAAATTTTGGTCTTTTGATACCTTCTCATAAAACTTATCACACTCCATGTCACAATTTCAATTTTGTCTCACAGTTAGCATAGCTCTCATTATTTGAACACAATCGGAATTTCTCTTTCTTTCTTTTAGTGGGTTATTTAAAGACGCTGTACCAACTACTCGGTTATATATCGTCGATGGGATTGGTGATACCGAGATGGTATTTGGCGAAATGAGGCCCAGGATTCGCCATAGACTACCTGACATTCGCTTTATGGCTGGAAAAAACTCGGAAAAAACCCAACCAGGTAATCAGCCCAAGTGGGAATCGAATCCACGCCCGAGCACAACTCCGGATCAGGAGGCAAGCGCCTTAGCCGACTGAACTGCGCCTTAGCCGACTGAACTACGCCGGCGACTAATCTCTCTTTCAACCATATGATATATAAATAATAAAAAGTATTCTTTTTACGAATGCTGTAGGCCTACCTACTTTGTAACAGAGACAGAATAAACTCTTCTACATTACAAACATTCTGAAAATCTGGTATTTTTTAATTCATTAAAAATATGTGCACCAATCCATCAGGTAAAGCTGTATTGATTTTAGGTTATGACTGACCAATATTTAAGCATATTTCAATTATTTTTTTAATAAAAACGACGGGCCGGCCGGGATATAGAAAAATAAAAGTATTGTCACTTTCAAAACGGTACGTATGGTCAGCCAAAATCTAATACAGTGACACTTCCCAATAGCGTACACCGAAGGGGAAAAATTAAATGTCCGTTTTTGAGAAGTGTCCGCTATTTAGAAAATCGTTAGTATGTATACAGTACATCAAAATTTCTCACACATATTCAACACTAAATTTTACAGTACAGTACAGTAGACAGTGAGATTGTTTACAGTATTCATCCAGAGAGAAATCGTACCAGTAGGCTAAATGCTTTGTAAATGAAATAAAAATCAGTCACTGTACCACTTCACCTCACACAAAGAAATCTAGAATTGCATTCTCAGTGTATGATTTTAAAATAACATCATTGTTTTTAAAAATTTCACTAAACTGAGTTTTTTCCACATTAAACTTTGTGGCCAGCTCACGAACACTTAATTTCTCCTTCTCACTATGCTTTACAATATCCACTTTCTCTTTTGGTGACAAACGTTTACGTTTTTGTGACATTTTAATGTGACTGTACTTCCGAACACTCAACTTGACAAACTAAGAAAGTACGGATTGCTCACGTACAGTATCACAACTAAGAACTATGCTGCTTACCTTCAATAAGTACAAGAACGTTCAAACGCACGAATGATTGTTGCAAATAATTCCGTTACAATTCCGTTTAATTTACAACCGTCTTTTTCTTTTTTTCTTTCACGCTGTCCGTTATTTGGAAGTTTTAATTGTTGTTGGGAGATACATTTCAGTGTCCGCGTCCGTTATTGAGAATGTCCGCTATTTGGAAGAATTTTACCATAAGGGCCAATGTTATTTTGCAGGGGAATTTTAAAATGTCCGCTATTGAGAGGAGTCCGCTATTGGGAAGTGTCCGTTAAGGGAAGTTTCACTGTATATTGTATTTCTTTACGGGGAGAAAATATGACTTGTAGGAGAGAAAGCCGGAACACGTGTTCTCTTATTTTCGATTAACTGTCACAAAAATCCCAAACAAATCTGTGACACCACTGTAAAAACTACTCTGTTGACTTTCGTAGAGTGTGTTAATTCAGTATTATCTGTAACGACGGCTATAGACTTCGTCTCCGCATGAAAACGTTTCAACGCGCTTCTTTTGTTTTCACTTGCCCGTCGAGTTTGATTTCATTATTTCAGTTGCAATATAGGAGTACTGCGTCAAACGCATGATTTGTCATCCTGAAATGTCAAAGTTTCTATTTGACATTTTTGACTTTTATTAACAGCTAAGCTCCTGCATAAATGAACTCAGCAGCCGTTACTGAACTTTACAGTTTAAATTAACAGCAATTACAATTGAAGTTCTTCCCGGAAGGAGGACGTAACATGAATTGGCATGTATGAGTTGGTGGACAAAGTAATTCTGAAGCATTAATTTTTAACAATAAATTATTACATTCAATATAGAGCTGCAGAATAGGGCTTACAACTGATTTTCATTCAACCGGTCAGAGAGCATTCGTCAAAGTAGAGCATTCGACCGGATGTTCGAATTTCAACCGTTTACCCTTGATCTTTTGCAGGCTAGACAGAACACTGACATTTTCTGAGTACACACACAGAGTAACATTTGAAGGAAATTTACTATGTGTAATTTAAAAAATGTATTCGAATTTCAACCGGTTACCCTTGATCTTCTGCAGACTAGACAGAACACTGACATTTTCTGAGTACACACACGGAGTAACATTTGAAGGAAATTTACTATGTGTAATTTAAAAAATGTATTCGAATTTCAACCGGTTACCCTTGATCTTTTGCAAGCTAGATAGAACACTGACATTTTCTGAGTACACACACGGAGTAACAATTGAAGGAAATTTACTATGTGTAATTTAAAAAATGTATTCGAATTTCAACCGGTTACCCTTGATCTTCTGCAGGCTATACAGAACACTGACATTTTCTGAGTACACACACAGAGTAACATTTGAAGGAAATTTACTATGTGTAATTTAAAAAATGTATTCGAATTTCAACCGGTTACCCTTGATCTTCTGCAGGCTATACAGAACACTGACATTTTCTGAGTACACACACGGAGTAACAATTGAAGGAAATTTACTATGTGTAATTTAAAATAGTAATATGCGTTACAAGAGCGGTATGTTGATGTTTTCATGTTCGAGGGAAAGATTGAAAAAGCGAAACGTGGTTGAGCTTTTTTAATTTCCGAGAACATGAAAACAAACATACCGCTCGTGTATCGTACATTATTTTGTGCGAAGATCGTTTATTACATACCTGAAAGAGGAATTTCTAATTAGTTGCAATGAAATCTCCATCTTGGTTTCTGTTCAATGACGGCAACTTTTAAAAACTAAAATATCTATCTTCAACATTGTTGCTATAAAATGTTTTCTGTATTTACTATATTCCAGCAGGCCGTGATATACGTCTGTCTTTTTTTTCCCAGTCTATAAATGCGAACTTAAAACAAACGGTAAGGTTATGTAATGATTTATTTTTCATTTTAATATTTTAACAATATTATTTATATAACATATTGCAGTAATAACATCGGCATCGGAATCTTGTTGATTTTTTCACGACTTCCTTAATGTTACTTGCAGTAACTTTTGTGGTGTTGTAGAGTTTGCTTAATTTTTGCAAATATTTAAAAACAATAATTAACAGTGCAATTTAGGTGAAATTGCAGTGGTAAGTTTCCAATTTATAATTATTACTATATTGAACGTCTCTAAAAATCATATGTTAAAAGCCTAAAGCAGTAAAATGAATATGGCGCTTAAGCGGTAAGAAGAGGGAAATTGTTATGTGTGTTACGTTGGGAATACTGAATGTGGTATTTCACACTTACCGCGTATTGGTTTTGTGCGGAAAGCAAGAAAATACGCACGATCTCGCACAAAATGTATTTGCTTAATATAAGGTTACAATGCTTTCGGAAATACGCTCCTTAAGTGACGGTAAATCCTAGTGAATCACCCTGTATATAATAATAATAATAATAATAATAATAATAATAATAATAATTCTTTATTTATACTGGCAGAGTTAAGACCATAGGGCCTTCTCTTACGCTCTACCAGGTCACAAAGTATACAAGCAGTTAAAATTTAACAAAAAGTTAAAGAACAGATTACTAACATATTACAAATAATAATGATGATGATAATAATAATAATAATAATAATAATAATAATAATAATAATAATAATAATAATAATAATAATTCTTTATTTATACTGGCAGAGTTAAGACCATAGGGCCTTCTCTTACGCTCTACCAGGTCACAAAGTATACAAGCAGTTAAAATTTAACAAAAAGTTAAAGAACAGAATACTAACATATTACAAAAAAATAATAATAGCATAATAAAATCGACACTAAACAACATGAAAATAATACCATAATAGAAAAAAAAGAAAGTAAAATACATTGGAATATAGTGAAAGCAACTCATTTAGTACAAATGGTTAATATGGAAAACGTAAGGAAGAATATATCAAAATGGAATGTAATAAAATGATAATAAAAAAGAAAAGAAATACGAAAATTAAATAAAATTCACGATAAAAAGGCTATGATAATAAATTCATCGGCTGATAAAGAGAACAAAAAGGGGAAATGAAGGAAAAAGAAATATATAGCCTATATATGTATAAAACAAAATGTATTTGTTCTAGCAATAAATTATTATTATTATTATTATTATTATTATTATTATTATTATTATTATTATTATTATTAATTTATTATTTCACAATAAGGTGTTATGTTATAGTAATGTTTACTCATGTGTTTCTTATTTAGAGGAGGCTTGTATGTTTTTACAATCTCTGCTTCCACGAGAAAAATATTTTAATGCACTCATTTCATACGTGCAAAATAGTTTTCACTACCTAGTTAATTTTGCTTTTAAACTCGTCATGAGATTATTTCTCGACCTTAGATCTTGAAATAATAAAGGCAAGAAACATTCTTTAAATATTCCCCTTTTATCAGAAACGTCATTTAAGAAGAGAAACATTCTTTGTAGTTTTCAGCTTAAGAAGAACGTCTTGCATTTCGTGCACACTTACGCAAGGTTCCTCTTCGTTACTTCGCCGGCGCTATTTCCTTGGACGGAGATCCGTCTGTAATAATTTACAACGCGTGGTTGTGATAACCGTTCCGCAGCTCGTAAATTGCTCCCAGCCACTAATCCCACCCCCACGTTAGCATACCTTGTTGCCTTTGATATTTATCGGCGTTGAGACGTATAAGCAACCTCGCCCCGCTAATACCGAGGCTCTGAAATATTCACACAGAGGTCGGACGCAATTATATGCTGCAGCAGGGGTTTACACACGACTACATTGCAAGTAATGAAGGGACTGTTTCCACTAATTGTTTGCAATGTGTTTCTAATAACTGTGGCTCTGTCTACAAAGGACGCGGACATTAATTCGACTCCCGGCAGGATAACAGGAATTGAGTGGATATTCCTTGTCTTGTACTGGCAGTGGCAGGGCTGTATTTAGACATTCTGCCACCCGGGACAGTTTATATTTTGCCGTCCCGTTCTTTAATAAATTCATTGCATTGCAAACAGTCAACAGAGTCATTATTTCGAAAACTTTAGCAGTCATAAATCATGTGTACTTAGTTTCAAACAGAAGGGTTCTACTCCTAGAAGAATAGATGAAAAATTGAGTTATACAGAGTGTTTCCGGGCTAGTGTTACAAACTTTCAGGGATCATGGGGAAGGGCACATGTATCAATTTGAGATAAGGAACTCTGGTCCAGAAATGACCGAGTCGAAAGTTACAAGCAAAAATAGTTGTGTGGAAATTAAATAATTTTATTCCTCTGCACATCTTATTTATGTCTACTTATCTGTACATCTTACACATACTGACATTGTTTACGTTGTCTACTTACAGTATTCCATTCAGTGCGCTGTCTGAGGGATGGGGACAGGAAATTACACTAAAGCAATGCAGATAGCGTAATGTGTAACGGACATAGTCGATCCTGATATGCACGTCTGTAGGCAGCAGTGTATGTGTACAAGTTGCAGTGTCCAGTCGATCAGTCCTAGTGAAATGGAGGAATATGCAGACCTGATTTTCGAATACGGATGAGCCAATGGGAACAGTACACAAGCTCACAGATTGTATCGGGGCAAGTACCCACGTAGGAAACACCCGGCCCATACCATCTTTCCACGACTGTTCCAAAGATTAAGGGAAGGAGGGCACGTGGTGCCAAAATACACTTCCATTTCCACACAACATTTTTGCTTATAACTTTTGACTCAGTCATTTCCGGACCATGGTTCCTTATCTCAAGTTGATACATATGCCCTTCGCCATCATCCCTGAAAGTTTGTAACATCAGCCCGGAAACACCCTGTATATAACATAACATAAAAATGTTTTAAAAATACAGGCTGATCTCTTTGGGTATCGATAAAACAAAAACACCGTAAAACATTTACCTCTGAACTTTATTTGTTGAAATTTTGTGCATGCAACACTGAAAGATGGGAGATTCCTCAGAGATCAACATGACCCCCATTGCGCACCCTGCACAACTCATAACGGTGATGCAATTCAGCCCATGTCCGTTGTAACATTAAGAGGGATGATTTGTTGAAAAGCTCGAGTAATTTTTACTCTCAGATCATCAATGTTCCTGAGTTTCTATGAATAAACAATGTCTTTAACAAAACCCCACACGAAGAAACCAGGAGGGGTTAGATCTGGGGAGTTTGGGGGCCAAGTCAAGAGATAGCTGCTTCTCGTACTGGGTTTCGCCTGCGACCTCCTGCATGTTTTTTTTTTTTAAACACAGAACCTGTTTCTATAAATGTTCGGACCACAACATAATAGAATCGTATTTAAGTACATTACGCACACCATACTCACGTCGAAATTCCCTTTGAACTCTTTTAACACTCTCAAATTTAGCATACCAAAGAACACATTGTGCCTGCTGTTGATTCGTAGTAGCCACTGTAATCATCTACGATTTTCATTTGTCGTTTCAGATTATGCATTGTTGATTGTCATAAATGTAAACTTCCATCTTTTAAGCATAATATTACCACATTCTAGAATGTACAGTCACGAAGCTCAATATGTAGTAAATATGCATCCATAGATAGTTGCTAACCACTAGGATCGCTATTATCCCTCATCACAGATAATGCGAAATAGTACCGTCACAGTCTATTGTTCCTAGTACCCTCAACAACTCAAGCTTCGTGACTGTATATACTAGACTGTGATATTACCAGAAAGAAATTTCTCATACTATCATAATAGCTTTATAATAATAAATTAAAATTATCCATACCCAAACGGATCAGCCTGTATTTAAATGATTAGATATAAAACTATTTTTTTTTTAAATAACAGTTAACTAATATTTTTGATAAATTAATTTAACGTAACTTTTACTACGTTGTACTTATCGGAGGAAATAAAATGGGACTATAATTTACTGGTGAAAAATTGTTGTCCATGCCGTCTACTATAGGCCTATCTGCATGATTTCATTCAACAAAATTAACACTTACTGTACGGTGTTGTGCAGATTAGTTGGGACAAACAGGAAATTAGAATATACACAAGCTTATTTATGAACATTTATTATTATTTTTCTTCTACATTTTAACAAGAAATGTGACCTCCTTTCACTTTAATTACTTCTTTCACCCTCTTACACATTGAATCAATGAGTTTCCCGCATAGTTCCTTCATTTCTGGGTCCCGGTACCAGACTTGGATGAAACGTTTGGATCCGTGCCTTGACAATTCCCACAAATTTTCTATAGGGTTCAAGTAGCGTGAATTCCGTGGCCAGTCCAACACCATCAATCAACCTTTTCATGGTTCTGAAGTTCATGGTGTGTCTGGAGCAAGATCCTGCTGGACAGCCCGTCACCGTCAGGAGACCACCTATGCTTCATTGGGATCAGTTTGTTCTGTAGCACTCCTTTTCATCATTTTTTCAATGGCATGAAGAGTCTCTGATCCGGAAGCCCCAGAACCAGTGGCGGTGCGTCAATAAGAGCACAAGAGCGCGTGAACACCTTGTTTCCATTAATGCACGACTAGTTTTATCATTTAATACCGTATTGACGTAGTGGGAATGTATAATATCAGAATCGATTATTTTTGTACTGTATACTGTATTTATTTCTACAACTCTTATTTGGTAATGGGTAGCCACCACATCTCTGTATTCGTGCTCCCCATTACCTTCTAATTACAAAAACTTTCATTGACATGTGCAGTCATCTTATTTTACTTTTGTTACCTCTATTACTGTAATACATACTCTCAATTTGCTTTCTAACCTCTCCCATTAAAATTTTTCCTTCTTTCTAATGAACACCTCACCACTTTTATTGTTTACTTATATTTGAAGTACTTCCTATAGTCAAAAATTTCCCTTATTTTGAACTAACTTTTACTAACACTATTTAACCATACTCATTCACTTTCATCACTAATTTACAATCAGTTCTACCTCTCCTCACTTCTGTCATCACTCTTATCCCCTATTTCTCCATTAGACACTGAATCACATGTTTATTTTGTTAAACTGTTCCGTTTCATCCCGATAAATTTTCCGTTTTGCACTATTTTTGTAAGTCAACTCAACCTTCATTTGTAAACTTACATTAAAATACTTGCTGTCTTCCTATCATTTCAATTTCTCTGATTGTACGCTAACTTAGTCGACACTCCAATATTATTAACATTTCACTACCAATTACTATTAACAAACACTTCTAATTTTCTCTAGTCACTTCCTTTATCAACTCCTGTTTCTCTGAACACTAATTCACTTATTCGTTCATACATTCTCTCTCCGATTATTTTGCTAGTTACTCTTACTCCTTGAACACTCACTTAATTGTTTCTATGTCTTTTGCCACACTTTTATCACTCCACCCCCCTTAAGCACCAACTTCGTAGACTGTAGTTCTGCGGTTCCTTATTTCCTTCCTTTCCCTCACAAGTAGATGGACTACCCAAATCTTCTTTACTTCCCCTCTTTGTCGGCTCCGGACGTCTTGCTAGTTTCTTCTTAACCACTTTCTTTACCTGTTTTCTATGACCTACTCTTCCCGCTGTCAGCTGATTCGTCATCTTATCCCTTCCGCTATTGTCAGCAGTCTTCAGTGACTGTTGCTTGCATGGTGACGAAGGACTTATTTGGGACCACGCGTCTCTCCTTTCAATGACGTCATACGTGTCTGCTTCCATTCTTCCTGAACTTGCTGTTTCAGACATTCCTTGTGTGGTTACTGCCCTCGCTTCGAATCGATTATTTTAAACTCCCCGCATCTTGCATAAACTTCTTATGTAAACTTGGCAACATCCGTTCACGTACAAGCCGTGCTCTTTCCAAGAAGGTTACAGGAATTTCACGCATGCGCGCGAGAAAATTGTCTTTCGCTGGCCGCTTATGACTCGTCAAGAGCACAAAGCCTTAAGTAAACAGTGAATCTATCCTACAGATGTCAGGTGCATCGATGCTATCGTTCACGTGCTATATCTCGAGGAATAAATTTAATAGTCTGTATTCTAGCCTGTAGGCGTCAGCATGTCACTGTCGGAACGTTTACTTTATGTCGATGTGTGTACAGTGCTGCTACGAGTGTATGTATGTATGTATGTATGTATATATATATATATATCCATGGTTTGGCTTTAAAACACGTGCTGGCTGAATGTAGTGGTGGTATGAATTTAAGTATCTGTATGGTGGTGTATATTATTTAAGAATAATATTTACTGGCATGTATTTATAGTAATCAATCTATGCGAATGGGATTACAGTACTGGTATAGGCTAAAGTGAATCAGTGTGTTGTGAACCAAAATATATTACTGAACACACACTTTTGTAAATAACGGCATTGTAGTATGTATTCATTTTTAACAAACGTAAATAATGAACTCTGTTCAAGTAATTTGGAACAGTAAAGAACTGGGTAAACTGGCTTACCAGGAAAAATTGGAAATAAAAAGATTGGGTTTCATTATAATAATAATAATAATAATAATAATAATAATAATAATAATAATAATATGTTCTTTTGAATTTATATACGGTTTTTTCGATAGTGAAACATTGGAATCATGACATTTTATATTAGGCTAAACATACGATTTCAAATTCTCTTCGATTTTGGAACACAAAATTGTGAACACACATAATATTTTATCACGAGCCGCCACTGCTCAGAACATCATCTTTGGTGGGTGTTTGGGTGCCTGCTGGATGTGGCCTGGTTGAAGAGGTTCCCCAGATGAGCGCCGACGAAATTGGACCTGTACCCTTGAACTTCAAAATGTGATTCGTCCGAAAGAATCACTTTCCTCCACTGCTCCGAAGTCAAGTTTTTATATTTATTCGCCAGGACAGCCTTTTCTTCTTCGTAGGTGATGTCCACTTTTGGAACAAATATTTCATTTAGTCAACAGATTCTTTCTCAAAATGCATACGTTCTTTGTACATCCTTGGACTAATAAATCGTCGCTCCCTGTATTCTTTTCGAATGTTCATAAACATAGCAATTGCATGAAAATTAAAGACATCATTTACTGATACTCAGCTATATAAGTAAATAGTGGTTCTTTTTTAAGTAAATGGATCACAATCCTGCCATCTATCTGCAATATGCGGAAGCCGAATTATATAAAGTGAAGTGGGTAGGCATTGAATAAATACATACATACATACATACATACATACATACATACATACATACATACATACATACATACATACATACATACCAGTAGCGGCCCACGGTTACAAAGGTTGGCAGTTCTGCATGAAAAATAGTGTATTTAGCAAACGCATGCTGTTTATTGCATCTAAATAGGATAACGCGTGTAATTACAGCCCCTTCTCGAAGTTCACTGTGCACCCGAAATTGTACTCCAACCATCCGTGCACTACACCTCTCCCACCTGGTACAACTAGTCACGTAGTGGAGATGTGCCCCACATGCTTTTCTAGTTTTTAAAGTCAAATTAACTAAATCCTTCACTCCGGTGTTTGTCCATGTATTTTCTCCTCTAAACAGCATACATGGGTGGAGGAGAAAGCGTTTTCATGAGCGCAGCAAAAAAGCAATCGTTTCCATTACACATTTCGGTATTAAAATGACTGGTAGGCTACATGATTTCCTCGACTTTTTCCAGAAATTTCAATATTTAAATTTTGTGTAGGACGTCCTAATTTCTTGAGTTAACATGCAATTTCTCTTTTAATTTCGAAAAGGGTTGGTCGATTAGGTTTTCATTTCATTCATTTTTAATATAAAATATTTTCTTAGACACACTGACTAATCACATCACCCACAGCACTATAACATACTGGAACTGTAATGATATACAGTAGTCCAGAAGCTTACGAGTTCTCCTAACGCAGGTCATAAATAGAGGAGGGTGTTCGGTTCTTTTGTATATTCGGAGAGAGCTGCTTCGGTTGCAGCTCTAATGCAGTCTTACTGGGACGGTGAAGAAAACCAGTTTTCTGCTGCCGACTACCCTACGTTGAGCTTCAGGAACTGCCGATCACAGATCCGAGAAGTACACTACAGCTAAAATTCTCGAGCAGTTCAAGGCTCCTACAAACAGTAAAATCTCGAATCGAAGGAGAATGAATTGCAAAATAAATTAAACAATGAACTAGATTACATAAAAGCACGTTTTACATTTTTTATTTTTTAAGTCCATTTAAATGGCGGTTCTGCAGCTCTGCAGTTCTTATTGTAGAGCCGCCCCTGATACATACATACAAACAAAGTAATAAAATTACTGACGGATCTTAAGGGGAGAGGATGGAATTTTTTGATGAAAAATGAGTAAATTAAAAAAAAATTCTTTAAAATACCCTGTGATATGTGTGGAATACATAGCATAACATTTTGTGAGTATTTGTGCCCTTATCGGATGTTGAGTCGCCATCTTTAAACTTCCTGCGTTATGGATTTTTAAATCACTCGCCCACTTTTATTGTTGTTTCCGGTAAATTAAATTTTAAAAAATGTTTTTTCTTTAAAATACCATTTGATATGTGTGGAATTCATTGCGTAACATTTTGTGGGTATTTGTGCCCTTATCGGATGTTGAGACGTCATTTTTAAACTTCCTGCGCTATGGATTTTTAAATCACACGCCCGCTTTTATCGGTTTCCAGTAACTTCATTTTTTTTTTGCTACATTGCCTAAATAATTTTTTTTATACTTTTATTTGGTTGAGTTGCCACAGCTATGAGCTCTCTACATACAAAAAATTAATATTTTACACCAAATAGGAAAAAAGTAAAAAAAAATACCATCCTCTCCCCTTAAGTAGGTAGGCCTACTTTAGTGTATACTTCAGTAAATACTGATAAGTAAAAGAAATACTTATCAAGGTGAAAGTTTACCAATTATATTTTATCCGCCTTTTCATAAGTGATTAGGGTACTTGAGAAACAGCAAGTAAAAGTATTAATTGATTTTTATTCACATCACAATGAGTACAGAGGAGCTCGTTGATTCTACGGCTTCCATCCGCTCCGTCTAGAATATTTCCCTGCCATCTCGTGGCGCGACAATAGTACCATTATTTCAAGTAACCTGGGGCCCGTTTCACAATGCTTACAAATTACAAATTAACAATTTACAAATAACAAGTAAAAGATTACAAATGCGTGTAAATTGTGTTTCACAATGCTATTTTATTAGTTTGTAAAGTCTGACGAACTTTACAAAATCAGCTAAATGAACGCATTATTGGTTACACACGATCACCAACGACAGTTTACAAAAATCGCTAAGGAGCAGAGCTAAAGTCGTTGTATTTTTACTACTATCGATATATATGTTTATATTTTGTACTAAAATAGATAATTCTAAGCTTGCTGATTCATATTTCAGCAACAGAAAATATAAAGTATTGTTTAAAAAAAATTAAAAGTATTTAGATTTTTATATATTGGCGACAATGGAGTTTCACGTTTTTGTGATTGGTTGAGAATACCAATACGTCTCTTCCTTAAGTGACCAAAGCGTTGCTTACGAGATTACGGACCAAAGTTAGCACAAAATTCAGTCAAATAAGTAAATAACAGATTTGGTCCACGTACAAATATGCAATTGATAAAATAACTACAAAATCAGGTTAATTTTTTGTGTTGATCCATCAGTATTTATTAATGTTGCATCCATAACCTCACAAACATTAGTGATCCCATCAGCAGCATAAAAATTCTGTGCTATGGTAAATAACATTTTGGTGATCAAAAACCTGCTCCGAATTTAACTCTTTTAACAACATCAACTACCCTGTGGGCACTTTTGCACACTGATATCTTAGAAATTCCGTGCTTATCTGCTAACCCACGGAACTGACAGCTAGTATGCATCCAATGCAAAACAATACAATTCTCGCTTTGAGGTTAGGGACTAGGGCATCACTTTTCTCTTTTGGATTTTGGATATGATGTCCCATATCTTGTAGGAGAGATTCCAGCGAAACGGGACTCGAAACGACTTCAGAATACCGCGTAAGTAATGTCGCCATTGCATTATTGAATTATTTATTTTTGGTGCAGGGAACTTTTTTATTAAGTGCGAGTATTTATTAAATACAGTCTTCGTATATAAATATTTACGCGGTATTCTGAAGTATAACGCGGAACTTATTCGAAACCTTTCATTAAATTTATACAATGATACGAACGTGATATTAATAATTCTTGCCCGGAGAATTTTACGTATACCTCTTCGTTTGATTAGGCCTAAATTCAATATCTTCGTCTGTACTCCTTAATAACATCAAAACTGCTTTAGTTTAATTCCTATTATTATCCACTTACTCAAAAATCAATTTAATAAGTATTTATTTATTGTATTTATTATCAAAAACCTGTCTTGAATTTAACTCTTTTAACAACATCAATTACCCTATGGGCACTTTTGCACACATAACTTAGAAATTCCGTGCTTATCTACTAACGCACGGAACTGAGAGCTAGTATATGAAACCAATGCAAAGCAATACAGTTCTCGCTTTGAGGTTAGGGCACCACTTTTCCATGTTGGATGTGATGTCCCATATCTTGGAGGAGAGATTCCAGAGAAACGGGACTCGAAACGACTTCAGTGTCGTTATTGTATTATTGAATTAATTTATTTTTGATGCAGGGAACTTCTTTTTTAAGTGCGATTATTTATTAAATACAGTCTTCGTATATAAATACTCATGCGGTATTCTGAAGTATAGCACGGGACTCATTCGAAACCTTTCATTAAATTCATACAATGATACGAACGTGTTATTAATTCTTGACCGGAAAATTTTACGTATACGTCTTTGTTTGATTAGGCCTAAATTCAATATCTTCGTCTGAGTCATTAGAACTACTTAATAACATCAAAACTGCTCTAGTTTAATTCTTAATATTACCCAGTTACTCAAAAATTAATTTAATAAATATATCTTTATTGTATTTATTCAGAATTTGTTGCAATATCAAACTTTACACATCTCAGAGCTATTGTAAAAAAATGTGCTAACTTTACAAGTAAAGTTTACACGTTTGTAAAATTACCCTTCATTGTGAAACAGAATGCTTGTAAAGTGAGCAAAATTTAATTTGTAAAGATTTTATTTCCTTTGTAAAGTTCAACATTACAAACAAAGATTGTGAAACAGAAGTTTACAATCTACAAGCAAAGTTTAAAAATTACAAAGCTTGTAAACATTGTGAAACAGGCCCCTGAATTCAAGTTGCTATTTAGCACGTAGGATAAAATGGCGTAGACGGAAGATGTGCGAATAGGAATTTCTGTAGTAGTAAGCCTCCGTGCCAGGGAACTGGTAAAGATATTAAGAAGCGTTTCAATACAATCAGAAACGTTCAATCAATGTTTGATTTAACATTTTTAGCTCAAATAGAAGTCAGGAAAAAATTGTGACATGTCATAAACATCCTAACTCTACGTCATTTTATATTGAAAATATAAGCAATTTAGCGATTAAAATGCACTTGAGTCATTCCATGTAAGATTCCGAGTTTTGAAAAGTGAAGTTCCAGATATGTTTTAATTTTTAGTATGAAATTTGTGTCATAATGGTTTAGCTGGCTGGAGTGATGGCTGAAATATTAGGGGTGCTCACTTGTAGGCCTAGTTTATTATTTTAAAAAGCCATCGACGTCGCTCAGTTGGCCGAGGCGCTTGCCTGCCGATCCGGAGTTACACTCGGACGTGTGTTCAATTCCCGCTTGGGCTGATTACCTGGTTGGATTTTTCAGAGGTTTTCCCCAACCAGTAAGGCGAATGTCAGGTAATCTATGGCCAATCTTCGACCTCTTCTCTCGAAATACCATCTCGCTCTCACCAATCACATCGACGCTAAATAACCTAGTAGTTAATACATGGTTTTCGAACTGCACTTCATAAACTATGCGCGCACTGCCTGCTAGTGGGTTTGTTAACGCACACTGCATTGCGTAGCACTACGTTAAAATGTCTGATAAAAATAATGCGAAAGTAAAGAGAGCAGCATAATATGCGTGAATATAGAAAATGAAAAAGAAACATTTTGAGTGATACAGATGTAAATTCAAATGTTCCTAAAACAGCAGCAGAAAGTTGTAGAGAGTATAGAAAACGAAAGCGAGAAAATCTGCTAAGATTAAGTAATTTGGATGATAAAGTAAATATAAAAATTCCCAAATCGTCTACGCAACGTTCAAGAGAGTATAGAAAACGAGAACAGTAGATATCTGCTAATAATGTGAAAACTTCCATATCAGCAGTTAGTAATAACGTAAGTATTGAATCTAAAAGGTACGGCATTATGAACATTTAATTAATTATATTGGCGTGAATACATCTTTGTTCGAAACAATTATAGACGACTTGATGCTCGCTACGCTTCTCCTTTACAGAGAAGGGAAGGGAGCATCAAGTCGGCCGTGATACAATAGGGATATCGTAAACTATCACCAACAGATAGCGCGCATGTACTTTGCGGGATGTGCTTCCCATGTTCATTTGTTTTTCGATATAAACATCTTATGCAGTACTATTGTATTAATTAATGCGCTAAAAAAGAACTTACGATGCCAAATTATTGTTGTGTTCCTCTCTGCAAAAACAAGGGAAAGCCTTTTGCCTTCCATCAGTTCCCGAATGATGTGAAACTTAAAAAACAGTGGTTACACGCGATTAGAAGGAAAAACTTTGATCTGAGTAATGTCACCAAGAACACCAGAGTTTGCTCTGAACATTTTAAGAAAGATGATTATCAAACTACATTAATGGGTAAGTAAAATAATATACTATTCAATTTTAGTAATAATAAATGTAATTAAAGGAATATATAGGCACATAGAAGTACTTTTTCTATTTACTTGTATTTCTAACCTCAATTTTAGAAATAATTTTGCTTCATAATTCTTTATTATTGTGTTAAAATCTTTACAGGTGAAAGGTCACGATTGAAACGAGGTTCTGTGCCATCCATATTTCATTGGACTCAATCCACTACGCCTAGTGAAAATGCTTACAGAGGGGCAAGAGTTAAGAAGAGGAATGAGCCCAATATTACACACCGAGAGCCAGTGCAATTTTTAAATACAGATAATGCATCTGTTGCAGCACTCAAGGTTTGTTCTTCATCCAATATTCATGGCAGAAATAGCTTGCTACCCATTGAAACAAACACAACATGTTAATGTATCCTGTCAAACTAAGGAGTGTGGTGGTGTTTGCTCCCCCCCTCCACTTAGTCCTCAGGTTATCATGGCACTGCACTGTTAAGAAACTTTCACTTTTTGAATGTAGAGGATTGTATTATTTATTTTATAGCCTACATAAGCATTGTTTTAATTGATTAAAGTTCTCGTTAACACTTTGTTAAAACCATAAAAGACAATGGATACAACCCTAACATAATAGACACACTAATAAAAAAGGCAAAACAAAAACAGAACAAATCAACACAAACACCACGTGAGAATAAATACATAACATTAACATATCACAATACCAATACCCACAAAATTGCAACTTCATTCAGAAAACTAAAATACAAGATAGCCTACCAGTACAAAAGAAATAATACAACACAGAAATACCTAAATAATCACATTAAACATTCAAATAAATATAATTCAACTGGCGTTTACAAATTAAAATGCAATAGTTGCCCACATTTTTAAATAGGACAGACAGGAAGATCCTTTCATACAAAATATAATGAGCATGTTAAAGCTATAACCAAACCTTACATCACATCAAATTATGCAGAACACATTATCAACAATAACCATGACTACAATAATAAAGAAACAGATATCGAAATTTTACACATCACACCAAAAAGTTCACAATTAAACATCCTAGAACAGTACGAAATATATAAGAATACAATAGCATACCCGCAATATATACTTAATACGCAATTGCAGTTCAATACACACACATTATTCGACGTCATAATACATCATAACACACAAACAGCCAGCCCCCACCATAGGAACAACACATCCCCACCCCTACCATCGACAAATGCACATCATAGAGTCAAGATCACCAGTGGTTCAAGAGACACTGAGGATGACGTGACATAGCGTTGAAACGGGCCGTCTGTCGAAGGTATATGCCTTTTTTAACAATTTGACACTTTTTTAACGTAAGACTAAGTAAATTTTATGGTTTTATTGTTTTAAGGTTTCCCTAACATCCAACACATTTCTCATGATTTGAATCTTACAGACGTTATTCACGGAAAGGCCTCTCAGAAACCCAGGTTTCCTCTGCTAGTTCCTACTCTCTTCGTTCTTTATGACTTTTATTCTGTACAGACCCAGAAACAATATTTGGGCCACCTGAATTTTCCAAGTTCCAGTTATAACCTACTGCACATGCTCAGTGACACTGAGTTAGATACAGCTTTCTGATGTATTTTTTTTTATTTTTTTTTAAGTAGGTTATTTTACGATGCTTTATCAACATCTTTAGTTATTTAGCGTCTGAATGAGATGAAGGTGATAATGCCGGTGAAATGAGTCCGGGGTCCAGCACCGAAAATGACCCAGCATTTACTCATATTGGGTTGAGGGAAAACCCCGGAAAAAATCTCAACCAGGTAACTTGCCCCGACCAGAAATCGAACCCGGGCCACCTGGTTTCGCGGCCAGACGCGCTGACCGTTATTCCACAGGTGTGGACGCTTTCTGATATAAACACTGAGCATGTTATACCTGGAACTTGGAAAATTCAGGTGGCCCAAATTTTATTTCTTTTTATTTCACCTGAGCCATGTCAGAAAGCTGTATGTAACTTTATTTTTCAGATGATGGTGTGTGTAGTCCCTGGATGCGAGTCCAATGCTTTGAGAATAGGAGGACCTAGCGTGTCATTTTTTAGCTTCCCAAAGGATGAAGAAAGGTACTGTACGATATTTTGTATGTACTAATTGAAAGTTTTAATTTCACCAGAAAAAATTATTTCCTGAATGACATGCATGTTGACGGCATTGGGTATATGTAAGTGCAACTAGGAACAGAAGTTTCATATTCATAGAATGCAATATAAACATTAGTACTGAAAGATCAATACAGTTACTATTTTCATTACTGTCCTTATTTGCAGTAATTTTTATAATTTTACTGTTTATGTACTAACCAGAGATCAAATCAATAATATGGATTCAGAAAATGATTGTGTAAAAGTATATGAAACTACTCTTAGGGAAATCTCGAGCTTTAAGAAACAAAGAAGTTCTTTGTTATAAAAAAGTACGAAATTATTCGACAATGGCGCCATTATGTTACTACTTACTTACTGGCTTTTAAGGAACCCGGAGGTTCATTGCCGCCCTCACATAAGCCCACCATTGGTCCCTATTCTGAGCAAGTTTAATCCAGTCTCTACTATCATATCCCACCTCCCTCAAATCCATTTTAATATCCGATCTACGTCTCGGCCTCCCCAAAGGTTTTTTCTCTCCCGCCTCCCATCTAACACTCTATATGCATTTCTGGATTCGCCCATATGTGATACATGCCCTGCTCATCTCAAATGTCGCGATTTAATGTTCCTAATTATGTCAGGTGAAGAATACAATGCGTGCAGTTCTGTGTTGTGTAACTTTCTCCATTCTCCTGTAACTTCATCCCTCTTAGCCCCAAATATTTTCCTAAGCACCTTATTCTCAAACCCCTTAACCTATGTTCCTCTCTCTAAGTGAGAGTCTAAGTTTCACAACCATAAAGAACAACCGGTAATATAACTGTTTTATAAATTCTAACTTTCAGATTTTATGTTACTACTATTGTAAATAAATTATTAATCCCCTTTATTACACACACAATAGACATTTTACTTTTCCTTCACCCAACTGCAAAGCTTCATAAAAATTTGGTCATCTCAAAAAAATAAATGTTATGAACGGCTTTCATATACATAACAAACATTAGAATTACAGAGCCATTAATTCGTGAGGTGTTAATACCAGTAATTATACATTGTTCTGAATGTGACCATTTGAACTTTCTTGAGGAGGATTTCTTTAGCATCCATAATCTTTCTTAAGTCCGTGCAGTGGTGCAACAAAATAATTTGTTTGAGGGGAGGGGAAAGGGTAAGAATTTTATACATCTTGATTACACAACTTTTAACACTGTATCACTTCGGAATATGTATGATAAGAACTTTCTTGTGTTAAATTTTAACGTACCTTGTTAACATGTTTCGACCTATTTTGGGTCATCTTCAGAACTGGTCGTTGTTGGTCTTGGTGCTTCTTGTTTCCTGTGAGGGTGCGTTCGTAGTGTAGAGTAAAAGAGTGTATGTGTTTTGAAATTGAATTGTGTGTTGAGAATATCGTTGGGGTGTGTTTTCGTGTGTCTGTATATTTCATATGGTTCTAGTGTGTTGAGTTTCTGGTTTTTTGGTTGGATGTGCAGTATTTCCATATCTGTGTTGATGTCTCTATAGGTGTGGTTGGCATTTGTGATGTGTTCTGCATATGTAGAGGTGTTTTGTAATTTTGTTATGGCTGTGTGTTCTTTGTAACGTGTTTGAAATGATCTGCCTGTCTGTCCTATGTAGAAGTTGTTGCAGGTGTTACATTTGAGTTTGTATACGCCTGTGTGGTTGTATTTGTTTGTTTGTGTTGTTTGTATGTTGAGATGTTTTTGTAAAGTGTTATTTGTTCTGTATGCGATGTTGTAGTTTAATTTCTTGAATGAGGTTGCAATTTTATGTGTGTTTTTGTTTTCGTATGTTATTGTACAACAAAGTACGTTAAAATTTAACACAAGAAAGTTCTTATCATACATATTCCGAAGTAAGAATTTTGTTGTGTGCGATTTTCATGATAAACTTTATCATAATTGTGTTGGAAGCTTGGAGCAAATTTTAATGATGAAGGAAAAATTAAAATGCATATTATAAAGTTGATTTGAAATAAATATTTTTTGAAACACTTCTTTCACACTTATGGTAATAGCTTTAGTAATCATGTGATCATCGGTAGTCAATTACAAAATGTCAAACTCCGGTACCGGTAAGAAAGAAGTGAAGAGTATTGTAAAAAACAAACAAAAATTATATATACATATGTATATACTTTCATTTGTATTTTTCTTTTGAAAAAGTATGTGATCTAGGAATTAATGACAGTTCTCTTTATAGCAGTAACATAATATTAATAATATTTCAATAAATAAATGCACTATAAAATCAGTAGGGAGGCTAAGGCTAAACTATAAGGGCCGTAATGCCAATGATGATGATGATGATGATGATGATGATGATAAAATCAGTTAAATTAACACATAAAACACAAAACAGTATGTTTAGCGCCTGATGTAAACAATTTTGAAGTTGTTAATGAATTCATTGTTGTAGTATTTCGAACCAGAGTCGAAAAGAGCATTTGTTTCGTCTGATTGTTGCAGTGATTGGAATTTTATTACAGTGAAACCTGTTCAAGACGGAAGTGACATGGTCCTAATTTTTTTTTCCGTTGTGGACAGGTTTCCGTATTATTCAGGTGTGACTTTAAAATGGAATATTTTGTCATTCATATACATGAAAAACAAAATGGCATGCCGCAAACTGCAAGAAGTACAAAATATTCCATTTAACACTAATCACATTAAATCAGCTTTCTGTCGCTTATTAAGTTGGTGAATAATCTTGATTAAAATCTCATTTTCTATATAAATATTATCGTAACTCACTCATTAGTCATTAAACATTACTAAAGTTTACTAATCTCATTCTATTTAATATCTAACACTATACTCTAATACTGTACAGCATATCACAGCACATTATTAATTAATTGGACTAGGAGCCATCTATTAGAAGCCTTGAATTCTGGTTTATTTAATTTCTTTCCCAGTTCAATAGCTTGCTTTGCAGAACAGATCCAGAAATTGTCTTGTTCTTTGAAAGGTCATGAAGAACCCACTCCCACAACAGTTCATTTATTTTCACATAAAGAGTTGCTTTCTGGTTCCTTTTGTGTCACCAATATTGGCCACACGCCACTCACTCATTATGATCTTTATTTTTTAAAGTGTCACACCTGAGTTTTCCACAACTGTACTTCAATATTATTTCACATAGACTTTGTTTCTAATTTTCCTTTATCTCGATAACTTTTACTTCATCACTTAATGTTAATGCCACATTTTATGCAATTTTTTTTTTTTTTTTACCTGGGAATCACTACACTTGCGCTCTGTCCAGCTACGACAGTATACGGGTGTGAAGCATTGAAAATCTTTGAAGGGACTCGTCTGCCTAGTCAACAGGGTAATAAAATTTATGACCAACAGGCCAACACACCCTCGTATCCTCTAAAATTTTGCAAAGGAAAGTTGTTTTTATCTTAGTGACCTACATATTTCGTATATTCCTTGAAATTACACGCTGTTTCAAAATATAGTTACAAAATATTGTTTCCGTTTTGAACAGTGGCAGACAGTTTCCGTTTCCGCGTTGGACAGTTTCCGTTTTATTCAGGAAAAATTACACATAATACATACAAATTTCGCCGGGACCAATAAATTGTTCCGAAATAGACAGGATTCCGGATTATTCAGGTTCCGATTTGAACAGGTTTCACTGTATTTGTTTAAAGTGACTTCGAAGTTCTTTTATCTCATTAAAATAAATTATAAATTGAAATTTTGGTCACAAAGAAGGGTAAAAACTATACGATTTTTCACTTCTACATTTTTTAGAGGGATAAATCTTATCCTTTACCTCTCCCCGTCTCCGTTGTTGCATCACTGTGTCCATGTTGAAGATTATATAAATGAACTGTGAATAGGAATAGTTTGGGAAATTACAGTATGTGAGATTCCATGAAATTGACTTCTTTTTTTTCTTCAGACGTGCTCTTTGGATCCAGCGCATTAACCCTGCCCTGAGTGGGAAGCCAAAGAGCTATCTGCATGATCGACGTGTTTGTGGACTTCACTTCACAGAGGATCAGTTCATAAATGTTCGTCGATTACGACTGACTTACGATGCAGTACCAACCCTGGAACTTCCTGATCTGAAACCTAAGATTTTGCGTGTGTATGCTTCAGGTACATGCACGTGTTAAAGACTAGCATTTTATTAAGCATGTGTAATTATTAGCATTGAGAATTATATGCAGTTAAAACCCTTAAAAGTGCCGAAAGATGCATTTATATCTGCACTAAAAGCTGAAGAGCGAGCAAACTTACCATCGAATAGGATCCCATGAAAAACAAAAGTGCTGAAAGATGCATTTATATATGCACTAAAAGCTGAAGAGCGAGCAAACTTACCATCGAATAGGATCCCATGAAAAACAAAAGTGCTGAAAGATGCATTTATATATGCACTAAAAGCTGAAGAGCGAGCAAACTTACCATCGAATAGGATCCCATGAAAAACAAAAGTGCTGAAAGATGCATTTATATATGCACTAAAAGCTGAAGAGCGAGCAAACTTACCATCGAATAGGATCCCATGAAAAACAAAAGTGCTGAAAGATGCATTTATATATGCACTAAAAGCTGAAGAGCGAGCAAACTTACCATCGAATAGGATCCCATGAAAAACAAAAGTGCTGAAAGATGCATTTATATATGCACTAAAAGCTGAAGAGCGTGCAAACTTACCATCGAATAGGATCCCATGAAAAACAAAAGTGCTGAAAGATGCATTTATATATGCACTAAAAGCTGAAGAGCGAGCAAACTTACCATCGAATAGGATCCCATGAAAAACAAAAGTGCTGAAAGATGCATTTATATATGCACTAAAAGCTGAAGAGCGAGCAAACTTACCACCGAATAGGATCCCATGAAAAACAAAAGTGCTGAAAGATGCATTTATATATGCACTAAAAGCTGAAGAGCGAGCAAACTTACCATCGAATAGGATCCCATGAAAAACAAAACACTAGCCATATAACGGGAAATACTCAAATTGTTGGACATAAAGAAAAACACAGTCACTTCAGTTTTTTAGTTATTGCCTTATTGGCTATTGCTAATTTAATTAAAACCAATTTGATACAGATAACATATTTTGTTTTATGACTGTATGAAATTTTGTGATACAGTAATTATTTTCATGTTTTCGGGACCCAACTTATTTCTCCTGTCCGTAAAAATAAACTTGTTCATAGAAAAAGTTATTTCTACATCACATGAAGCGAGGGGACAAAACTTATAATCTCGTAACACGATATGATTGACATCCACATCACGATTGTGTCCTTAAAGGACTAGCTACTTTCGTCTACAGTAAAACCCCGATAAGACGCTGTTCAAGGGACCGGGTGTAAACCGTGTATTAACCAGGACTGCATATTAGGCGGGTATACTAATTTTGACTCATATACAGTATCTATTAGCATTTTTCTTTATTGAAATACATGATTCATGAAAGGCAATATAGTATTACTCCATTATGTAATTACTGTACTGTACGTCAAAGACATTTACAATATGTACTGTGCTTAATTCTTTCGAAAAAAAAAAAAGTCATTTATAGTTCTTTGTCGTGTGCGTGTTCTCCAAGTCCTCATGTTTACCACACTTCAGTTTCCTGCCATTACATCCTCCCGACATCGCAGCTGTAATGATTGAGTCGCGATTTTTTATTATCGTTCTTAATATCGATGATGGGATTCCTAATGATAGTTGTTTCTGAGTAAGAGTACTGTTCTCATCGTACTTCCGTAAGATTTCCAATTTTTTCGACACAGAAAGCGCTTTTCGTTTAACACTCATTGTAATCACATTCACAGACACTTCAATACACAAAAGGACAACAAACTGCTCAGCAAAAATTTCCCGAATTTTATTACGGCCGAGTGAGGAATGCTGTTTGAGAGAGAGGGTTAGCAAGAGGGTGGGATATTGTAACTGTATGTAGGCTTTAAGCAGGCAGATAAGGAGTCGAATAAGAAAGCGTAACAAGAGGATGAGGTATAGTAAGGTATGAAGTATGAAGGTTTAAATGCGCAGGTAAAGGGTCGAATACCAATACTTTTCAGGTTAATGGCACCAGTGAGTTCAGTGACCAAGATGTTTCATTGATGTTACAGTACATTGCTGAAAATTACATTGAAAATATTCCACAAAACCCGCGTATTATGCGGGACTTGAGCGCAACAAACGGAGTATTTTATAAAGGTGTTATATAATGAAATGTGCAGGGACCGGACAAAAAAAGCGTATTACATGGGATAGTGTAATAAGCGGGCGCGTCTTTTCGAGGTTTTACTGTATTTCAGACCATCATTCTGTACTTCAGCTCACCGCACTTTTTCTCAACAAAATTTGTGTATAGCTCCTCGATTTGACTTGCGTGATACATACAGACTACTGAAATTGAGCATCCAGAAAACTAGAAAACAGTTTATGCTATAAAAAATTTAAAAATGTGCATGAAATATGCTCTTAATGTTTAAGTTTGCACAATCATCCAAAATACATACATACATACACAAATACCCATTCATAGATCATCTTAATTGTACATGATACAGATATGCATTTCCATATATTTCTCATCACTAGTAATAATTATATTCCTTTCTTGTTGCATAGCGTTTCTAGATTTCATAATATGTTTGACATTGGGGATTGAGTGAGATCATTTTCCCTCTGGCTGCGTGTCGTCAGATTGCAATACAAATTACGAGAAACTGAGACAATGGGGCTGCTTTTCAATTCACTCTCGCCCCAGAATACATTCCTTCTGTCAAAATAGTGCCAAACATTCCCTTTTTTTTTTATCAAATAGCTTATTTTCATTAATAGAATAATTCACTTTATTTCCCATTATAAATTTGGGTGACATACTGAAAACTGTCACATCCCATTGCTGCACCCGGTATATATTTTTTTTTATTGGGTTATTTTACGACGCTGTATCAACATCTAGGTTATTTAGCGTCTGAATGAGATGAAGGTGATAATGCCGGTGAAATGAGTCCAGGGTCCAACACCGAAAGTTACCCAGCATTTGCTCGTATTGGGTTGAGGGAAAACCCCGGAAAAAACCTCAACCAGATAACTTGCCCCGACCGGGATTCGAACCCGGGCCACCTGGTTTCGCGGCCAGACGCGTTGACCGTTACTCCACAGGTGTGGACCACCCGGTATATTTTTGGCTGGAATCGTCATGTGAGCGCTATGGGCCAGCAGAGTTTTTTTTGTTCCTATGACACTATGATATTCACAGATGAACTTCTGTTACAGAGAATGGGTTTGTGTTTAATTGCTGTATAATGTGAACGGTAAAGTCGACCACGTTCATTCTAATTTAATTTCATAACTGTCAGTATCAATAAAAATTGTTATACTTCCAAAGAAATACGTACTGTGCACCAAGCCCAAGACGAATATATGTCATTTCAATAATAATAATCCGTGGCACTACAGCTTGTGAAGGGCCTAGACCGACCAGCTGGCTGCTGGCCTTACACCCACATGCCCTAAGCAGAATGGAGGTATCGTGTGGTTAGCACGATGATCCTTCCAGGCGTTATAGCTGGCTTTCGCAACCGAATTTCGCTACCAATCGTAGCACCCCAAGTGCATCATGATGCTGGGTGGGCACCGGTCCATACACTGGCCGAAATTTCATGAGAAAATTTCTTTCCCCATGAGGACTCGAACCAGCGCGCATTCTGTAACGCGAGTCCTAGGCAGGATGCCTTAGACCACGACGCGGGACCGTCTCAATAATAATTTAAGAAAATAAATTGTGTAGTGATAGAATTTGCAACATGAAAAAAGAACAGAATTGTTGCAAAACAATAAAATATGATGAGAAAGTATCATGACATTCATTCCTTTTTAAGTATAAAAATGAACTTTATGTTTTTCATACTTTCAGGAATCTCCAAAGACTCCACAGTTAAAAGAAATGCAAGTGATGGAACATATCTAGTGAATACAAGAAATTGTGAAGTGAAAGTTGAGAATTTTGAAACTTCCCCTTCAGCAGGCTTCGAGATGGTAAGAGATTTGTATGTATTCCCCTCCCTGCAGAAATGAAGATTTTTCGCAGAAACAGTCATTTTAATCACATTTATGATAAAACCTGCATATACACCATCTCCCTAAATGATTATTGGGGTTTCAAATAGTTGGAATGGCTTTACAAATAAAAGTGAATGTGTGTTTCTTATATATAATGAAAGAGAGCTGTGAAAATTTTTTATCTTCTGCTCGCAATGTTCGTTTCTCGCCTTTGTTGCATCAAAACATCACATTTACAAAATGGCGACTCCCGTGCATCAGTCTATTTTTGTGTTGAAATTTACAAAGCGCAGTTCTGTAATATCTGTACAGTGAGCTTTCGGACAGCAATAATTTAGAATTTATCCTCTGTCCGATAATAACATTCATCGACTTGATGTATCTGTAAAGGGAAGAGTCCAGGATGTCAGCATGTGCCAACGAAATAGTCGAGAATATCAAAGAAGCTTTTGTATGTAGTCCATGGTTTCCTGACCTCACACCATGAGATTTCTTTCTGTGGGGGTATTTGAAGGACTATGTGTACCTGCCACCACTACATGCCGACCTGCCAGAGTTGAGAAGGATTGGTGCTGCTGTTGAGTTGATTACCGGTACTCTAGACTTGCTGAATATTGGCTCGATATCTGCCGTATGACAAATGGTGCTCACATTGAACACTTAGAAAGTACGGTGTGGGAACTCATGCTCTTTATTCCCATGTAAGGTTTGTTCTTATATAATGCAAGTGAGAAAAATTAAACAACTTTGAAATCTCGATAACCATTTAGGAACATGCTATACTTCTTGGTGCATCTCTCTGATACATTTCACATTTATCACTAATAACAAAATAATCCAGCTCTGACTATAGCCATTCTCCCCAAAATTTTACATCCAATTTAAAAATTCTTCAGAAAATATTTTAGAAACTAAAAAGCTCTACATGATTTCCTTGCAAAAAGTAACAAAATGTTTCATCTCTCTAACACATTGGACTAGTTGGGAGGCAACACTTCATCTTTCTCGCTTTTGATCAGCATTCAATGCTTTGTCGGATTCGTCTAGTTTTGAATAATATGACTAAAATCTAGAAAATGACTGATAACCATAGGAAAAGATAAAATGAAGCGTGCATTTCCAGAACGTTGTAGCTGCCAATTTGTGAAGTTTACAGTAGGAGCAAAAATAGTTTTATACAGTACATACAACGTTGTAACTTGCACAACCTGAAAGTGCACTACTTTATTACTTGAAGCAGCACTTTCTTCATAACCTTTCGTATTATTGTCAAACAGGGCACCTACAACTGTTAAATGTGAAAAAATGGATTCTCCCGGTTTCGGCACTTACAATATTATGGAAATGCACACTTCAAATATTGAAAACACATTTGGTCATGAAATCCAATGCTATATATGGGGTAAAATCTTATAAATCCCCTCATAGAAAACATCAGTAATGTGAATGTTAATTATATTGCAAAAGAAAGATAATTTGATAAATCTCTCACTATTGTAGCAGTTATTTTAATTGCTACATAATATCTGTCATGAAAAATTAAGATATTCAGGGACACTGTTTATTCCGGTTTGAAATAATAGTGTATGCAAAGGACCATGAAACAAAATTTATTTTGAATAATTTTTCCTTTGTATCCACACAACTCACATGAGCTGACAAGACGCCAGAACTCAACTATGAGTGCACAAAAATGCTGTGTGACTTAAATTGTGGCTTTCTGTTAACGTACCTCCAGTAACGAATGTATTACGCAAATCTAGCTTTCAGGTAGTAGTTCCCTGTAAAGCAGGTTTGAATAATTTCAAGGAAAAATTGTTCCAGGGCCGGGTATCGTTCCCGGGACCCTTCGCTTAGCGCGCAAACGCTCTACCGACTGAGCCACCCCAGGAACTATACACGACACCGTCACAATTTTTCCTTTGTCTTGTCAGCTCATGTGAGTTGTGTGGATATAAAGGAAAAATTGTGATGGTGTCGCATATAGTTCCTGGGGTAGCTCAGTCGGTAAGCATTCGCACGCTAGCGAAGGGTCCCGGGATCGATATCCGGCCCCGGAACAATTTTTCCTTGAAATTGTTCAAATCTGCTTTACAGGGAGCTACTACCTGAAAGCTAGATTTGCGTAAAATTGATTTTCTTTACGATGTATTAATTTGATGTGATGGTAATTGAAATTTACTGCATTTTTACAGGTAAATATAAAACTAGAAACTGACATATCGTCAGATAACGAGATGGATATAAAATCTGAGCCTACTTTTAATGACGAAGATGATGCAGTGAATGCACATGACATATCTCCGAATTATGAACATGAAATCAGATGCCAGGTCAATTCAAGTTGTGAAGACAATCTATTGCGTACACACAACTCATCTTTGAAGGAGGAATGTGAAATTAATTACCAAGTGAGTTTGAGAAATGAAGTTGACCCACTGAACACATTTGACGTGTCTTTGAGTGATAAAGTTAAAATCGAATGTCAGTCTGTTTCAAATCACGAAGATGATTCATTAAGTACACAGAATAACTGTAACTATGGTGTACATGTGAAAGAAGAAAAGAAAGAGTTTGGTGAAAGTGATATTAGCTAACGTGAAATGTAAAGTGAAATGAATTAATTAATTTATTTGTGGCTTGATTTGTGTGTGTCTGATGGAACATAACTTGTATAATTTATTTACCTCATTCCTTAAAGTGATATAGAAATTATATATTTTATTAATACAGTTCCATGTTCAGGTAAGATTAATTTCTAAGTATAATGTTATACAGTTGTTGTTGTCTGGTCACGCAAATTGGAGACGATTCTTGGCCCCATTAACAATTAGCCTCCATTGGTCTCCCTTGCATTGTATTCTGAAGATCGATTGTCACTTGATCACACTATCAGAGCTGAGGTCTTCCATAGATATTCTTCCTACCGAATGTTCCTCTAAAACTCTCCTGACAGGCACATCCTTCACTTGGATTCACGTGGCCAAACCAGCATAATCTTCTCCTTTTTCAGATTGATTGAAAAAAATTCCTAATTTCTTTATTTTTCCGTATTCTCCAATCATTAAGATCAATGATGGGGCCAGAAATGTTTCCCAAAACTTTGTTTTCGGAAGTATACATCAGTTGCATATTATTTCAATGCAAACTTATGAAGCAATATGCAGTCATTTTTTGAGCACTGTATATACTGTAGTATGTGCAAAATATGACATAAATCTTAAGAAGCAAGTCACTTCTTCCTTCCTTTGTAAAAGAAATAAGGCAGGAGTCCTGTATCGTAGATTTCCGTTACATGAAATAGATTCTGTCTTAAGTAAGAGGTCTCCAAGAAAAATTCACTGCCCAGTCATTTCTCATTCATGCAACCTTTTCCTGCTTTATGAACAGAGGACTCCGTACATCAACATCTCACTTGAAACATCTTCTGCAAAAACACCTATAATCTGAAATAAAAAAATAAAAATGTTGCAGTAAGGGAAGAAAATTTGTATTGAAATTCAGTTAAAGGATTAAAATTATCTTGGCAATGAACTTCAGTTTAGGAGATGAACCTGGACAGAACTATGAAGTGGTGGTGACTGTTTAAAATCGAAATTTTTGGACTATGGCTGTTCTTGGAGAAAATATCTTCAGTGGGACTGTAGGATGTCACATAAGTCTGCAAATTTCTTTGACAAATTAAATATGAAACGAAACAAATTTGATATTATATAAGTCCGTAAGTTGTAATGTGTCGAGGAATGGATAGCAGACAGGCTTTTAAATGTAATATTTTTAGGAAACATTTCTCGTCCATGAAATGTTTCCTAAAAATATGGGGACATGCATGACAAACCAATAGACTGTATTGCATCCGACTCTGTTTTGATAGCACGATAGATTTACTGATGGAATATTAAAGTTATTTTTTTGACGAGTGTTTATGCTATGAACTGTTGAATTAGTTACAAAGTTTTCACGACTGCATATGAGAAAGTTTATTAATGAAAGAATATATTGACAAGCCAGGGCATTACAATTCCCTTATTCTAATTACTATTTTTGTGTATTAGAAATATACTGTTACTATCTGTAGAGTTCCCTAGAATATTATTCCAAAACTCCTTACCCGTACTGAGTGAAAGTATGGAAAATATATTGTTTTTAAGGTATTCATACTATATTTACTACCTCTTGCATAGATTTAAATAGCAAAACATGCTGAATTTAGTTTGGAGGGAATTTCTTTAATATGATTTTTCCAGTTTGACGTATCCTTTTTAGAGCCAAGAAATTTGGTTGTTGTTTCAGTTAGGGACCTATTGTTAATTATTGAACGCTGGAAGTCTCAGATGAACTAAAGCTGCATCGACACGGTTCAATTTTCCATGCGCGTACGCATGCAATCTGGGACGAGTATTTAAAGAATAAAGATCGTACATAACAGTAGCGGACTGTGCGTTTCAACAGTTGGACACATGACTTTGAAAACAGCTGATCACGGCACGGCCGCTTGAGCCAGAAGAAAAACAATCGTCGATCAGTATGGCAACATTATGTGAAATAAAAACTAACGAATTACGTAAATAAACATGATATGTAGGCTTCAGTTTTGTGGCAGCTCCAAGTAATGGACAAACTAAAGTCAGCCACAATGCTGTGGGTCAGCTGAGGTCTGTGACAAAGTTGGTTTAGGCCCTGATATTGTGAGGGGTTTAGGTTAGACCAGGTACAGACATATTTCAGCGTTGTGGACATAGTTGGTTGAACTGGATTTGGTTCTTTTTGTGTCGCAACGTAACGGCACGGTTGTAATGTTGATATTCGTATACTAGAATAAAATTGTTCCCGAATTTTAGTTATTACTATTATGTGCAAGGAAGTAGAGTAAAAATATATTAATTTAAGTATTCAGTATTGTTTTAACATGGACAAAAAAAAGTTAAGAGCAGCGTACATGCGTGAGTATCGGAAAAGAAGGAAAGCCATTGAAAATGCAACCTGTGTATCGTCACGTAAACGAATAAGGAAAACTAATAAGGAACGAACTAGAGAATTTAGGGAGCGCCAAAGAAAACACCAAATATATTATTTACGAGAAGTATTGGGAATGTCTTTGGGTATGTAAAATAAAATTGTATATTATATACTGTATGTAAGCTTAAGCTATTATGTTAATCGTTAAGGCCTATACATAACCTATTTTATTTACAAAAGAATGTCTCAATCGTAGCGTCTGCCATTCGCACTTGGCGTATTAAGAATGTCATCTGGTGGGAGTAAGCTCGCAGGACTGTGACCCATTTTCAAGTTGCACACCACTTCGGCGGGCCACGTTATGCATGTGTAGTATCTGTGAAGAGTTATGTCGTGTACTAGAAGTGAGTGTATGTGTAAGTGTTCATATAAGTGTAGTGTAAGGAATGGGTGAGGATGATGATGATGAAGAAGGGAGAAGGGGAAACCCCGTGCCGGCACGTAGCCTACTCCTATCCAATAGCACCAAGGGGGCCGCCAGGCTTAACGTCCCCATCTGACGGACGAATCACTATCAACAGTGACATATGCCGTCTCTTCATATGCATTGTGGAGAGATTTGGGATTTAATGCAGACATATTGACGCACAATTGAGTGATTAGAAGTTGTGCACTGCCATCTCTCCTAATCCCGAGGTAGACCCCACCGGAAATAATGGAACCCAGTCCGGCTAGTCTGGGAGGCAGATGCTCTACCACAGAGCTAACTCGGCGGATTTTACCTCATGATGTTGCATATTAAAAATCAAACTACATTTAGTAACAATCAAAACAATTCATAATTATTTTAATACAAGACAAATCAGATCTTCATCTACTCTCTGTTAATCCCAGTTGTTATGAAAAAGGGTTTCACTATTCAAATATTATGGTCTTCAATGCACTGGCAATTTTCTTGAAGTTCTGAGAGACCAACACAAAAGCTTCAGAAAATAATTAACAAAATTTCTCCATAACTTATTCATGTGCATTCTACTCAACTGATGAAGTCCACCGCTGTGGAGTAACGATGCGTATGCCTGACCGTGAAATGAGCGGGCTAGGTTTTCAAATTCTGGTTGGGACAGGTTACCTCCTTGAGGTTTTTTCCGGTGTTTTTCCTCAACCCATTAAAAAAATGCTGGGTAGCTTTCGGCGCTGGACCCTAGGCTCATTTCCCTGGCATTATCACCTTCATCTTTTTCAGATGCTTATAACCATAGCAATTGAAAAAGCGTCGTAAAATAATCATTTAAAAAATTCAACTGATGAATTGTTTATGCGTGTAATCTGCTTGCTATGTATATGGTATATACAGTAGAACCCCGATTATCCGTCACCCTATTAACCGATTGGCAGATTATCCGACTGTCTTTCTCTATTTCCTTTTTATTGCAGAGAAAAAATGAAGTGATGTACGTTATGTTAGTACACATTTGTTCTGCAGAGGGTTATTAATTATTACAAGTCTTTACCCTTACACAGTATGTAGTAGGAATCTTTCGTTACTGGCAACAGGAACAGTTACTTGTGGGAGGGGGTGTTTTTTTCTCCAACTTGTAAAATAATCACTACATGCTTTCAAAGAAATTACCCCAAGAACTTTCAACCCATGTACCACGCAGACCTTATCCTTAGTATTCGAGTTGCCGTACTTTGTACTTCTATGCAAAATGTCTTCCACAGGTGTCAAAAGAAAACGTGTTGTGCTAATTTTCGAAACAAATACAAATACTTAAGAGATTTGAAGAAGAAACTGTGGCTCATTTCGCATCAGAGTACGGGATTGGCATTACAACTGTTCGCTATTTATTAAAAAAAAAATACAAGAATAAAATTGTACGAAGTACGAGTACGTAAATCTACAACACGAAACTTTTACTTTTCCCATCTTTCTGCAGATAACCTTCTCCCTTGGTCCTTAAAACCCGTCGTTGACAACGGTACTTAAATCACTGAAGTTCTGATTCATTATCTAGCATGTTAAACACAACACCATGGAGGAAATTACGAAATTGTAGTTTAATTTAAGAAAATGTTTATTTACCGATTATCCGATTTTTTCGATTAACCGTTGAGTCCATCCCCTTCATTACCACGGATAATAGAGGTTCTACTGTATTTACATTTATATAATTTTTTACTTTTTCCACATCTCAAAGCAATAAAGCTGATGCAAGATGTATGAAATACAATAAATTAAATGAAAAATGAAAATGCAGTTTCGCTAAATAGGCTAGTGTAATATTAAAAATGAATACAAAATACCAATATATAGTTTATGTAAGTTAAAAGAAAAATTACTCACATATATCTACTTAAATAGTACAATTTAAAAATGAAGTTCATTGTCTTACTTTCTGGCATTATAAAGAATGCCATTCTGATTAAATTGTTTAAGGAAATAAACTACGTACAGTAATATTTTGCAACATGGGAAAAAGAACTTGGTGGTTAACAAAACGCGTAAAACTTATACTGAGAAAGTATGTGGATCTTTGTGACACTCATTTCTTTTTACGTAGAATTACGTCTTACTGTTCAGGTCATATGGCACATATACTGGGGTATACTGGCTGGCAAGATGACGAAATTTTGTTACCATGGTTTCATGGTCGAAACGAGAGAGAGTTGGTGGTTTGAAAGGGCTCCGTGAGTACTAAATCGTGCGTGGGTTTAATTCCGTAAAGTTGCCCAATAATAAAATGGCAGAAAACTCCAAAACTGGATGAGGTGTTACCTATTAAGGGGACACTCAACTTAAAAATTGGAGAAAAAGTGTCATAGAAATTAAATATTAAATTTCTACACTAATTTACGTGACAACTAAATCAATATGCAGAATTCTTCCCCTATTCATTGAGAAGTCACAGTCAAATGCACAAAGCCAAAAAATAAAAAATGATAATTAAAAGTGATATTTCAATAAAATTAATGATTGATTAAAAATTGAAATATTTTTTATTTTGAAAAGTATTGGATCTAATGAGCTGAAATTTTGCATGTTACTTTCCATGTGTATATTAAACTTTTTTTCCAAATTTGAAAAAGATTGGTCAAATAGGAAAAAAGTTCCAAAATATAGTTCAGTGTCCCCTTAAGGACTCTATCTCCGGAACAAGTGAAGGTAGTTCAACAAACCAAAAACAAAATCGTGAGTAATGAATTCCTATGTCATTTAAAAGATAAACATTTGGATTTACAATAAATAAATAGATTGTATATAAAGAAAAATTAATTTTCAGAGGTCACAAAATCAAAATGACTGGCATGTCAGCAAAAGAAAAGCAGCGAGCCTACCGGAAATGTAAAGAAGCGAGAGAAGGGAAGAAGCCGAAAAAATTTCCAAAGACTGGTGCAGAAAGATCAAGAGAGTGGAGAGCCCGTAAGAAAGTGCTTGCACAGGCAGTGCTCCATACAGCTGAGCCATCTCAGCCTTTTAAAGTGATGCAGTCACTTCGACCTCACCATATAAGACGTAATTCTACGTGAAAATTTGCGGTACAATGACCTATCGTATCTCTCGCAGTTTTTAAATTAACTGTATGAACTTCATACTTTCAGGAATCGTCAGAGACTCCAAAAATAAAAGAAATTCAAGTAGGCCTAATGAAACACATCCAGCGAATTCATTCCATTATGAGCAGGTGAAAGTTGAGAATTTAGAAGCGTTCCCTTCATCTGGCTGTGAAACATTGGTAAGATATCTGTATATATCTATTTTTTAAATATTTGTTTTGTATGTTTGGGAAGTATTAGCAATTTAACTGGTATTCCAAACTCTTTCATAATTTCTATTAATTTTTCTGGTGGGCATGGAGGCCAAATCTGTTTGGATCTCTAGATGTTAAGCTGCAGCAGGAGGTGAACATTTTGAAAAATTCATCTAAGGAAATGTAAACAATTCCATCAAACATACTTACTGGAGTGCATTACGATTATACTTGCAAGCTCTACTCACAAATCAAGGATTTCCAGACCCATCTTTTTCTTCTATGCATATGAGGAATCCAAATCTGAAGTTATGCCCACTTTTTTTGTTACAATCTGTTTAATATTTGATTGATGGCGATAAAAATGCTAGTAATTTTAATTATGTCCCGCGCCGTGGCATTGCGGTCTAAGGCATCCCGCCTAGGACTCGCATTACGGAATGCGCGCTGGTTCGAGTCCTCATGGGAGAAGAAATTTTCTCATGAAATTTCGGCCAATGTATGGGACCGGTGCCCACCCAGCATCGTGATGCACTTGGGGAGCTACGATAGGTAGCGAAATCCGGTTGCGAATACCAGCTATAACGGCTGGGGGGATGATCGTGCTAACCACATGATACCTCCATTCTGGTTGGATGATCGTCCACCTCTGCTTCGGCATGTGGGGGTGAGGCCAGCAGCCGGCTGGTCGGTCTAGGCCCTTCAAGGGCTGTAGCACCACGGATTATTAATTTTAATTATAGATAAGGTTTACAACGAACGAAGATGTGACAACACAGCTTGACATTACAAGTATAATTGATACGTGCAGAAAAGATATATCAACATAGTACCTGCCGCTAGGGTATTAATTAATGATTACCAAGTTATCTTTGCTTGCATTTACACTGCATATGTTACTCCAATACTTACTCCCAAACAAAAGACTGCCACCATATAGTGAAAGATGTGTACTGTTTGTCATGCAGTCCATTGCCATATAGTTTATTTTAATTTAAATTTTGTGCGATGTTACTGTGCATACGCCATTATTTCATCTTCTCTTACCAAAGTTTCAATTTGATGTATTGTCATTGCAAATTACTGCATTTTTTCTAGGTAAACATAAAATCAGAGGATGACATATCTTCAGACAACAATGTGCAAATCAAATGCGAGCCTAATTTTGATGGCGAAAATGATCCACTGAATGCAAATGACTTATCCTCGAATTATGAAGGCGAAATCAATTGCCAGATGAATTCAAGTTGCGATGACGATCCATTGAGTACACGCAACACATCTCTTAATGAAGAATGTGAAATTAACTACCAAGTGAGTGTAAAAAATGAAGTTGATCCTCTGAATACACTTGACATGTCTTTGACTGATGAAGTTAAAATCGAATGCCAATCCAATTCAGATTATGAAGACGATCAGTGGTGTAGACAAAGTAACTGTAACGAAGGTGTACGTGTGAAAGAAGAAAAGAAAGATTCTGGTGAAAGTGCTATTAGCTGACTTGAAATGTAGACTGAAATTAATTAATTTATTGTTTCTAGCTTGATGTGTGTGTACCTGTTGTACTAATTTTTTAAAATGTTACAATTATTGTTATTCAGACGTGTGTCCAGATAAAGATTTGTATGTATAATTTTGTATATTTAGTAAAAATAATGGCAAAAATATAATGGATAGTCAGTCTCGATTTATTTAAGGGAATATCTACGAGTCCCGTATCTTATACAGTATGTTCACTATAAAAAAAAAAGTTCTGATTTTAAGTTTCGGGGGTACCAGGAAAAATATCCACTGGGCCAGTCATTTTTGATCCACATAAGTTTTTCCTGCTTTGTGAATGAATGGTTCTGAAGACTATTGTCTCAGCTGAAGTGTTCTTTAAAAACAACCACAGTAAAAAATGCATTAAATTTTTATCAGTAGGGGAAGGAAACTTGTCCTGCGCCGTGGCGTCGCTATCTAAGGCATCCTGCCTAGGACTGACATTATGGAATGCACGCTGGTTCGAGTCCTCATGGAGGAAGAAATTTTCTCATAAAATTTCGGCCAGTGTATGGGACTGGTACCCACCCAGGATTGTGATGCACTTGGGGAGCTACGATAAGTAGTGAAAATCCGGTTTCGCAAACCAGCTATAACAGCTGGGGGGATCATCTTGGTAACCACGCGATACCTCCATTCTGGTTGCATGATCGTCCACCTCTGCTTCGGCATGTGGACGTGAGGCCAGCAGCCGGCTGGTTGGTCTTGACCCTTCAGAGCTGTAGCACCATGGATTTACTTTTTTTACTTTACTTTAGGGAAAGGAAACTTGATTTGAATTGCATTAGCGACTGTACTGCCATCTCGTGTTCGTTTACGGCGGACGGGTGGCGATTCTGGCGGTTGTTTTCTTCAAAGTGCAACTGATTTTAACATAGGAATGAGTAATCTACAGTATATGTGATCTGAGGTGGACTGTAAAGCTCTAATTTTTTTTAAGTAGCCTCCCCCTCTCCAAACAATATTTCTGAGTGCGTCACTAATACATATGGTATCAAAAAACGGATTGTGAGTAAGGATTAGCCCACATCCTGGCTGAAACAATTGTTAATAATGTAAATTTGCGAAGAGTTTTTTTTTTTTTTTTTTTTTTTTTTTTTTTTTTTTAAATGACAGACCAGGAGAGTTTTGTAAACAGAAGAGACATCAGGCACTGTAGCCAATGCACCGGTTTCTCGCTAGATATGTTGTTTCTCCGTGAGTCCAGCGTGCAAAGTTTATCAAAATATGTATGTGTAATTGTTATAGGGATTTTACGGTTCTTTATTTCTCACAGCGGCAAAAATAATCCCCTATTACATTGATAATACATCAATTTTGCGACTGGTGCACTGTCTTGTAGCGAGTTTCTTCAGTAACTCAGTTGGCAACAGTGACACCAGCCTGTATCGGTTTGTCATGGCTGCCAAGAAGTCGCGAGCTGAATACATGCGTGCTTATCGCAAGCGAAAAAAAATAATTCAAGAAAGTGAAGATAGGAAACGAAAAAGTAAACGAGTGCGAAAGAGTGACAAAGAACGCCAGAGAGAGTGTAGACAACGCAAAAAGCTACGGCATATGCTTCTACTAGGTTTAGTATAATTTCTAATCTAAATATCGGTATAATATCGTAATATTTAAGAATCATTGTATTGACATGGTGTTTGCTAGGTGTATGAACTAAATTTTTTGCATGAACTGTTGCATACTTCAACTAGGCCCGTTTCACACCAACCCAGTCCAGTCACGTGTGACGTTTCGGCATTTGATACAGCAATGAAAATAGGCTACTGTATTTGCAGTTGAAACGAGATACTGTCATTTGCTTTCGCAACGGAGCCGGTGACGTCCGATCTGCTGCTCTATCGTCTCTATCTTACCGGACTTGCTGGCTGTCATACAAATAATTACGTCAAATTCTGAGGCAGTTACGCTACGCTGCTTGTTTGAATGGAAGCTGTGTTGAGGTGTGATGTAGACTGTAAACGGTCGCAAGCACTCAGATGTTGCTGTCGTTTGGTATTCTTGTGGTGTTGATTTGTTTATAGTTATTAAAATAATTTGGCATATGAACAATAATTATTTTCACCATGCCTAGAAAGTGCTGTGTTCCTTTCTGTAGGTCAAACTATAACACTGCGACCGACGATTATATTACTGTGTTTTCTTTTCCAAACGACCCCCACAGAAGGCAACAATGGTTACGTTCCATTAACAGAAACAATTTTCAGCTTGTCACCACCGCCGCCGTGTGCATCAATCACTTTTCGGAACAACATATTGTGCGAGAAGATAAATCAGTTCGAAGTGACGGCAGCGTTCTTGTAATGCCTAGGCAAATACCAAAACTCACGAATGATGCAGTCCCTTCGAAATTTCCAAAGCGGCCATCATATCTGCAGAAAACAATTCCAGTAGGGAGGCAACTGCATATTGGTAAGAAATGATACACCGGTAGCCTTTAACTCTATAGAAATAGAACATCTCTATAAAGAGAATGATTTTGAAGTTTGTAGAGTCATTACTATAGTTTGACAACTTCAAGTGAAACCCCGTAAAACACGCCAACTTCTGGAATCTTTCTCTTTCTTTCTTCTCTCTCCCTCGCTCCTCGTCATTCAGTCACCAATCACCACGTAAATATCTGAGAGGGTGTGTGTGAGCATCGCGACCAATAGAAGAACCACTCTCCAGTATTACCACAATAACGGATTCTTCATTTTTACCTCGACTGTCAGCTAGGAAGGTTCCATTATGCACTGCAGGCAACTAGTCAACCTTCTAATGCTTTTGTTAGCAGGTTTGACAAACTGTGAGTGGACCTGCAAGTACATAGTGCATAGTGCTCTCTCCCTTCCCCCTGTGCTTTCTCACTTGCTCCTCCCCAAGACAGCCAGCGCTCACGTAGTAACTCGGTCAGGGTTTCAGTTCGATTTGTCAATCTATATATGTGTTCATCTCTCAAAAACAATTTTAGTGCTTTGTGTAGACCATAATCAGGAAAATTTCATTATCTTTTTAGGAAGAAAGCATACTAATCAAAGGTTTCAGCACCAACTCTGCTTAATTTTATTTGGAAACATCAAGATTGACAGAAAGTAAATTATCCTCATTATTTCAATATTTCAATTTACACCCAATGGTAGGTTTTCCAATTAGGATTAAATCAAGGTGGTATTGATTAAATCAACAACTGATAAAATTTTGTGGATTATGAGAGATTACAAAACCTTAGCATTAGTTCCGTAATAAATGATTTGTTTGACCATGATTCTCAGTATTTAATATTAAATATCGGTAATATAAATTTTGAGGCTGGTTCACAATAAACCGGAAACGACAACGAGAACGAGAACAGAAATAATGTTAAAATAAATGTATTTAAATGTGAGCATTCACAATAGTTAATGTTCATATTTAAATACATTTATTTTATTTTAACAAAACTCCAGTTTGAATAATTAATATTAATATTGACACATCAAGATAGCAACGGTCCAGTGCTACGTCAAATTACTACTCAACACGTTGGATTTTGTTCGTCAGTCTTCAGTGAGAAGTGTGTACTGTTAACATCATGGATGTAGGCCTAGCTGTTCACATGTTAATGCACAATTGGCATGCAATTTATGATCGGCAAGAGACAAAATATAAGGACCGCAATTTCAAGAGCAGTTTACTAGCCACAGATGGTAAGTAGACCTATAATGTGTCTTTAATTGATTTTTGTTTTCGAGTGTACAGCACCTTAAAAATAATTATTATTTGAACTAATTGAGGAGTAGTCTTTCAAAAAAGCAGTTTGTCCAAGATTAAAAAAATAATACAATAATTTTTAATGTAAGCCTCCATAGGCTATTATATATATATATATATATATATATATATATATATATATATATATATATATTCGCGTCAAAATAGAGTAATTTCGTTGTTAGATATGGAGTTGATTTGGACATTTTTCATTTTCCATACCACGTAAAATTATAGTGAACCAATTTTTTAAATTTTGACAAACTGCTTTTTGAAAGTCTGCTCCTCAATTAAAGTAAGTAGTGTAATGAAAATTCTGATATAGTGAAAAATGATAGGCCTACTGTACCTGTAGATATTTTGTAAATTTTAATTTTATTCTGTATCACCCTCTTGAGAAGTTAGTAGATTATCTTTTGTTTTTATAGCTTCTATTGTTGTTTAATCAACTGTCTGAAGACAGGTCTGAACCCCACAAGTGATACCAACATGGTACCACTTATGAGGCAACTAGGCCAGGAGATAATGGGGTAGAGTGACCAGTTCCTTTCTCCCTCCATTGCATACATCGCCGATTACAATGAGCCTATATATTTGCATTTTCGTCTTCTTGTAACTGAACGACAAACTTTGCACTGAATTGCCTATGGTCGAGTTTCTTCGCAGTATTTTACTTAATATTTATTCATTGGAACATAATTGTGTCCGCTATATGCATGAACGACTGAACTCCCAGTAACTTCGTATAATACCTTCTCCTTAAGATCACTGTAATCGGTGGTTGTCTTATGCTGAGGGATGCATGACGTAGACCAGTAGTCACAACCCTATGTGCACATAACCTGTTTTTTGTTTGGGTTCCGAAACTGCCAGCCCTGCAAATAAGTATTACCAAGGGGAAATACTGCAGAGTTAACAGTTCAGTTGACAACGTATTCGACCGTATTTTTGCCAAAAAACCAGCTAAGTGAGTTAACTAATTATTATTAATGTTGCACATTGTTCATAAATAATTAAATTTGTTACGAAATTTAAAAGTAGGCATAATCGTTATCAACATTCAGTTTAAATTATCGTTTCTTGTGATGATCGTCGTCGCGCATGTGTGGTTATTAAGTGATAACTAATTTTATGCTCGACCATGTCGAAATGTAGTAATTATATACCTGGTAGCAGCCCTTTAATGGACCTCATTAAAGTACACCTATTCATTAAAGTTAAGGTTTTCCACCAATCAGAAAGCAATATGAAAGCGCAAGTATCGATTATTCTCGGATATGCAATCGAAAGACAACTAGCGAAACATCACGGAGGCTGGAAATCCAATACTGTCGCAGAAGGTTATGTTCTGTTACTATAATAATTAGCGTTAATTGGAAATAATATTCAAATAAATTCAATTTGTCGGCTCGTTTTTCAATGTATAATTCAATTTCAAGGTTATATCAAGATTAACGTTTCTTTTACTCTCTAGATTATATCAAGGTCGTCGATATCTGTTTCTCGGAAAAAATCAATACTTTCGCGTCTGCGCACATCTCACAATTTACGAGATATTGCACAAGGTCACTTCGCTCTCCAGTCAGATAAGAATAATATGAAAATGTTAAAATGTTATATTTTATTTAACGACGCTCGCAACTGCAGAGGTTATATCAGCGTCGCCGGATGTGCCGGAATTTTGTCCCGCAGGAGTTCTTTTACATACCAGTAAATCTACTGACATGAGCCTGTCGCATTTAAGCACACTTAAATGCCATCGACCTGACCCGGGATCGAACCCGCAACCTTGGGCATAGAAGGCCAGCGCTATACCAACTTGCCAACCAGGTCGACCAATAATATGAATACTAATGAATAATTTCAAGTTAGAAATGTGGTCGAGCATAAAAAGTCGTATGAAACTTGCCTATAATGGTAATTAAGACGCTCGTATGAAAATTATGAAACTCGCTTGCGCTCGTTTCATAAACATACTCGCGTCTTAATTACTACCATTATAGGCTCGTTGCATAATGTACTATTATTGTGATGTAATCATTAATAATGGGTAAATTCTTAATGGAAAAAACTGCCCAAAATAATACTGCAGTGAACAGATACAGAATAATCAATTGCGTTGTAGTAGTGGCAGTGAAACAGCTCATGCTTATCATCACTGCAAGAATCAGCAAAGGGTGAACAAAGCATTGAAAGGAAAAATATAGTGCATAAGACCTGTAGTTTTCAACTATATTGAGTTAAGCAATTTTCATAATTGTTATATGAAAACTTACACGATATTATTTTCTATAGAATACTTATGTAATATATATTTTTATAAACGGCAATTAACGTTTTGTTGGACTTCTGTACAGTCTTGCCCTGGCCCCTCAATATTTCACAGAATTCGGCGTCGCTCATTAATTTTTCAACGCAAACGGCTCCCGCTCAGTGAATTCTCGTTCTCTCGCATCCCAGACGGCTCCCCGGCAGTCAAGGCCAACACTCCTAGCTGCGCAAACGACTGACGCGCCGACCGGTACAAGGTACGCTGCGAAGAGGGCTCCGGCGCAGTGAAAGCTGAGACGCGTTGGCAGCAGATTTCGGATTAGTCAGTTGAGTGCTTTTATAGTAAAAAAAACCAGCAATCAGCATGTTGAGTCGTATGTGTAAGGAAGTGTTGGTGATTGAAAAGTTTACGTTTTCTTTTCACAAAAATCTCGCTGACGAAGTGCAAAGGTGGAAGTGCACGACCCGTGGATGTAAGGCGTATTTTAAGCGGAATAGTGCGCATGAAATGTTTGACAAACATTTGGAACATAACCACACGCATTTAGATGAAAGTGTTTTGAGGCGAAAAACTATAAGTAACAATTTAAAGCGTAAAGCTCAGGACAGATTGCACGAAAGACCTGCGAAACTTATAAGAAGTGAACTTGAACCTGCTGATTTGGAAGTGTTGACGGCACACGATGTTAACGTTATCCGGAAAAATATACATTATGCGCGCTCAAAATGCCTACCGAAACTACCCAAATCAATACAAGAAGCTCAGGACGCTCTGGATACTTACGATATAAAGATGATGAAAGGTTAGAGATTTTTAATTCCTTAATCACAAGGTTAAAAATAATGTAATAATAACATGTAGCTAGTGATGTAAGAAGATAAATTGTCCGCCTTAGCAAATTGTTGCTTTCTTTGCTTCCAGTCTCAAGAGATACACTTGATTTGTTCATTACTTCATTAGTCATCCACAGGGGCAGGTATTTATGGAGATTAATTTTATCATTTGTGCTCTTTAATATATATATTTTTTATTGGGTTATTTTACGGCGCTGTATCAACATCTAGGTTATTTAGCATCTGAATGAAATGAAGGTGATAATGCCGGTGAAATGAGTCCGGGGTCCAGCACTGAAAGTTACCCAGCATTTGCTCGTATTGGGTTGAGGGAAAACCCCGGAAAAAACCTCAACCAGGTAACTTGCCCCGACCGGGATTCGTACCCGGGCCACCCGGTTTCGCGGCCAGACGCGCTGACCGTTACTCCACAGGTGTGGACTCTTTAATATTGGTGTCGACGGAGATTGTTGGAGATTGATTTGTACTCTTGGCAGAGATCAATGGAAATTTTTGAAAATACAATTATTTTGGAATTGGAATATTAACTCAGTATGAATATTAAGTACTTTCCAAATAATTAACATTAAAGGTTCGTTGGATTCTGGTAAAGGTGCAGTATGGTCAATAGACAATATTGGTTGAATTGAAACTATTTAACACGTTTTCACCCCCCCCCCCCAAAACTTCCAGTCCTCAAATTAACTCTTTCAAATTATTAGTGAAATGTTGAATTCTCCGCCTTTTGAGTTCACTAATGTAATCAGAACACCTGGAATACCATGTAATGTAGCCTACTTGGATATATAACAAATGCAAGTGAAAAAAAATCCGAAAAAAAAAAAAAACTCAGAACCGTAAACTGGGGTTGCTTTGAACACAGAGGAAACTTTGACCATTTTTTCAGAAAATCATATTTAGGTTTCTACATGCTGCACTTGTTATAGATGGAGGTAAATTTGGTATGAGAATGATTTTATGATAATTTACCTCCATCTATGACAAATGCAGCATCATGTAGAAACCTAAATATGATTTTCTGAAAAAAATGGTCAAAGTTTCCTCTGTGTTCAAAGTAACCCAGTTTACGGTATATGAAATTCGCTATAAAACGATGCAATAGTAATAATTCGCGAATGTGTTCATATTTCGTTATTAGAACACTATTTCGCGATTTGTATGTCTATTATGTCGTGATTTTCGCGATCTCTATAAATCAGCTTATCAAACGGAAGTTGTAAGCCGTCTAATCTTTCATGGTTGTGTCAATACTGACTCCAAAAACAACGCAATTGTCACATTTGTTTTTCTATAACAATATTGATTGATATTCATACATGCCAGCACTACAGCCTTACTGCCGCTAGAATGAGCTCGTGCGTTATAGATTGTGTTATTGTACAGTGAACGAGGGGAAACTTTGTATGTAGTATCTGGCTTCAAATTTAGTTTTCACAAAACAATAACCAACAGAATTGAAAGATGGCGTTGTATAAAGACGGGATGCAAGTTTTTTCGGGATTATTTTATTATAGGATATCGCTTAATACTTAATCCTTTATTATAGGATATCAAGTTTGACAAACGATTCTGACGTCACAACATGGCCGACGTAAACCAACACGAACTCACTGAGATATCACCTCAACTAACCCACTAACCTTCTCACATATGTCGACCTCATGTCGCTGAGATATCGCCTCAACTAACCCACTAACCTTCTCACATACGTCGACCACATGACATCACCCCATTCTCCAATCTAGCCAACATATACTCTCATAAACACACTACCGATATCCTATAGTCATAGAGACCCAAAGTGTTTTGAACAGACAGAAATTTGCTAATGCATTAAAAAGAAAAACTGTGTATAATCATTGTGAGCGGCCCAGCAAGATTTTACACTATGAATTGATGCAAGCAGACGTACCTATACATTGCGTATGACGTCACTTTGATTAAGAACAACATTTATCACGCAAGAGAAGTTACGAAAAAGTTTCGCAGAGCTTTATGTTACACTAAGATACGACGAATGAAGGCGAAAATTTGGTTGCTAATGATAGGGAGAATGGTATAGTGGGTTTCACAACCAAAAGTAATTTGGAGCTGGGTCATTTCATAGAAAATTTTGAGAATATGCCAGTGATGTCATGAATTTGGGGGGGGGGGCTTTTAATATAATGTTATAAAAATAAATTAAACTGCCAAGTATGACAGCCATATCATTAATACATAGGTTGGATAAAAAGTAATGGCAACACTGCTGTCACGTAACGATGGTGCGTTCGAGAGCTGCCAGCTGTGTGGACATGAACAAGGACTGTTAGATGAGTTAGTGCAGCCAGCGGCGACAGTACTCCATCAATCTACTGCAGTGTGTAGAACGTTCACTTTCATAGGGATAGTGCGAGCGCCCTAAGACCATCCTTACAAAACTAGAGCAACGTTCCTGGATCAAAATTGAAATGGCACGAGGTCATAGTGCACAAGAATGTTTTCAGGGACTGCGTGAAGCATGTGGCGATGCAGCGTTGCCATATCGCACAGTTGCACGATGGGTTAAAGCGTTCCAGGAAGGCCTTGTTGCACCGGTACCAAAGGGAAGGTGACGAATTTCTTGGACGAATCGTCGCTATGGACGAAACCTGGACTCGCTCGTATGAACCAAACTTGAAACGCCAATCAAATGAATGGAAGCATCCCAGTTCTCCTCGTCCAAAGAAAGTGCGCCCTACATAAAGTGCTGTGAAGGAGATGTTCATTGTGGCGTATGACAATGATGGGGTAATACTGCACCACGCTGTACCTCCAAGGCAGACGGAAAACGCGGACTACTGGAACATCCACCGTACTCACCCGATATGATCCATGCGATTACGATCTTTTCACCAAAGTGAAAGAACCACTGCGAGGGACCCGGTACAATACCAGAGATGAACTTATCCGTGCTTTAGGGCGGTCAATACGGAACATCAACCAATATGGACGCGCTGATGGTGTACGACGCCTTCCAAACATTTGGCAAAAGGTAATAAATAAGGGGGGCGGCTATATAGAAGGTACGTAAATGTTGTACCCCTGTGAGTAAAGCCATGTCAGAAATATCGAACTGTTGCCATTACTTTTTATCCAACCCTAGTATTTTAGTCATACGGATGACTGAAAAATGGGTGGCAGTTACATGTTATCCATAATTTTAAATATTGTAGACACCCTGTATGAAGTGTTATCGAAACTAAAGAGACGCCATTGTAAACCTGAAGAACCATATTTTAATACCTTAAAGACTAATTTGAATAATATTAAGGGATACTCATAAAACACCTCATTAAAAAAAGAAAATAGTTTGATATTCGAATGCAACATTTTTAATTCATGCGAATTTCATTCGTATTGAAGAAAATCTTATTCTTAATTCATTTCCCAAGTTTTATGACCTAATTTCAAAAACTTATGAATTAAATTAATAAAATTATTAATTTTTGTTCTGACGGTTGAAAATCGCTTGCTATGTGTGGCGGTCGCAGCATTCGCGAGACGTCATAACTCGCTGAGGAATCTCAAACAAACCCTTGTGTCCTCTCTCTGACCTTGATCACGCAGCTGGAGCAGGCAGTGAACGTCTGGAAGCGTTTGTGTGAAGGTGTGAACTTTTAACAGTGCAGTGGTGCCTGATTAGATTGAAAATGCCAAAATCTGAAAATCGTTTTCGGTATTTGTGGTGTTGTAACCCTTTAGGACACCAAGGACATACGAGAAAGACAGGTAATAGAAAAGTTATCAAATGGATGCGAGAAAAAATACCGAATTTAGTGATAGGTGATGCAATATGCAATTCGTGTTGTATCAAATTATCAAAAATGGCATCTGTGGGCTGTAGTGAACAAAGTGATGTGAGGAAATCGAGCGAAGAAGAATGTGTGCCGGGGACTTATACTGAGACGAAATCTAGTGAAGAAGAGTATGTTCCACCAGAAATTAAAGAGGAGGCCACAATAAGCAATTTAAATCAATTAACGCCCCTTGGACAGTCTCCTGTTTCTAAACGTAAGTTGTTGCTCGTCAAATCATAAGCGGCAAAAGCTCTTTTATGTCAAATGGATATAATACTTGTTGATGGCACCTTTAAGAGTACTCCAAAATTAGTTTACTAAATTTTTACAGTCCATCGACGATTCAAAGAAATTATTCTATCATTGGTATTTTTTTCCTCCTTTCGAATAAGCATGTCCGAAAGTACACTAAATCATTTAATTTGGTAGATGAGTGTGTTAAACATAGACCTAACTTAAAGCTATTGTCAAAATTTGCATTTTGTGATTGTCCCAACAAAAATTCTTTAATAATAATGTAAGGGAAAACGCTGCACACTCCAACGTGAATGGCCTGTTCAGAGTTCATGAAACGCCTGTTTCATAAACACAGTAATAATATTAAAGTAATATTATTACAGTTATGAAAACAATATTTTATTATCTGACTAAATTCTGTTTCATAACGTTTTGCACAACTCATGAAATACGTACAGTAATATTATTAATTTCTTATTGACCGCATTCTATATGACATTGTCGTGGATGGTCATGCGTGGTAAATAGTGGTTATAGTGTGTTTATGTCGTTTGCAACCATCGTAAATAAATGATTTGAGGTTAAGGCTGACAAACATATCCAAGTATTGCTCTAGAGTTTTTTTTTTATATTTATCTCTCTGTTAATAGTTGCAAATACTGAATAAAGTAGATTTCGATGTACTGTGTTTAATAGCAACAACAGAGTACATTGTAATATATATAAATGTTTTGGAGACAATTTATTTCAGAGACTAGCCTATTGTAAATCATTGCAACTCGAAGTTATTGTTTCTGCTAATTGTTACAGTTGATCTATTTAAAAGAAACAATTTGATAAATCTAAAATGTTGTGAACAGGCATTTGTCATTCCTAATTGTTCATATGTCTGCTGATGCATAGTTCGAAATCCTAGAAACAGTGTATCGGTCACAGAAGCGTGTGCATAAAACTTGCACCCTTGTTAAATAAAGAAGTACCCACATCAAAAGGTTAAGCAGTGAAAGCTTTTGATAACAGGTAAACGACAGGTTTAGTAGTCCTTGCAAAGCGTCTTATAGCAATTTCAGGTTCCGTTATATCATGTTATACTTCGAAGTACCGGTATTGCTCAAGTGCTTATATAAAAATAAATAATTTAGTAATGCAATGACGACATGAGTACGTATGCGGTGAAGTGGTTCCTAGAAAATATTGAGAAGTGTGAAGGCGTTGTAGAAGATTAATGTTATAATGAAATGAATAAAAATACTAAAATTGTATATTTTTTTCTGATTAGATTGTAAGGAGTGCTCTCAAGAAGTTGCCTGATTACAAAATGCAAATATGTTGTAGTTAAAGATTGCAATGTGGAACTGAAAGTACCTAAAGATCTCGCAAGTTACTTCTAGGTGATCAATAGGCACCAGTGTTGCCAACTCGATTCTTAAAAATCCGCTGTGAAGCCGTGCAGAAACCGCTAAATTGCTATATTGTCAATGTAAAATTATATTATTTTGCCGCTCTGAGTGCTAAAAATACCCGCTAAATCCCTATATCAGCAATATACATTTCATAAATTTTACCCGCTAAAGTAACTCCGAAAAACGCTAGATCTAGCGGAAAACCGCTGAATTGGCAACACTGATAGGTACCGTGCAAGTTCCTCTGGTGGCAACTGTTGTTACTAACTACAGGACAGCAGCGATAGAGTTGTGCTTGAACGTATGGGTATACTTAACGATTCAGGTTAAAAGATTAGAAATATGGATGACTCTAAAAAGCGGAAAGGTAACACGAATTGCTGTGTTGTTGGGTGTAGTAATGCTTACAGGAACACAACACCCGATATTGTTTTTTATTCATTTCCAAAACGGAAAACTGAAGCGGAACGACGCAAATTGTGGATCCAAGCAGTACGCAGACAAAAGTAAGTAGGTCTACACTGGCTGTAATAATGGTATTATATACCAATCTCTAAAATATAATGCACATATTATGTGGTAATTATAGACGAGATGTCGCTGAGTCAATTGAATTAGTTCTTTTGAATTGAATTAAAATAATTTTAAGGCTTTTTCCTGCATGTCTCCCCTTCTTCTGTTTTCTCTTCAACTTCTCTCTCCTAGATGTCCCTACCTCTTATTGTACCACTTCACTCCTATACATGTCTCTATTTTTATTTCACTACTACATGTATTCTGTCATGGCCATGTAATTCTACATATCTCAAACTATACTACTATATCATACAAATCCAATTTTACTTACTTTGTCAAGGTTTGGATGGGATTCTGGGATTCGTTCCTGGGACCTCTGGCACCATAATACTTCGCCTTAACACGCTCGGCTAAACAGCTACGTTGTGAAATAAAGTTTAAAATAGGTCTCTTATGTTTAGGGTAGGATTAAAGAAAATAAATAAAACAAATAAAGCAAATTTACGTAATCTAAATTATTCTTGACGTTTAAAAAACAATAATTTACTTGTTTATAGCAAAGAAAAGCTGGAAAAATATGCATAAATAGGACAATATTGACGAACATTATCTATGACGTCACATTTCCAAAGCAACCTGATAAACAAGCATTGTTAGTTGAAGCGCCATTTTCAAGATACTACGACGTAACGACAGTACTAATAATTTATTGCATGAGCCATGGAAAGTAAAAATAATTGTAATTTGAGAAAACTTTTCAGTAATTTGAGCAGTGAAGAAGAAGAGATTGATTTCGGCATGTCGTGTAAACTAATACCTGACAAAAGTGCAAAGAAATGTGTGAGTTGCAAATCAAGTGAATTGGCAGAGAAGGGCAAAATACTCAAACTATTCATTCTGTTTGAAGTGTAGAAAGTGTAAACAGGAAACGTCTATAACCCACAACACGTGGTTCGAAAACACAAAAATAACTATACGTCAAAGCTTGGTTGTTATTTATATGCGGTTGCTTCAAACAACTCTTCAGTTAGCCGCTTCAGAGGCAGAAGTTCACTTCAGTACTGCACTAGATTATTTCTGTTTCTGCAGAGAAATATGTTATGTTATAATTACACAAAATACCAAACCCATAGGAGGAGAAGGACACATCGTGGAATTAGATGAAACACATGTCTACACCAGAAAATATAAAAGGGGCAGACTTCTCAAAAACGAGAAAAATAGCTTATGGGTTTTTGGAGGTATCGATAGAGAGACGAAAGAATCGTTTGTATTGAAAGTGGAAAAAAGAGATAAAAATACCTTGATACCCATAATTCATTCATCAAACCACATACTAAAATTATGACGGATGGTTGGAAATCTTACAGTGATTTGAAAGATGAAGGATATATCCATGAAGTTGTGAATCACTCGATAGAATTTGTACTTGAAGATGATCGTTCTGTGCACACCCAAAAAGTGGAACGAATGTGGAAAACATTGAAATCGGTTTTAAAAAGAGAGGGCAGGGAAAGTGAAAATGATCATTTATACGTGTTTGAGTTCCTATATCGTGAACAACAGAAACTGAAAGGAATGACTACACCCAGTGAAATGTTCCGCAGTTTCTACAGCATATCCACGACACATATCCAGGGTACGGAATAGAAGGATTAAAACCTAAAGACTGCATTCCTCAGCAATGAGTGATAGTGTCATACGAACAATGCTTTTTTTTAGGAAGTGTTCAATTATTGAAAGAAAAACTTGGCGAACTATACAGTGTTACGTATTATAATACGAACAATAATTGTAGGAAGTCTTCAGTTAACAGTGAATGGTATACCTAGTGAACTATACAGCGGTCACCAAGGAATCGTTCATTTATATGAACTATTGAATATTTTAATTCTGAGCGAGTTACCTACCTACGTATTACAATGAGAACAATCATTGTGAGAAGTGTTCAGTTATTAAAAGAAAAACTTAGCTAACTATAGTGATAGTGTTACATATTATAATACGAACAATAATTGTAGGAAGTCTTCAGTTAACAGTGAATGGTATACCTAGTGACCTATACAGCGATCACTAACGAATCACTCATTTATATGAAACGGTATTATTAGCAAGTACGCACACTGCGTTTGTCAAATGCACATCACCATGCTTTCGAAAAGGCACTTTTCAGTGCCCGACACCCCGCTTTTTTCATCATGTGCTACATGTCGGATCATCATCGGGGCTTGCAGCCCCGATACCCCGCTTTTTTCATCATGTGCTACACGTCGGATCATCATCGGGGGATACCCCGCTTTTTACATCATGTGCTACACATCGGGGCTTGCAGCCCCGATACCCCGCTTTTTACATCATGTGCGTGTAATAAATAAGCAATCCATCTTTGATTACAGCAGTCACCAAAGAATCGTTCACTAAAGTGAACTATTTAATTCTGAGCGTCACCAAGCAACAGGAATCATTGCTTTAAGTGAACTATGTGAACTATTTAATTCTGAGCGAGTTACCTGGCAACAGGAGTCGTTCATTCAATTGAATCATTGACTCAGCGACATCTCTTCTATAATTACCTATTATGTTTATAAATAACCATTAAGTTAACAAAAACGGGAATTAATACTTGAAAGTTCAATATAGTAAGGCTAAAAAAAAAAAATAATAAAAAAGCCGTCCTAAATAAGGGTTCGAATAGATCGGCCTACTGTTCAATTCATAATGAATAATCATGAAAATCAATTGTGTGACAATTTGAAAGGAAAAAGAAAACATTAAGATAAATGATATGAAAACATAGGAAATCATTTACAATAAAAGTTTGTTGGGTACAAATGATTACTAATTATAGCTAAGGATGATTTTAACATATGAGATCCTATGGCATCAATCGTTGCATCAGAAATTTTAATTAAATTACTAAATTAAATTAAAAAAAAACATAATACATAATTACTGAGTTCTTTACGTGTATATTATCTATAATATTAGCAGCAATAAATAGCATATTTATGTTTGAAATGTATTCATATCGATATTTAATTCTTGATTTTGAAGTGCTGATGGTTCAACTTGGGAACCAACACCCGCAACAAGAATTTGCAGTATTCATTTTATTGGGAACAAGAGATCAGGACATCCCCAAAATCCAGCATACGTCCCCAGTATTTTTCCAAAAAATTACAAGAAAAAGGCTACCTCATCTCAGCTAGCTTCGGAGAGGTACGAAAGAGCCGCAAAGAGAAGAAGAAAGGGTGAACATTTAAGTAATGTGGAAGGTGAATGTTCAATAAGTTTTATTTCGAAAAAAGAAGTAGCCATACAGACAGAAGTAGATGAAACCACTCTTAGTGATTTTGTTTTTTCTTGCACAGTTAGTGGGTGTGAATTATCTACTCAAGCGTCTATTCCATTACATGCTGAACTGAAGTCACGTAAGAAATGTTATGACAAGAGTTCAGGAACAAATGATACATTTAATGAAATGCAAGGCTTCCAAGGTTATTCTTATAAGAGATGGGACAGAACTACGAGACTTAACGGGTGTGACATTTGTGGTTTTCAATCTATCGTTAAAATTTCTGCCAATTGAAACACAATCATACAGTAAGATTAGTAAGAAAATCGTCTACTCATATTTTTAGTGAAAATGAAAACTGGATTGTCGTATTCTGCTATGAGGGTGATGTTCGGAGTTCATCATACAACTATGTCACGTATTTTTACCACCACTTTAATGTTGTCATCCACAATGGCTAATTTTGTGTTCTGGCCTAGTAGAGAAAGTATTGACGAAACAATGCCTGCAATATTCAAAAGAAAGTACCCAAAATGCAGAGTGATAATTGATTGTACTGAAGTTAAAGTAGAACAGCCACCTAACGTAGACCTAAGCGTATTCCTTTACTCTAATTACAAGGGTACTTACACAATTAAATTTCTAATAGGCATTACACCTAGTGCATACATGGGCATCATGCCTCACTTGAGAATTTGTGCCTCACTGACCTTCACAGAGCTTATCGCTCTGAGTGACATCATCTTCACAGTCCCCGTTCCTCCCTCATGTAGCTCCTAGGCGTGGGCAGGTTCTATATCAGTTTCATAAGCAATATCAGTGGTGGCATAATGGCATTATCAAAGCAGTGTGTACGCGTTAGAAAACGATTATTTCATGAGAAATGGGAGGGAAAGTTTTTTTTTTTTTTTTTTTGCTGTTTAGAAGAGGAGAACATACGTTGTATGTTATGCTCGAAAATCCTATTAGGCATTAATAAATTTAATATACAAAGACATTACTCCTTATGTCATAAAGAACATGCTGAATTGTAAAGGTAAGATATATTAATAGTTATTTATGGTACTTGTGAGGTAAGTGCATCTTTATTGCGTGAGTGGAAAGATTTAAGCATGAGGCGTCAGCCGAGTGCTTAAATTACACGAGTGCAATAAAGATCACGCTCACAAGTACCATACGTAATTTTATCCATGACCATAACGAAAAATTATGTTTTATAAAAGAAAATATGTTGAAAATAAGTCCTCATGTAATCACATACCATGGCATGGATTTTAGAATCAATACGTGTACTAGGTAGGTCATGATGTAGGAGGCCATGATTAGTAAAGAATGGTATCTAAGGCGTTGGATAAATAACAAATTATAATTAATTATATAATTTTAATATATATTTTTTCACTTTAAACGTGTATTTTTGTCTTTTTGAAGTTTCAGGGATTATTTAGAAGTGTTCACGGGACTAATATGATTAAAATAATTTCACATTTTACTTCTGTAAACTTAAGAGGAATATTAAAACTTAATTAATCATCGTGTCTGTTTAGCTCAGTTGGCTAACGCGTGTTGTTTTAAAATTTAAAATCCTATAAACCCAACTTCGCAGGTTCAAGTCTCTTCGCATCCCAAAAGGTAAATTATTACAAAATTTAAAAAAGCTGCATATTAGATATGGATGTAATGTACAAATTACGACGTAGCAGATAGAGAACAGAGAAGGAGATTGAGTGTATATTTAAGAAATGGTAATAAAGAAGTAGAGGTAGTGACATCTAGTAACTAATATATTAACTTCTTGAGTAATAGTTGAATGGAAAAGTATACGTGTGTACCCGGGTACTAGGAAAATACTAATGAACTGTGAGATAAAGTTCAAACTGTGAGGTAAAGTCTTTATCTCACTAGTGAAATAAAGTAATGTTGAATAAAAGCCTACTTTACAAACGCAGAAGTATTTAGTAAAGGCATGTTTTTCGTTATGGTCATGGATAAATGTTATTTTTCGTACTATTCTGTAGAAAATTTATCTTAACATTTGCATAGTATATTAAATACAACATACCTTAAACACGCTGCATTAAAAAGTACGAGGAATTAAATGTTGTTTGTACGTATTATTTCCAAAAGAAATTTATAAAAAAAATATCAGATGTGCGTAGAAAACGAAATATGATTTTCTGAAATTATTTTAGGTCGAGAACGTGCAAATCTATTAAGTAATCCAGAGAACCGCCTGAATATTCAAGAAAATGAACATAAACAACGTGATGGAATATTATTGGCTAGTTACGCAATTTCTCGCCTGTGATTTAAATCAATTCAATGATGGAGAAATAGTAAAGAGGTTTATGATTAAAGCTGCCGAATTAATTTGCCAAATTGAATAAAAGTTTTCGAGTCTCTCACGTTAACTGATTTACCTTTAATTTGACATTTTTCCTTTCATCTCGAAATAAATATATCAAATTAATATTTCCCGCCTCATCTACTATGCACTTATCCTTGCATGAAATTGGACACTTTACTTCTAAAATCCTTTCAACTTTCCCATCATTAACAACAATGCCATCTGGGCTTCCACAAAGCCATGGCTGCAGTTTATTGACTATCAAACCACAGCATACCACTTTAGTACCATATGTGCTTTGATAATTTTCTATGGCTTCAGATTCCATATCTCTTCCATACTTCACATTTCTTGCACCAACACCTACTAGGCTTTTATGCAAGTCTGTTAGAAGAGAATTTGCTAATATGTCAAAATTGTCTCTTCTAACTTTAATGCGATGAGCCTTGCTGCTCGCCGAAATGCGGAGTTGCCGGACATTCTGCCTGCTTGCATGTTGTTGTAGAAATGTGACGTGCCCTCTCATTACTAACGCACACATTGTTTTCGTAGTATGACTGTTCCCTCTCATTCAGTGGTCTGAAATCAGATTTAAATGCCAGACAACTACACTGATATTTTAGGAATTCTGTGGTTACATTTTTACACTCCTCTAGCAGTACTGAACTTTACACTGTGTCTACTAAATAATTAATTATTTACAATCATGTTCCAATTCAGTTCTGTTTTCTGATTTCAGTATTATACGTAAAGGACATGGAATATTAATTAAGTCGTCTAATTTCAAAGCAGAAGTCAGTACGTGGAATCTTAGTTCTCTTTTCGGGAATAGGTCACTAATTCTCCTTCCCTTAGAACAGTAGTGTCAGAGTTGTAAGCTCCGAAACCGGTTGTGGAGCTAGAGACGTCCAGTCGGAGCATGAACTTGCTTATGTCTGTGGAAGCACCGGAGCACGCAACGAGTTATAGTGGAGCGCTCCACTCCGTTTAGGCTCTTTCTGACAATGCTGCCTTAGAATATTTCTCTTTTGCAGCCCTACTGGAACTTGGTCATCCCCAGACTTGTGGCAAGTCTGTCTTCGAAGCAGTTTGTGCATTATTGACGTAATAAAGAAGAGCAGCTACATGTTTACATGAATTTCCAAATTCTGCCGGGCAAGGACAAGTGCTACTAATAATATTTATTTCATCGTCAATCTATAAAAAAAAAGGTCGATTAGAGAAAAAATCACGAATAAGAAACTAATAATAATAATAATAATAATAATAATAATATCATAAAGTATTGAAGTACGTAGCTATAATACATACTTTCGTAATGTCACCAAAGTTATGTTGGTATTACTGGTATTTACAAGGAACAAACTCAGCTCTAGTTTAGCCAAAAATGAATATCATCCAGTTAGTAATATCCCCTTCTCATCCTTCGCTAACTCATTTCTTGTAGAAACCGTAGATATAACGAAACTGAATAAGGTTTTAGTGACGATTGGAGAAACACCAATAAAGAAAAAAACTGTCGCAAAAACAATATCCACGAGAAAAGTTGCAGAGAATATCTAGAACAATGAAGGATAAAATATTTTATGTTGAATACTCTTCTTTAGATGGAGATTAAAGTGTTATATAATAAAAAAAAAAATGGATTGTTTCCATGAAACAGATGACAGAAATATTAAAATGCAAATATTAACAATTTTTGACACTTGGTCGTATAAAAAAATAAAACAGTATTTTGATGTCACTACTCACATGATCCGAACATCTAAACAAGTAGCCGCTGAAATGGATATTTTAGCGACTTTTGACCATAAATCTGAAAAAAGTCTTGGCCCATCTGTAGTAGAAAAGTTGTTGAATTTTATAATGCTGATGAAGTTATGACTGGTAAAAAAAGCTTTGTTTCTGTTAAAGAAAGTAAGAAGAGAATTTAGAAGCAGGAACTATTAATATTATGTAACCTTCAGAAGGGCTACATCTTCGATGTTTTTTAGTGAATGATTATCCTAATAATAAATAAGGAAATGACAGAATTTAGGACTCGTATCATTAAACTGTTAGCTATAGCATAGAGAGAAACGTTAGGCTAGTGCAAATGTAGGATACTTTAAATTGTAACAATTAGCGCATAGTTGGCTGTAAGAAGAGAAATGGGGTATCATTATGAAGATAAATACACGGTGATTCTAAAAGGACTCTACAACTTTGTATAATCTCTTAGAATTTTCAATAGGTTCATAAGAATTAATAGTCAGAAGAAAGGTGAAAATCGGTAACAAATTATAAATACACTAATAACTTCAAATAAAAATGTTTTTTATATTTAGATTTTTTTCTACATAAAGATAGTGTGATGAATAACTTGACATTCAAGTTTCATGCTGGAGTCTTTGGAAGTGCTGAAGCCGTATTCCGAAATTACGTAATCCACAATTTTATGGCCTTGTGGCTAGGAACACGTTTTTGACGTGGAAACTGAAAGTGTGTGCGGAACTGAACTGAAGGATAAAATGGCATACCATAAGGAATAAATTTATATTACTGTTTAATATTTTCCATTTTATGTGCAGTTTAAAATGGGGAGATATTTCTGCCTCACCTTGTATTTCATGTACAGTAGACATTGCTATTTGATAGGCATAATTGAGGGAAGTGAATGTTTCTCCTGTAGACAAGTACTTAGGCCTATCTGAAATAAAGTTAAAGATTTTCAAATGTGCAATACATATTTAGAAAATAATATTGACGACACTGCAATAGTTTTTTTGTCCCTGTCATTTTATTATATTTACAAATCAATATTTGATGCCATTGTTTATATTTCAGATGCTGCTGTCAAAAATAAGTGTCAAAATTTGAGAAGCAATCCTATGCGAGAGAAAAGGAAGTTAAAAAGTTCACCATCATGCTGTAAGGCACAAAGATCAAAAACAACATGGCCTTTTATGGAATCTATGAATTTATTAGACCAAACGCTTCAGGCAAGAGAAACATCAGGAAATGTGAATTGTAATATCCTTGTAGGTAATGAAGACCTGGGAAATGGCAATGACAGACAATGTTTTCATGAAGAACAACTGGGAACTAGCACAGGAATGCAGAGTCTAGCAGTCCTCCATGACAAGCTTGCAACTGCTAAGCAAACAGGCAAAAAAAGAAGAGGCAGAACAGCTAAAAACTACTTCAAACATCTAAATAAAACAACAACCAAGCAGGCAGAAGATATCAACGACCCAGATCTAATGTTTCTGCAGAGTTTACTACCTTTGATAAGACACCTTTCACCTCTTCAAAACTTGGAATTTAAAGAAGAAGTTATTAATTTGCTGAAACAAAAATTTAACTTGAATCAAAACTATCTGTGTCACATTGACGGTATGTTCTCCACCTCCTCAGTTCCGAATACATATTCCCCTGAAACTAATACTTATCAATCCTTGTCTGTCTGTGATGTTATTATATCAAAAGTAGAAGTAAAAAATAAGTAGATAATATATCAATCAATATAAGATAATGGTTTATTTCACTGGCATTACTCTTAAAAATGTAAATCACAAATAAACACAGTAAAGCTTCTTTCATATGTTTGACACGCGTTTTTCCTGAAGTCCCAACAAAATTCGTATATGGTCCATGTTAATTTATCTCGGTTATACAGTTTTTACACTTGTGAGGTTCAAACCTGTCCCTGAACAGCTGACTAAACAACAAGTGACACCAATAAGATATCACTCATGAGGCAACTAAGCCAGGAGATAATGCATACATCACTGACTTATAATGCATATTACTAATCAGACTTCAGATGTAATATATAAACAATATTGTTCTTCCTCTGACACATATTGTCAAGTGAGATGCACCGCCTGATAGACATATCAGCCAGAATCTCAGTCAGAGGTAGTACTGTATTATAGGCTGAAGTTATAAATTTCTCTTGTGAAAATTGTACTAAATTGACTTACCGGTAACTCATTCTCCACATATGGTTTTCAAATGCTATTTTAGATGTTATAAAATGTTGTTGTTTTCTAATGCCAGGCGTTTGACAATAAAGTCATTTGACCTCTTGCACTCCAATATTTTTCAAAGATATTATCATGGTCAGCCACTGAAGCACAGATTTTGAGGTGTTCCGAATCCATTTCTTGGTTTGAGTTGCACAATGAGCAGTTAGGGGACTGATATATTCCAATTCTATGCAGGTGTTTGGCCAGATAATCATGGCCTGTTGCCAATCTAAATGCAGCTACAGACGATTTTCGTGGTAAATCGGGAATTAACTGTGGATTTTGATGCAGAGAGTTCCATTTTTTCCCTTGTGATTGTGTTATCAAATTTTGTTTGTTGTAGTCTAAGTATGTAGATTTAATAAATCTTTTCACAGAGTAATACGTAGATTTAGTAACAGGTCTGTAAGTAGCAGTGCTGCCCTTCTTTGCTAAAGCATCCACATTCTCGTTTCCCAGGATTCCACAATGGGATGGTATCCATTGGAATACAATTCTTTTATTGAGTGATATTAATTGTGAGAGCATTTTAGTTATTTCTGCTGTTTGAGATGAAGGTGTGTGTTTAGAGACTATTGATAGAATAGCTACTTTGGAGTCTGACAATATAACTGCATTCCTAAATTTATTGATGTGGCATAGAAGATTCCTGAGACTTCACTTATTGCAATGATTTCACCATCTAAACTTGTTGTTCCATATCCAAGAATCTATAAAGTGAGAAGAGAGAGCACGTAACACCTGCACCAGCACCTTGTTATAAAATGTAATTTCAGTTATAAGTTTTTCTCACTTGTGCGTTTTTTTCTTTGGACTTTCATAAAAACATATAAACGAAGTTTTACTGTATTAGGTAATAAATAAATGTAAAATGATTGAAATAGATGTAGATGTTATAAAACCCTTCAATATTTTATTTCTTCTCTCACAATAAAAACATTGCCAGCCTGTGTTTGGAGAAATGGTTTCTCTTTAGTTATTACTTTGCATGCTGGCTTTATTAATATTCATATTGTGCAGTGTGTAAATTGAATCAAAGTCGTTCAATTTCAGACAATTAAAATAACTTTTTTTTTTCCTTCATTCTTGATTACACTCTTATAACACTTATATTTCACTGAAGAACTATTAAGTTATATAAAATAAGTAACTTCACTGTTTTAATATTTAAATTGTGGTACAATTCAGCAGATGATGAAAACAACAACAAAACTAGGCAATCAGGTAAAATAACACCATAATTTAAATATTAAGGCATTGAAGTTGTTATTTATTTTAAATAACTTCATAATTATTCAGTAATCAAAACAAAGTCAAATGTTTAATATGCTGCATAGTTTCATATCTAATTCCTAAATTATTGTAATTTGAGTATGCATATAGATATACATAAAAACGATAAGAATGAACTTTTAATCCAATTTCAGTCAGTCATGTTCCAATAGAGGGTGACTTCATTTGAAGAGCCTGTGAATATTTCTCTGTTGATTGATTTTCTTTAAAATTTTAGAAATTTCATAAGTACAAGTGAACTGGTATGTAACTGAAATGATGAAAGTGGTACTTCACTATAGCTAGTCCTCTCATTGACTCCACAACAAAGCGATTCCTCTTCTTTGACAATTGCATTTGAATCAAAGAAATGACAGATTGCCTGGCGAACCTCACCTGAAAGCTCGTGTGAACCAATTACATAGGCAAATTGAGGTAACAGGACAAACAAAACCTTGTGCGAGTCGTGTGGAAACCGACCGGTAAAGCAGTAAGGATAAGGATAAGGAAATGGAAGTGAAATGGATACTTCAAATCTTAAAAAAGTGTTGTGTCATTCTGAGCTCCTGACTCGTGGGTAAAAACAAAGATGTAAGATATGTTGAGAACCTTAGCTTCTATTGTTTAATAGCCAAGCATTTTTTTAAAATTAAATGCACAGGTCCAGTTTCCGGACATTCGTGTTGAATTTGACAATTCTTCCTGGGCAGTAATTTAAGCCTTGAAAATGAGAACATGTCCGGGAAAATGAAGCTGTATGGTAACCTTATTTATAGAATGTACCCAAATTCTAAGTCACCGATGTCTTTGTCTTATCACCTTTCAATTATTATTGCACTCAATACAAAATTTATTTTCAGAGAAACTTCACAAAAGACTGATGTTGATTTGACTTGCAATGTGGAAGCTTATAGACTGGCTGGACTGATCTAGACATGACGACTGGCTTAGTGTGAAACAGGCGTATAATTAACAACAATCTAAATTGTGATGAAGGCTTAACTACCTCAGTAACTGAAGTATAAATGAGTCAGCCATAGAATGCACTAACACAAGTGCACACATTTTCAATACAGCATAAAACTAAATATAATAAAAAATTAATGAAATACCGTATTTGCTCGCGTAATTTGCGCTCTTTTTAATTAACATTGGCCACTGAAAAATTGGAGTGCGTAAAATATGCGGATTTTTCAAATAAGAGGTCCTGTTCTGAGTTTATCTCAATTAGTACATGTATAGGTAAGTATTTACGGTAGGGCTAATTTTCTATACCGGTAACTTGTCTCTACCAAGGACAAGCATTGTTAAAGTAGTGGGACTTAGGGGTTTCTTTCTGAAGCAGGTACTTCAGTTGCTGGTGAATGACCTACGATGGACTGAAGGGAAGGAAAATCCCTACTACACTGAAAAAAATATGTACGTAAAATGTGTGCGCAAAATACACGGAGCAAAAATAAAGTTCAAAATAATCCCTTAAAAATTAGGGTGCGCAAAATACGCTGGGGCGCAAATTACGCGAGCAAATACGGTAATAATAGAAAAATAAAGACATGGTCATGCAAGCAATGGAATTTAGAAAATCCCTTATCACTTCTTGGACATAAATATATTAACTTTGTGATTTTCATATTTTCAGGAATTGTCGAAGACTTAAAAGCTAGAAGAAATTCAATTGCTGGAACATATCCTGCAAATTCACTCCATTGTGAGAAGGAGAGAGTTGAGACTTTTGACGCTTCGCCTTCAGTGGACTCTGAAACGGTAAGATATTTGTATTTCGTCTGATTGTGTTTTGGCTTCATTCATATCTGAATGTGAGACTCGCAAATAAGGTTATTTTTCCTTGCACATTGTAAAAAAAAATATGGAAAAGTGTCAAGCTTATATATAACCTTGTTAGCAAATAATTTCTATTTCAAATGTACACCATAATTGAGATTTATTTTCATTCCCTGTCAGCTTTCATATTCTTAGTCATTTTGTGAATTACCAGTATTTTATATTGCACACTATTTTCTCATTTAACGTGTACAAAGATGTCACAAAGTGAGCATACTCCGTATGTGTTATGACACTACGATGGATATGGTTGATTGATTTGTTATTAGTCACTGCAAATTACTGCATTTTGTTTCTAGGTGAACATAAAATCAGAGGATGATATATCTTCAAATAATGAAGTGGAAATCAAATGCGAGCCTAATTTTGATGGTGAAGATGATCCACTTAATGCAAATGACATATCCCCGAATTATGAAGGTGAAATCAATTGCCAGATGAGTTCAAGTTGTGAGGACGATCCATTGAATACACACAAATCTTTGAATGAAGAATGTGAAACTAAGTACCAAGTAAGCGTAAAAAATGAAGTTGATCTACTTGATGTGCCTTTGACTGATGTTAAAGTCGAATGCCGAAGTTACGAAGACTTCCATTAAATACACAGTTACTGTAAACTATGGTGTACATGTGGAAGAAGAAAAGTTCTAGTGAAAGTGGCATTGCCTAAGGTGAAGTGTAGACTGACATGATTTAATTTATTGTTTCTAGTTTGATTTATGTGTACCTGACTGAATATTAGAGCTGAGACGAGATGTTATGGCACCAACCTGCGCGAAGTTTTAAATTGCCGGTCAGCAGGGTAGAGGAGTGGGGATTGTTTGGGTTACGGTTCTCAAGCTCAGAGCGGCAGGCATATCCGTTTCATCTCTTTCTAAAAACATTCGTCTTACCTTAGTAACACCACTTTCCTACTTAAGAGTCCAAAGGTACCTAATGGAATTACGCCTGCTATTCCATCTTTATATTTTTATTCTCCGTCCGAATCAGATGACTGATCTGTGCTGGAATCAGATGTCCCTAAGTTTATGGAAATGTTCTCCAAAATACTGTCCATCACGTGCTCACTTTCAATGTAACTGTTCTCTACTTTCTTCACATAAACATACACTGATATCCATTCTCAGAAAAAGTGATTATAGAGTCGGCCTCTGCTTATGCGTAGTGTAGACATTATAGATGAGTCTTCTTATGACTTCCTCATCAAAACTGTCTACAGCTGCAACAATCTTCTTCTTCGGCTGTGATTTTTCCAGACTGGAGAAAGAATCTGCTGTTCCTGCCTCAATATTTTTCCCTTCGTTCCTGATTCATGCCAAGGTTCGCTTTGAAATACCAGTGGCAGCCAGTACTCACTCTTGCACACACGCTTTCAATGGAATTGGTATTTCATTTACAGCCTCTTCTGACATGAATTTCCATACATTGTATGCTATTTCATGTCCTTGACTATGAACTACTCTATGATTTCACACCTTAGACAATGCCATAATGAGGGCGCTCAGAAGGACAATGTTTTCATATTAGCAATAGCGGTAGTAGCAGAACGATCTGAACACTCAGAATGCTAGTAACCAACTAACCCAACACCCCTCCAGTTGAGTGTGAGGGCGAGTCCAAGCAAACGAACGAAAATGCGTCCCTCGCACTGGTGCCATAACTTCTTGACCGGGCTCTACCTGTATTCATTTATGCCATTCTTAAAAGGTGTTATAATTATTATTGCTATACAGTTACATGTTCAAATAAAGATTTGTACATATAATTTTATATACTAGTACTGAATATTAGCAAAAGGTAATAGCAAAAAATCTAGTGGAAAACCACTCTTATTTTTTCATGCGAAAGGTCTATATTCAGTCTACAAAGAGAGAAAAATTGTAAGGATTTGACATGAAGTGTTTACTCTGATATCACATGGACCAGGCAATACAGAGGTTTACTCCAGTTCTCCTGTGATATCCCAACAATTCTCCCTCATTAACATTTGTTACAAGTGCAATGTAGACCTGCTGCCTTTGGTGCTCTTTCGATATAGTTTGTACAATTTAACATGAAGTATTACGTTACAACTTCAACATTATTCCCCATTACTTGATCACCTGCTTAAATTTAGTGATTTTTCTAGTTATGTTCACTTCACTGCTGCTAATACTTCCTCGAATACACGCAGGTTACAGAAATTACGACAGCAATTTGTTAGGTTGGCACAATTTGAGATATTTATTAGGCAGGACAAGCTACTCTAATTTCACCAATTTAATTCAGATCCATATTATGTGTGTATTTTATATCGTGATTATCATATAATGTAATATATTGCGGAAATATATTTATTACTAGCCGTACCCGTGCGCTCCGCTGCACCCGTTAGAAATAAATATAAAGTAATTACATAATTAAAATAGGACATTTGATCCAGGGAACATTCGTTTTTGATAGAAGGATAAATCGTTTAATATGTTACTTAATTTAAATTGCATCCAAATAATTAAAATGCGATCATTTTGGTCCAGAGACACTCATTTGGTGCAATAACAGTTCCTTTAACATGTTTCTTAATTTTTATTACATGCAACCATAGTTTAATGAAGATTGACATTTAGATTTAATGTGTATTCTTTATTTTACTTGTTATAGGTTTCCATTGAATTATGGTAATAACTTAATTTTAACCCTTGTTTTCTACGTATTCAGTAAATGGCGCTTGGCCCACTATGGTTCTGAACCCTTCAAATAACTTAAATTATATTATATTATATTATATTATATTATATCATATCATATCATATCATATCATATCAGAAGTTACTGTAATAACATTATAGCATTATGTCCATCTAGAGAAACTACACTTTCCAATGGTGAAATAATAATTAATTATACAAATCGGTTAATTTAGCTTCCGATATTACTTCATACAAACACAGAAACATTCTCTGTAGGCTATCTTTCATAGCTTTCGATTGTTGCTGTCCAAGGCCCCTTATAGACGAAGTCATTTGTTTTTTAATTCGTTACACGGCCTTAGATGGCAGTTATTTCAATTTTAAAACTCATTTATCTCATTAAATATCAGTCCTATCAAAATTTTTCAAGGAATAAAACTTATCGCAAATTATTTTTAAAGAAACTTTTGTTATGTAACATTTTTCACAAAAATCAATAATAAGCGAGATATTTCGATTTATTTCAGTCCCCCTTATAACCCCCCTTTTAAATAAGGTATTTTGAATGCCATATAGCCTAAAATCTAAGTTACAACGAACTTAATTTATATTCCAATTTTCATCGAAATCCGTTCAGCCATTATCGCGTGAAAAGGTAACAAACATACAGACCGACAGACAGACATACAAACAAAAATTTCAAAAAAGCGATTTTCGGTTTCAGGGTGGTTAATTATATATGTTAGGACCAATTATTTTTGGAAAATCGAAAATTACCAGAAAAATTTCGGCTACAGATTTATTATTAGTATAGATTTCTTTATATAGCCAGTTATGTGTAAGGTTACCTGATTTCATCATATCACATAACAGGCCTACACAAGTTCTTAGTAACGTTAGTGCTTTAGATTCAAAGTAGGGCAGCATTAAAGTGCCAGCCATCTTTGATTTTTGCTATTTCACCATTATTGTTTTGAGTATAGTATGTTACATTATTCTAATTCATTACTATATTATGATATGACATTCTGAAACTGTAAAGATCTTTTTGAATTGTGGTATATATGACAGAGGTACAGTTTGAAACTCAAGTGTGATGTAAAACTTTCAACAAGGTGCGAGATTTTTTGGGTTCTTACACCATGTTATAGATGCAGAAACATCCAGCGTTTCGGAGCTTCTTGTTGGCTCCATCATCAGAGAAGGTAAGAAAAGGGGAAACATCTGTTGGATCTGTTATCAAGAGTTGCTCTCCAGTCTGGTAACAGAGCCAGTTTTGAGAGTGTGGTAAAATGGTTTTTGATCAATTCTGCTACTTGGCATTTTCGTCCAAAATATGGTGAATTTTTTCTATGAGTACGATTTAAATTTTATAGTTCATAAATGATTTATTTCCAAATACTTATTACACAAGTTACTTCCTTTGAGCCAAGAATTCATGGATTACTGTAGTCCTACATCAGTGTGGTTCATCTGTTTTTGGTTGAAGGGCCAGATAACACTTTCAAAATTAATTCACGGGGCAGAGTGATATAATAATATTAAATGTCTGGTGACTTGTTTTCGAGAGGCATCATGATTATGCACATGATAGATGTAAAAGAAAGAAAGAAAGATAATATTAGTATTAGTGTGTACTAAGTGCATGGTCGAGTCTGCGGAATTAGAATCTCCTCCGATATCACAGAGGCATAATTACAGAGTGACTGGACTGGCAAATGCCTAAGGGCTCACCCATTATTGTTGCTGGTATTATTATTATTATTATTATTATTATTATTATTATTATTATTATTATATTTTCATCATCTATTTACCTATTTCTTTTCTTGCAATAGCATCAGTGCCATATTTACACATGGGCTATGACCTGGGGTGGCAAATTTCTTGGACTAGCAATTTTTTTGTACCATACTCGAACTGTCGAAATTTGACAATGTGACAACAACAATCGGTGAACTAGTCCCTCTTCGTATAATGAAAAATCACTTTCTTTCATCCAGTTTTCCAGAACCTTGTACAGCTTGAACTCGCTGCAATGGCAGTTAACAGGAATAGTCAGAAATATTAATTTTCTAAACTTAAAAATAAAATATATCTTAGAAAGCAGTGTGGCTGATGAAAGATTGAAAGGTTTATCACTTCTATCCAGCGAGCAGTCTGTGATTAGGAAGCTGGACTTCGAAGAATTAATAGATAACTTTGCCACTGTCAAAGCAAGAAGGAACGAGTTTCAAGATATGAAAAAATGTTATACTTACATACATTTATAAAATGTAGCTTAGAAATAAATCTTGAATATCTACTTTGTATTCAAATTGTATTAAGAGTTGTGTACTGGTATTTCTAATGTACGCGATATAGAAATTATTCGGGTATCATAAAACCTGTAGCTTACAGGTGTCACTTTGTAGAACTTAAAAGCACCAAAAAAAACTTTTGCAGGGACCTTCAAGCCTCTATTTACGCCACGGGATATCACTGAAATATGTCTGCTGAAGAAACCATTGCTTTTCTGTAATTAAAGTTCTATTTTCTAGAACAAGTCAACTGACAAATAAAACTCACCATTTGTGTGGATCTTCAAAATTTCTTTCAGAACTCCCGTCTTCATACACTGGCACAAAATCTTTTTCACTACTAGTAATATTTTTAATCACCACCAACCACACTTTTTTTTTTCTTCATCGAAGGAAAAGGCTAAGAATTGGCGCAAGTTTCACAATATCTAAAAATTACCGAAAAACATATAGGTAATCTGCATCCCGAAATAGCGATTTCATTAATTTATTAATGCAATTAATTTACGCAAAGCGAATATGTTGGTTCTTAAAATGAACCGCCTTTTCTTTAATTTGAGATTGGATGAATTGAGCTTAGATATGTCAGAGATTATGTATACCGTTGCTTACGATGTATACATAGAGGTCTTTAATCTGATCTGTACCAAAATGGTGGCAGTGAACTATAACCTGTGCAGTGACAAGCTGTTATATGTGTTTGCAATAATCACAATATTGCAGGAATAGATACTGAGAGGATAAAAAGATACTAGTTTGTACATTTTATTAAACTAATACAGATTGTATTATATGACTCATAATTATTGTGTCTATGTAAAGGATTGCCGAATGACTTGTTAAAATATTGTCGGTAATTATAACTGAAAGAGTAATGTAGAATAATGCATATGAAATGTGTTCTTGGCGTTCTTTTGTATCCGAATATTACATTACTCGACAATACAGAAGACAATGGACAATGAAATTATCAGCCAGGTAATTTCCTAAAAAGTTAACACAGTAAAGAAAATGTAAAATTAATCAGTGATTATATAAGTGTTAAAGTGTATAGGTATAGAACAATGGCATTGTTTGAATTGCGCTCTCTCAAACGTCACTCACTGCTGGTAACAACATCTACTGTATTATGCCATACAACTGTTCTAAAAATAATCCGATGCAGATGATCTCACTATATTTTATGGCGTAGTAAATTTTACAATAATATCCCTTTATGTAAAAACCTTTCTTGAGATAAAATGTAGAAAATATGTCACATCCATTTTTTATGTTGGATTGCGTATATTGGCAAAGCTGTTGCAATGGTTGCCACTTTCGTTATTGATGGTGTCAATGTAAACGTCAAAACATTTTTGTAGCAGTTGTTGTGTTATATTTTCACTGTCAGTTTTATTCGTATTTGTATTTATAATCATCAGTTCCAATGATAAGACAATGTTATGTAAATAATTGCTCTCTTTGTTTCATATCACGTAAGTTAATGCTGCTGTCAAAGCAAAGCCATCAATGTATTTATTGAAGCATTTCACTGATTAGAATGGCTTCTTGGTGATTTATAATGAATGCTATAGTTAAATTGTCGTCATGTCTTAAGTTAGTACTAGCTAAAACGTGTTAGAATTTGTTTCTGTATGTACCATCCAGACTTGTCTCCAGATCAGGTTAGAGTTAAGTGGCTTTCAAAATGATCAAGGAAATTGCAACCTTCGTACATAATCCTCTACTTTAAGTCAGTTTCTAAGTTTGGAATATATTTTGATTGGCTACATATCCAATGCATTGCTTACTATTTATCTCCTGCCTTTTATTTTTCTCTAGATATAAAGTCGAAATCCGGTCTGTCATTTCATCAGCAAAGATGGATGTTTTGAAAAGTGAATTCATTTCAAATGAGACTAACTCTGTGGACGCTATAAGTTATGACGACAAAAAAGAAACGAAAAATGACATTTTCCCTGCATTACATCGCGGGATAGAGGTGAGGATTTTGTTTTAATGTAATTATTCAATTTGTGTTTAGTGTATTAGAGTTTTCACTGGGCATAAAACATCGAATAAAAATGAAATGATTACTAAATTTGGTTACTAATTATGACGTATGCGTACGACATAGGATATCATTACTAAAAACAAAATATACAGATAGTTAAGTTATGCACTGGTAGGTATTTTTCAGTGTGTGGCCCACTTATACTGTATTTCTACTGCACACAAAATACGTACATTCAGTTATGTTAGCCTATATCCTGTTCATTGTGTGGCCCTTTTTAAATTGAACGCATTATATAAGAAACAGTGGAATATGAATATTATGTTCTTATTGCAGCTGATTATTTTCGGTTAAACGAGCGTTGAGGGGCTTCCGCTGATTTTGGAATAGACACCGACCCACATAGGTTAATTTCAATTAAGAAACACGCCAAACGAATTATCTTTGCACCAAAAACGGATGCTCCCTGGACCAAATTATCGTACTTTATAATTATTTGAATGTAATAGAAGTCAGAAGTCTTGCTAAAATCGGCGGAAGTTCCTCAACGCTCGTTTCACTATTTTCGTATAGTAAGATTGTAAAAAGAGATACAGTAGAAGTTACATGTGAGGAGTTGCTGACTGAAAGTATGAAAAAACTACTTCATTCCCGTAAACAAAATACACTTATCAATATTATGTAACTATTAAATCCGTACAAAATACCAAAATCCCAATTTGCCACTGCCCCTATACGGAAGCGCGTCCTTTAGTTGATTTGAATTTAATTTTATTGTTTTTATATTTTAGGCAGCTCGAAAGATTGTTGGTGATTAGTCCGCAGATATAAATAAAATGAATAATCTTTCTTCCATACATTGTATAAAAGAAGAAGCTGCTCCAGTTGGTACAACAGTGTCTAATATTAAATGTGAGGCTGAGGTGAGATTTTATCTTTGAGGATGTGGCATATGCGTTCAGGTGACATGTCTGTCAAGTTTTCTGATATATTTATCTATATGATTCTTGTGCTTATTTAATCTGGGCATTCTGACACTGGTAGTAAATGTTAAATGTTACAAACTTTTTGGATTCCTGCTTCCTGGAGAATTACATCATATATACAAAGTGTTCACTTAACATAATGTAGGTGGACCGGGCAGCATGTGACCAGCACGAAGGCCATGCAATATGTGGCAAACTGTCTCCTGCACACACGGCAGTTCAATTCATTCTCTCTGTAGGAGTGGTTGTGTTGACGTTAATGATTTAAGTCATAATTTATATTTTAACTTCTGCGTATTTTTCCAGATAAATCAGAATTCATCATGTAAATTTTTGGGTGCGGATGAAATAGAAAATGAACGCATTTCAAATTCTGAAAATGATCCATTGAATACACAGAATAAATTTTCTGCAATATACATCAAACAAGAAACTTTTACAGAGGACGTAAATTTTCCTGAAATCAAGTGTGAGATTGAGGTGAGACTCGTGAGTATCTATTATCTATACACCCATCCAACTAATTGCCTTTTGCTACTCTAGTCTATCTCACCTGTATAAAACCGATCTGTCCAAATATCCACCATCATGAATTGTGTTAAAATTTACTGATTTATCGTAGTAGTTCCATATCATATCTGTATAAATTTATTTATATTGATGGTGTAACTTTTACTTTAATATAGGAAAAAGAACTCCAGTATGATACTTCTCTGGATGAAGAACTGCAAGAGCACCACGAAAGTTCTGAACGAAAGTGAGTTTTTTTTTTTCAAGTTTAACATATTTATTTTACATATTGCTGATTGTTACCTACACCATCTATTCGTACAAGTAATAACTGAAAAATCCACATTTATGGTACGGTCACACAGCACTACTTTTGCAGCGCAACATTTGTACTGCAGCTGCAAAAGTTGCGTGTCGTGTTCACACGTAAGCTAAAAGTAGTGCGCTGCACGCTACTTTTCGTGCTGTGCAACCCGAGTGCTGCTGTTCACACACAATGCGCTACTTTTGCAGCCGCAGTCGTGCTGCAGGTTTCCATCTCCGTGTTGACTTCTCAATATACATTTTGTGATTATGTTCGCATTATTAAGAAACTCATGCGAAAGCTTCTTTTTCTATTATTTGCTTTTCTGTCGTATCTAGTATTCAGAAATTGACATTATTTTTACTATAAAGCTTTTAAAAATGCCTATATACTTAAATGATAACCAACAGTATATTCACGTAATCAATGTTGGCAACCCTCCTGTTTGGAACTACGCTAAGGAAAATTAAAAAAATGAATTATATCGTCAGCAATTATGTTCAGACTATGTTGTGTATTTAGTAACTGTTACAAATAATTTATTTTCATCACATTTAACATTAAAATATATCCAAAAAATAAAAGTATCATTCGCACATTTGGGTGGTAACTCTGGTTGCAACTACAGCAAAAGTTTCAACAAAACCAATATCAAAAATGCTGCGGCTGCAAACCTGAGAACCCTGTTCACACGTCGCTACTTTTAAGCTGCATGCAGCATGGAAAAGTAGCGGACAGCAGGTTCGGCAGCCACTACTTTTCGGGTTGCACCGTTGTTCACACGTCGCAGTACAAGAGTTACGCAGTTTTTTGTACTGCAGCGCTGCAAAAGTAGTGATGTGTGACCATACCTTTACATGAACAAATTTTCAGTCACTATCGATCAGTAGGAGTCGGGTATCTTTGTAAGCAGACAGCAGATTTTGGAGGTGCAGTGATGATATTCTGTGTGTTTTTAAAAAGGATTTTTAGGAGAAAGAAAAAGACATTGTCACTTTTAATACCCTTAATTTTCAAAACTACTCTTGGTATAATTTCAATCATTACAAGAAAAATTATTAAATTTTACCGAAAGTAGCTTTGAAAATCAAAGAAATTAAAAGTGACAATGCTGTTTTTCTTCTCCTGCAAAATCTTTTTAAAAACACACAGATTTTGGAGGCTCAGCGGCGATATGCATGTACATATAAATCTAATATCAATTAATCAGTAATGGAGTACATTGTAAATTTTGTCTTGAATATGTGAATTCTGTTTTCAGTTGTGTTGATAAATTTACATCTGATGCTAGTGACCAGCAAAGAATATGTGGTCTTGACACTGCTTTGTGGTGTCATAACTTGAATCAAGACCATTATGATGCTGACGTTGACGAATCACAGCTTAATGTCAGTAGTAAAAAGTTAGCACAAGAGAATAATTGCCATGAAGTAGTTGATGGTGAAGCTGTACCTTTCAAGTGCAACATTTGTGGTAAGCGATATAAGAGACGATGGCATCTTTCAGAACATGGAAGGACACACAGCAAGAAATGTCTGAAATGTAGTGCGTGTCCAGAGACCTTCACGACGCGCTACCACCTGAGAAGACACCAGCTACTCATACACCAGAAAGAGGATTCATACAAATGTAACATCTGTCACAAGTCCTTCGCTGAACGTTCATATCTTTCTAGACATCAAGTCATTCACACAGGTGAGAAACCTTATAGATGTCCTGAGTGTGGGAAGAGCTTCAGGTGGCGCGTTCAGCGAGATGTTCATCGTCGTACTCACAGCGGGGAACGGCCTTTTGAATGTGACGTCTGTGGAAAATCTTTCACACAACATTGTACCTTAGTATTACACGGCAGAACTCACAGCAAAGAAAGACCTTTCAAATGTGATATTTGCGGAAAAACTTTCGCAACGCGAAATGTAATCCAAAAGCATTTGCGCGTCCATAGTGGAGAAAAACCTTTTAAGTGTAACATATGCGACATGACTTTCGCTTGGCGTGGTGTTCTTGAACAACATAAACTCTTGCATACTGGAGAGCGACCTTTCAAATGTGATATTTGTGGTAAATCTTTCACTCAGCGTTCGGTTCTTATATACCATGTTAATACCCACAAAAAGGAGAAGCCTTTCAAATGTAACATTTGCTTAAAAACTTTCTCCTCGGGAACAAATATGAAGAAACATTCGTTAATACACAGTGGAGAGCGTCCTTTTAAATGTGACATTTGTGGCAGAACTTTCATACGACGTTATGATCTCAATAGACATGGTAGTACTCACAGTGGCGAAAAAACAACTAAATAAATATAATTTATTGACTACCTTACTTTACCTCTAGTCTGAGTTATAGAAGTTTTGTATTTAATGACACCTTATGAAAGAAAATCAGTTCCAAAATATGTCTTCGAACTACCTCAGTATATTACTAGTCTTACTTACTTACTTACAAATGGCTTTTAAGGAACCCGAAGGTTCATTGCCGCCCTCACATAAGCCCGCCAGCGGTCCCTATCCTGTGCAAGATTAATCCAGTCTCTATCATCATACCCCACCTCCCTCAAATCCATTTTAATATTATCCTCCCATCTACGTCTCGGCCTCCCTAAAGGTCTTTTTCCCTCCGGTCTCCCAACTAACACTCTATATGCATTTCTGGATTCGCCCATACGTGCTACATGCCCTGCCCATCTCAAACGTCTGGATTTAATGTTCCTAATTATGTCAGGTGAAGAATACAATGCGTGCAGTTCTGTGTTGTGTAACTTTCTCCATTCTCCTGTAACTTCATCCCGCTTAGCCCCAAATATTTTCCTAAGCACCTTATTCTCAAACACCCTGAACCTATGTTCCTCTCTCAGAGTGAGAGTCCAAGTTTCACACCCATACAGAAGAACCGGTAATATAACTGTTTTATAAATTCTAACTTTCAGATTTTTGGACAGCAGACTGGATGATAAGAGCTTCTCAACCGAATAATAACACGCATTTCCCATATTTATTCTGCGTTTAATTTCCTCCCGAGTGTCATTTATATTTGTTATGAACTTGAAATCTTGTTCAATTTCAGGAGCAGAAATTGTTGGAAAATCCCAAACATATGCCACTGACATCTCTGATATTTGTTGCCATTTAAGAAGTGCCATATATTGTATTTTGAGTGAAATGGATTGACGTGATATTTCTGTAATTTCTTCTAATTAATTTCCGAATCTCTTCCTTTCTCCTGTTGTGCATCTTTCATTGTCTCTGCAGCTCATCTCTGGAACTCTACCATAGCATGTCAGAGACTGTTGGACATAATCAAATTTAAAAAATAAACTAAAATTGGAGTTCTTCAATTGAAACTTCCTTCAATTATAAGCCCTTTTCTCTGTGAAAGTTTTGTAAATAATATCTTTCTCTTTATTTTTTATTTTTCACCAACACTGCTCCACAGTCTACTATATACAGTCACGAAGCTTGAGTTTTGAGGGTGCTAGAAGCAATAGACTGTGACGGTACTATTTTGCATTGCCTGTAATGAGGCGATATTAGCGATCCTAGTGGTGAGCAACTATCTAATGTTTGCAAATTTACTACGTATTGAGCTTCGCGACTGTATATACTAGACTGTGACTGCACTGTCTTGATCACCAGATGAATTTATTATCATAGTCTTTTAATTCTGGCTTTTATTTAGTTTTTATTACTTTATTACGTTCTATTTGTTGTATTCTTCCTTATGTTTTCCGTCCTAACCATTTGTGCTTATAGAGTTGTTTGTGTTATCGCAGTCTTTAGATCTGTTTCTTTTTTTACTTTTTTGTTAGCCCATGGTATTATTTCATTTTTTTACAGTGTCAACTTTGTTATGTTATTTTCTGTAATAGGCCTGTGTTAGAATTTGGTTCTTTCACTTTTTGTTAAATTTCACTGCTTGTGTACTTTGTGACCTGATAGTGTGTACGAGAAAGCCCTATTGCCTTCATTCTGACAGTATAAGTAAATAAATAATAAAATCAGTGTTTTTCTTCTGGGGAAAAAAGGGTGGTGGAACTCTATGTAGAATATATTATAGCGGACAGGAAAATGATCACTTCAGTGCACAGGAATTTTGATGTCTTTAACCTTATTTTCGTCCAATTTTAAGATTTTCAAGGCCTAAGTGGAGCTCGAAGAATAATTATGTTAAAAACATAATTATTAGCACATGATGTTCTGGCATGTTTCACCAGAAAAGAGCACATGATGATGATGATGATGATAATAATAATAATAATAATAATAATAATAATAATAGGTAATACCTAGTAGTAGTAGTAGTAGTAGTAGTACTTTTTAACTTTGCTCTAGAATATATCATTACGAAAGTCCAATAAAACAGAGAGAGTTTGGAATTGAACGGGTTACATCAGTTTATGCGGATGATGTGTATATGTTAGGAGAAAATCCACAAAATAATTAAGGAAAACACGGGAATTTTACTTGAAGCAAATAAGGAGATAGGTTTGGAAGTAAATCCCGAAAAGACAAAGTATATGATTATGTCTCGTGACCAAGTACGAAATGGAAATATAAAAATTAGAAATTTATCCTTTGAAAAGGTGAGAAAATTAAAATATCTTGGAACAACAGTAACAAATAATATAAATAACACTTGAAATTAAAAGTAGAATAAACTTGGGAAATGCCTGAGCAAGATTAATCCAGTCGCTAACATCTCTCACCTCCCTGAAATATATTTTAATATTATCCTCCCAACTACATCTCGGCCTCCCCAAAGGATTCACCCATATGTGCTACATGCCCTGTCCATCTCAAACGTCTGAATTTAATGTTCCTAATTATGTAGGTGAAGCATATAATGCATGTAGTTCTGCGTTATGAACTTTCTCCATTCTCCTGTAACTTCATTCCTCTCAGCTCCAAATATTTTCCTAAGCATTTTATTCTCGAATTCTCAACCTCTATTCCTCTCCAAAGTGAGAGTCCAAGTTTCACAACCATACAGAACACCATATTATAATATAATAGTTCTAACTTTCAGCAATTTATCGACTATTATAGAATAATTAAATATAATCTTTAAGACGTCTTGGCTTACATGTAGGGAAATTTGAATTAACCGCGTCTTGATGGTTATATCTGTTAAATTGAAAATGAACAGCATACGATCAAGGAAGCTGCAAGACTCTGCTTCATTTACAATAATTTAGCGAGTAATGTGAAATTGCATTTATCGGTGAGTTTAAAGGAAGTTACTGTCTTATGAGATGTGATGAATTTGCAATATATAACATGTTATGGTACATATTGCAAGATAAAATAATATTAGTACTGTCAAAATCATTTCTCTGGGTCATGCTTACTACAAAGTTGTCAATGATAATTTCGTAATTGTTTATTTTAACGGTCCGGTCGGTTATCTGTATTTGGAACACATTAGGGTCCCCACATTAGTTGTAGCACAGTATAGTACATAGTCACGAAGCTCAATACATAGGGAATATGCATCCAATGACAGTTGAACTTTAGTTGCTGGCCATTAGGATCGCTACTATCGCTTCATCACAGACAATGCGAAATAGTACCGGCACAAGGCCACCGGCGTGGCTCAGTCGGTTAAGGCGCTTGCCTGCAGGTCTGAAGTTGCACTCGGGCGCGGGTTCAATCCCCGCTTGGGCCGATTACTTGGTTGGTTTTTTTTCCATTCATTTATTTTATTCCATAAATCTTACATGAGCAATGAAGCTTTAAGATTTGGAACAAGTCAAAATTTTACAATATTACAATTACAATTTTTACAAATTTTTATAGTTTTACAATTTAGTAATTTCCTACAATTTTTACAATTTTGTGCAATTTTTTACAATATTTTGACGAGATGTAGTGAGATGAGGTGAGGTCCGAGGATTCGCCAAAATATTACCCGGCATTTGCCTTTTGGTTGGGGAAAAGCTCGGAAAAACCCAACTGGTAATCAAATCAAAGGGGTTGATGCCAAGGACTCGCCATAGACCATCTGGCTTCAGTCCCACGGCTGGGGAAAACCTCGGAAGAAACCATTCAATGGGACCAAAGGGGGATCCAACCCAAGCCCGAGGGATTTTCCCTCAACCCAATACGAGCAAATGCTGGGTAGATTTCGGTGCTGGACCCTGGACTCATTTCACTGGCACTATCACCTTCATTTCATTCAGACGCTAAATAACCTAGATGTTGATACAGCGTCGTAAAATAACCCAATAACCCAAGCCGAACGCAGCTCCGGATCAGCAGCCCAGCGAGTCTGCCGACTGAGCTACATCGATGGCTCTACTAAAAGTATACAATACATAGCCAATCAGATTATTAAATTTACAAACGCAAATGGTCATTCATCAGTTGAGCTATATGTATAATACAAAACAAGTAAGTTTATTAAATTTAAGGCATAAACAATTCAACCAGTTGTGATGTACAGAAATTAATAAAATACATATCATGCAAACTTCTTCAAATTACAAACACAAACAATTTATCAATAGAGTTATATAGATTACTATTCAATTTAAAGCATATACAATTCATCAATTGAGCTATACAGACTACCATTCAATTTACAGTAGGTTTTCCCCAACCGTAAGGTGAATGCCAGGTAATCTACGGCAAATCCTCGGCCTCATCTCGTCAAATACCATCTCGCTATCACCAATCTCATCGACGCTAAATAACCTAGCAGTTGATAACCAACTAAAAAAAAGTACCGGCACAATCTATTGTTCCTAGTACTCTCAGTTGCTAACTGCTTGGAGTGCTGTATCGCGAGAAATGCAAAAAACACCTCAAGCTTCGTGAGTGTATGATATTAGGCTGTGGTTGTAGCGTCTCATTCTGGGGACTGTGTTCCACTGTTTTACCACCTGCCGGTGTGTATTTGCAGTTACGTACAAGGGCGCCATGAAAGGAAGGCAAATTTTCAGTATTCGTATTTAAACGTATTTCAGGTTGTCAGGTTAGAAGTGATAGCTAAGTCACACGAGGTGAAGGAATTTAACAGTGTTGAAGTGAGTTAGATGCAGAGATAGCTAAATGACATGAGGCCGAAGAAAATTTTATTATCAATTGAGTCTTTCCACGTCAAATAGCACACTGACAAAACACAACCTTTTCGTAAATGTTATGTTTTAACGACGCTCGCAACTGCAGAGGTTATATCAGCGTCGCCGGATGTGCCGGAATTTTGTCCCACAGGAGTTCTTTTACATGCCAGTAAATCTACTGACATGAGCCTGTCGCATTTAAGCACACTTAAATGCCATCGACCTGGCCCGGGATCGAACCCGCAACCTTGGGCATAGAAGGCCAGCGCTATACCAACTTGCCAACCAGGTCGACTTTTCGTAAATGGTTTCAACTTTTTTTTATTACTATCTGGCATGAAATAAGAGAAACGTATTCTTTATTTTCACAGTGTTATTGATTGTGTAGTTTTATGACTCAAATTCGCAAATTATGCGCACACCATGACATCAGTTGGTACTTTGAGTCTATACAGGGTTTTTCCGAGGTGGTGTTACAAACTTTCAGGGATGATGGCGAAGGGCACATGTATCAATTTGAGATAGGAACCATGGTCCGGAAATGACTGAGTCGAAAATTATAAGCAAAAATAGTTGTGTGGAAATGGAATTGTAATTTGGCACCACGTGCCCTCCTTCCCTTAACTTTTGGAACAATCGTGGAAAAATGGTATGGGCCTGATGTCTCCTACATGGGTACTTGGCCTGATACAATCTCTGAGCTTGTCTACTGTTCCCATTGGCTCATCCTTATTCAAAAATCAGGTCTGCTTATTCCGCTCTCGTGTACTCCTCCATTTCACTAGGACTGATCGACTGGCTACTTCAACTTTACACATACACTGCTGTCTACAGACGTGCATATCAGAACCGACCATGTCCGTTACACATTACGCTATCTGCATTGCTTTAGTGTAGTTTCCTGTCCCCATCCCTCAGACAGCGCACTGAATGGAATACTGTAAGTAGACAACGTAAACAGCATCTGATGAATACAGTATGTGTGAATACATAAATAAGGTGTACAGAGGAATAAAATTATTTCATTTCCACAGAACTATTTTTGCATGTAACTTTAGACTCGGTCATTTCCAGACCAGGGTTCCTTACCTCAAATTGATACATGTGCCCTTCGCCATCATCCCTGAAAGTTTGTAACACCGCCTCGGAAACGCCCTGTATATAGGCTAGTTGAGATTTGGTGGATGCACTTGAAAGATTAATTACAGTATTTTTTACTACATACTTTAGACCTATCGCAAATCAATTTTAAATTTAGCTTCATTTTTTAATAACTTCTCTTTCAAAAGAAAATTACGTCACTGCAAAATTGTGTGACTGCAACCTGCGTATATTTTTGTGTGGCTTTACTTTGTTTATAGTGTTTTTTTCTGTTTATTTCTATTATTGTATTTGTATTCCTGGTGTTGTAGAAGAGAAGGCCTGATGGCCTTAACTACAGCAAAATAAATGAATACTACATTAAATAAGCCAAGTGTAAAATATATATATATATATATATATATATATATATATATATATATATATATATATATATATATATATATATATGTATTAGCTGTAAACTGCAACATTCGAAAGTGGACTCTGCACATGTACATTTACAACAATTTATTTTCTGGAGGCATGTATGCACTAGCGATTCACAGCTGAGAAACCATTTTCGTGCAAACGCATGTTCGAAGGCTGGCCACAGAAAGTTATTTCGAAATTTCCTTGTATGCCATATAATAGCCATTTACGCCTGTACACAACAAATGGATTCTTTCATCAAATTACTAATACATTAAGTCTTAATAGTAAATATTTTATCTAAAATTATTTTATTATTGTCATTCATTATTTGGTTTATCAATTGCGATTGGTAATCTAGCATCTGAGTGAAATGGTGCTAATGCCAGGAAAACGAGTCTAGGATATAGTGCCGAAAGTTACTCAGCATTCATTGATCTTAATAGGTTGGGGGAAAACCCTTGTAACTTGTCTCAACTAGGCTTTGAACCCGAGCCCACTACTTTCAAGGTCAGATATGCTAACCTTTACTCCACAGTGGCTGCCCTACACCACATTATCTCCTGGCCTAGTTGTCCCATAAGTGATGCCTTGTTGTTATCACTTGCACGGTTCTGACCTGTCTTCAGACAGTTGACTAAACAACAATATTGTCACTGTGAAGTCTGATTATTGTAAAATGTAATTAGTCGGCTATGTATGCAATGGTGAGAAAAAGGAACTGGGCATCCTGCCCATTATCTCCTGGCTTAGTTGTCTCATAAGTGATGCCTTATTAGTATCACCTATGTGGTTCAGAACTGTCTTTGGACTGTTAACTAAACAACATATTGTCACTTACAGTTGAGAATAAATCCTGCAGGTGGCATTCGAAATGTGTGTCACAGTGCTTCCAATATATGGAAACAAAAATAAGCTATCAGTGACAGTTTGGGTTTTATTGAGGCTTTTAGTATGCCTTGAAAATATGCTTTTGGTAGGTACTTAGATAGAAAGTGAGTTTTTGTAAGTTCGAGGATCACTTTTTGATTGATAGATAGTTCTCAGATAAGTAGTTTTGCTCTGGACTATAGTTTATACCTAGTTCACTATTGATTCGCATTTTAAGTAGAATGATGTTGGTGCCACTGGGTTATGTCATTTGCGTTGCCAATGGAAACGTCGCAATATTTGATCATTGGCGGGCTAGCTGGATAGTTTCGCAGTGGTCATATCTTGTCTATAGTGGTGTTCTGCAATTGATTTATTTTGAATGATTTAAGTACGGTTTTGGTGTCCCCTTTGTGGTGAAGCAGAATAAAGATTCACTTCGTGTTAACGCTTGTGACGTGTCTTCTGCAACATGGGTGATGGTGAACATGACATAATAATACATAGAAAGTGTTTAAATCCACTTAACCTTTCTAATCACTCTAAGAAAAGTACACTAAGACGTGTACATCGCAATATGCTGATAAAGCTCAATTTACCGGAGTCTTTGAATGCGCTAATTTGTGATTCGTGCCGGAAAAAAGTGTACAAACTTCCGGATAGGTCAAGTGAAATAAAATGTGAAGCCGATAATTCTTGTGACACTGCAACGTTCGCTAGATCTTCCAGCTCCGCACACAGTATATCGCCGACAAACCGCCCAGAACTAGATCAACGGTTTCCCAGTCCATTGCAGCTGCTGGACCAGTCTGCTATACACTGTTCTGTAAGTAGTTAAATTTCCATTGAACAATTGGAGATCCCATTAAAACCGAGGGAGTTGGCTCGAACGGTAGCATTTGAGACTCGTATTCGAAAGGTCCCGGGCCGGCCAATCTGACTGGGGTTTTTCATCTTTTGCCTAAGTCTTAGGCAAATGCCGTATTGCAAATTTACATAGCCATGATTCATCACCACCTCGGTCACTATCATAAACATTAATAAACATAAAATCAGGTCGACCTGGTTGGCTAGTTGGTATAGCGCTGCCTTCTATGCCCAAGGTTGCGGGTTCGATCCCGGGCCAGGTCGATGGCATTTAAGTGTGCTGAAATGCAACAGGCTAATGTCAGTAGATTTACTGGCATGTTAAAGAACTGCGGGACAAAATTCCGGCACAGCTGATATAACCTCGGCAGTTGCGAGCGTCGTTAAATAAAACCTAATTTAATTCTAAAATCAGTTACATGAACACAAGCCATCTACAACACACAACAGAAACAGGAACTTAACAATAAAAATAACAACGGCCTATTGTTATACCCACAGATCCTAACACGTGATTTAAAGTTTATTTAACGACGCTCGCAACTCGTTAATATCAGCGTCGCCGGTGTGCCGGAATTTTGTCCCGCAGGAGTTCTTTTACATGCCACTAAATCTAGTGACATGAACCTGTACTTATTTAAGCACACTTAAATGCCATCGATCTGAGCCGGGATCGAACTCGCAACCTCGGGCACAGAAGGCCAGCGCTATACCAACTGCGCCACTCAGGGCGACTCCTAACACGTGATATGGCCACAGATGTTAAGATGTTAAAGCGTGTATAAATAAACTTAACGGGGGGGGGGGGAAGATCCCACTGTGATTTTCTCTCGAGTTACTTGGGATAGCTACTTCATAATGAAGTAACCTTCATTGTTGGAATCCGAGATTGCAAGTTTAGCATCAAACGACTATGCGCCTGAATTTTTATAAATGTTAAACGTAATTCTGCATCAAGCAGCTAAGCAATATGTTCCTGGCACTTACATTGTTGAAGCATATTTGACATAGGCCTACTTTCAATATCCGGCATTGTGGAGTTCGTCTCACTTGAATGAGGTCATCTAGAAGATCATCAATCCATTATTAACTTTTAGTTGCACAATGGAAATTGTATTGAAATGTAGGCAGTCGAGTACAAATTTCTAAACTAATAATGATAAGCAGAGAACAAAACATTATAGACATGTAAAGCAGGGGCGTATTTTGCGGGCTACCGGGGGTAGCCCAAGGAAATTACAAAAGAAAAAGTTTATAATATAACATAATGTAATAATTTTGTATTATTAGTTTTACCATAGTAATTAAAATTAAAGTAATTGTTAGATATATTTTGTGTAATAATAGGGTCAGCGGTAGCCCAAACCCTTTAACCAGTATACGCCACTGATGCAAAGTAAGAATAACCCTGAAACTGAAGGGGGGAGGGGTAAAGGAACTGTCACGTCATCCCATTATCTCCTTGCAAAGTTTCCTCGTGAGTGATGCCTTATTGGTATTACGAGTTTCAAACCTGTCTTGGGACAGTTGACTAAACAACTAATAGGTCTAACTTCGAAAGAGAAATTACCGTCCATTAGGCCTAAAGCAATTGCGGGTAGTACAGTGTGATCCATATATCGGTAAACCTCTACCATTTTAATGAGTTATAAGTAGACTTCGTTGAATTGCCACATGCAGCATGCAATCATGTTGCCGATGTATGCTAATATAGAGGAGGTGAGCGACCGCCCGGTCTCGTAGTATAAGCAGTTCATGTTAAGAGTTGTGACCGGTCCAAATAGATAGAGCAGCTATAGCTAATGTATACCTAAGTAAGCACTTGTTTTTGCATTACTGTGGTTGGAATAGTCAAAGTTTAACATTTGTTCAGTGCAGTCAAGAATTCAATCAAACGTACTACAATGAGAGTGTTGCTGTTCCAAACAATTGCTCGTGGAATACCCTTACCCCTGAAGCCAGTCTTGACCCGTTGGGGGACGTGGTTGGATTCTGTTAATTATTATGCAGAACATTACGGAAAAATAATGGCTGTAATTCATGCATTGGATAGAACAGACAGTTCCGCTGTTGCAGCTGTAAAATCATTGCTTTCTGAACAGCTACTGGAAGATATTCTGTTCATTGATTCTAATTTCAAAATCGTGTCCAAAAGCATCATCCTGTTAGAATTGTCTAAACTACAACTCTCAGAAGTCCTTAATATAGTGGATTAAGTATCACAAACCATTATCCAAAGTAACAATTCACTAATTTCAGTAAAAGTGAAATGTAAATTGAGAAACATTATTTCTAAAAATTCTGCCTATTCACAACTTCGTATTATAAATGATGTACTATCAAGTCACGACAAGACGTCTGAAGTTGGTGTACTAAAAAGTAGTGACTTTCCGTTCTTCAAATATGCACATATTACATCGTGTGATGTTGAGCGTACATTTTCCCAATATAAAAACTGTTTAAGTGACCATCGGAGGAGGTTCACTTTGCAGTCGCTCAAAATGTACGTAACTCTTCACTGTAATGTACATATTCAAGGATGATGTGAGTATCTTACATTAAATTTTAAGAGTTAATATATCTCACTATAAAATAATTGTGTATTTACATGTTTAGACATTTCCTACTTCAATGATCATTCATTACATTTCTTGAAAGAAGGATGCAGGTTTCTTTGTAATGCAGTATACTGCTCAGTGTTTACATTAGAGGCATACTCCATCCTTTGCACGCCCCCTTCTCATACAGTCTATACCGCGTGTGCAGTAAACCTTGCGATTCTCGTGGAAATTCCACGAAGTCTAGTTATAAGTCTGTAGAAGACTCCCCTCCCCCATAAAAAAGAACAAGAACATTTCACTATTATGAAGCAGGCTGAATAATCCTAAAATCTCTTTTGTTGTTGTAATTGATGTTAATGAATTCATTAATTCATTTTGTCATGAATGTTTTATACAGGGTGATTCACGAGGATTTACCGCCACTTACGGAGCTTATTTCCGAAGACATTCTGAACAAAAAGTGTCATATAAAGATGTGTCCTAATCTCAATATTTTCAGAGTTACACTAATCTGAAGTTGTTTGTAAAATACCATTATTGTTTAGTTTTAAGTATAAAAAAAATATTACAGACAAAGAATTAACTATTCAGAAGTATAATTTCTTTCATTAGCTAGTATTCTGAAGTTAAAAATGTGTTGTGTATTACATTTTTCTTACGCATCTTTCATAACGATTGGTACAAATCACGCCAATCTTGTATATTCTTGAAGACTGTACATTGGGATACACAATTAAACTAAAGAATCGAGTTCCTAAAGTTGTATGATTTGTAGCCTAACAATTGTTGTGATAAGTGCGTAATAATGATGTAATTTTTAGTTAAAAATTGAAAAACAAAATTTGTGCAAAGCAATTACCAACACATTTTTAGCTTCAGAATACTATCCAATTAAAGAAATGATTCTTCTGAATAGTACTTGCTCTGTTCGTAATATTCTTTTACCCTTAAAACTAAAGAAAAAAGGTATTTTACTAACAACTTCAAATTAGTGTAACTCTGAAAATATTGAGATTAGGACAAATATTTATACATTTTTTGCTTAGAATGACTTCGGAAATAAGCTCCATAAGTGACGGTAAATCCTCGTGAATCACTCTGTATAAGCTACATCTTTAAATAAAAAGAACTTCTTCTTCTTCTTCTTCTTCTTCTTCTGCATTAAGCCTGGTGGCCTGTTATGGTCTCACTACATCGTTTCAGCAGACAGACCAAAAATCTTGTTCCTAATGGGCAGTAATTTAATAATTTTATGCTGGGCTTGTGGTATCCTTGTTCTAGGCATCCTGAGTATATGAGATTTCCAATTCTGTCGATAATTTTGAATTTTCTCTAAAATTAGGTCAATATTTAATTCTGTCAAAATATCCCAATTTTTCTTCTTGTCTAATCTAATGTAGTCAGCGGTTCTTAAAAACTCAATTTCATTGGCAGTGATTCGGTGTCCATCACATTTCATATGGTCCAATCTTCCATACATGAGAACAGATCTCGCCAAACTTTTATAAGTAGGCTTTAATTTTTTTTTTTTTTTTTACAAGAGGAGGTTTGACATTATTATTAATGGTATTCAGTGAATCTTTGTTAAAATAATTCAGTTTTGTAGAAATACCTTTTTCTTGTTCATAGCTTGACATTAATAACAATAATTCATTTATTTCACCTGATGAAGTTAAGACGACAGTCTAGTATATACAGTAATGAAGCTTGAGTTGTTGAGAGTACTAGGAACAATAGACTGTGCCGGTACTATTTTGCATTGTCTGTGATGAGGTGATAGTAGCGATCCTAGTGGTTAGCAACTATCTATGGATGCATATTCCCCACGTACTGAGCTTCGTGACTGTATATACTAGACTGTGTTAAGACCATAAGTTCTTCTTTGATCTACACTAAGGGCACATAAATGTACAAGTTACTAATTATATTACAAATTATGAGTAACGTTACAGATTTAGACTAGCCTGCATGTTTTAAGATTAACATGAAACAGAGACATATTTTAGTATTTACAAAAATTCATCTTACAACTGTTCAAGTAGTAACTTAGGCAGCTGTACTACTGTTACAAGACAGTTGGTAAGCATAAACTTAAGCTGTTTTGGAAACCTGCAGTCCTGATAAGAAAGGATACGAAATTTCACAGACAGATAATAGACAATAGATATGGTAAGAGATGAAGAATAGTGAGAGGTATTGTCGGACCATTGGATCTATGTCCCTTCAGCGCTGTCGTTGTTCTTGAAAAAGTTAACGCCTCTACTCATTCCATTCCACCCGTTTTTCTCCCACTACGTCAAACAGCAGGCCACAAACCTTGGCGAATAGGGATGTTGCCAAACTTCCGTCAAACAGTGTTATGTCTCTTGAATATTGCTTATAATAATGTAAGGTTAATTATCACTTATTCATAATTTAAGTAGGTCTAATGACGCTGATTGACTTATGCAAAATGCTATTACTTGCTTAATAATATTTCTTTCACCACTCCGTACTACAGTATTCATGTTGAGTTGACAACACTGGACTGCAAGTGCAAATAAGCTGTCCCGCAAGAAGACTCAAAATTGTGAGTAGTGGGGGAGAGAAAGAGAGAGGGATAGAAAAGAGAGAAATAGGAATACAGGGAGAGAAATGAATTGCCAGGCTGAAAAGGAATTAAGGTTCAGTTCGCATATCTTATGGGGGCACAGATCCGATGGTCGGACTATATGATGTGCAGTACAGCTAGAATCAGGTTGCTTGTCGAGTAGGTGTTTAAGTTGTGACGAAGGGCAGAGGGGTGAAGCAGTTAGATAGTAGAGTGGAAAGGTGCATAGAATTCGGCTATCATTTACAAATAAAAACTAACCGTACCGTTCTTGGGGAAGTGTTGCTTTTCTTCGAACACTGGCTTCTTGCTTGCACCATTAGGCTGCATCATTTATATATCGTACTTTTTTTTCCAGATTCCGGGCATCATGGACATGATAAAGGCTGAGCCTATCATGGAACCTGTGGTCTCTTACGACGTGTGTGTGAATGTGAAACATGAAGATCTCGGTGTGACATCACTTCCCCTACAAGCTGAACAACTTGCGATGTTACCAGTTCCCGAAAATGTTAAATCGACACCAGTTTCTGGAGTGAGATGTGACTTTGAAGGAGGTAAGCGATCACTTTGTGTGTCGAAGCATGCAAGTGATGTAACTCAGCATTCTGTGGTGGATTCTACTGCTGAGTCATCACTTCCTGCTCTGAAGTGTGAGCAGAGCCATCCTGAAGTGACATTACCTTCTGAAGTTAAGCGTGAGACTGAGGATCGTAATGGAGTGACATTTGTTCCCGTGGTAAAGTGTGAGCCTGAGGAAAGTGTAGTGACTTCATCCACCTGTGCAACTGAGGAACCTGTAGCGACATCATCTAGGAGTGAACATGAAGATCTTGTTGTGAGGTCACCTAAGCTTGAAGCCGTGATAAAATGTGAACCTGAAGAACATAATGAGACAGCATATTCTATAGATAATCGTGAGTCTGAAGAATTTGATATGTTTCCACTGCCAGAAGTGAAATGCGAACCTGATAGTGATGGTACGCCATCATCTCCAATGACGTACAATGAGCCAGAACATATTTTTGTAACATCACTTCCTATGGTGAAGTGTGAACTTGAGGTGTGTACACTTCTGATTTTTTAATTCCTTTTGTATATTGTTTTAATAACTGTTTTTGATTCCAGGCCTTGTAGATATAGCCCACTAGACAAAAATAATCTTTGATTTTCATCAGAAACAACCACACTATACAAACATTCTTCAGTGGGAAAGTATTGGCCGCGTAAATTACATGATACATAGCATTTTACGTAAATTATACGTAATTTATAATAATAATAATAATAATAATAATAATAATAATAATATCTATTTGAATAATTTCAAGGGAAAAATTGTTCCGGGGCCAGGTATCGATCCCGGGATCTCTGGTTGAACGTACCAGCGCTCTACCACTGAGCTACCCGGGAACTCCACCAGACACCGTCTCAACTTTTCCCGGGTGGAGTTCCCGGGTAGCTCAGTGGTAGAGCACTGGTACGTTCAACCAGAGGTCCCGGGATCGATACCCGGCCCCGGAACAATTTTTCCCTTGAAATTATTCAAATCTGCTTTACAGGGAACTTCACCTGAAAGACTAGATTTGCATAATATCTATTTATTTATTCTGGCGAAGTTAAGGCCATCAGGCCTTCTCTTCCACTTAGCCAGAAACAAAAGACGCTGATACAATTTTACAGACTAATATTTAAAGAACACTGATAAAAATTTATATAGTTATACAAGCACAAATCGAGTAAAATAATGCGAACATATTAAATAATAATTACAAAATAATATAAGGCTAGAAGTTACACTCAATGAATATGCAAGCGGTAACTGAACCAATATTACAGATTACAAGAATAACAAATTCAAATGTAAATTATAACTATACAACACAGAGGAAAATTACATATAAACACATATACACACAAAGGAGAATTAAACCTGAATACTGGTCACTTGTTTAAACAATACGTCACATAGAAAAACTCTTATTTTACACAATTTTCTAGGCGGAGTAATAAATTATTTTCATGGAAGTAAATTAATAAGTTTACCCCCAGTTACATCCTGTGATGTTGAATGTTTATTTTTAAGCATACATGTGTGCATTAACTGAGAAAAGGTGTTCACACAAAAACAAATCTTAATTAGGGCTCAGATGAAATAGCATCATCTTTTTTTCTGAGACATCACAGACAATCCAGGATGCAATATAAAGTCATTTCACTTCAACACGAACCAAAATAGCTTACCTACATTTATTTTGCATTTCTTTGCATTTTTCGATCTTTTATTGTCTATTGGTCAGTTTTAGGAAATGCTGTACTTCTTGTTGCATTTTTGCCCTTTTCTGCTTTTTTAACGGACTTTTTTTTATGGTGTCGTAGTCTGTATTCTTGAACCTACTGCAGATTGCTTATTCAATTCAATTGCGTAATGCAGGAATTTTCCATATGGTTGCATCACCCTCGACTCCTGATCAGGTGTGTTACGTGCTTCCCCCAATTCAATGTTGTTGTTGTGTTGTTGTTTTCTAATGCCAGGCGTTTGACAATAAAGTCATTTGACCTCTTGCACTTCAATATTTTTCAAAGATATTATCATGACCAGCCAATGAAGCACAGATTTTGAGGTGTTCCAAATCCATTTCTTGGTTTGAGTTGCACAATGGACAGTTAGGGGACTGATATATTCCAATTCTATGCAGGTGTTTAGCCAAACAATCATGGCCTGTTGCCAATCTAAATGCAGCTACAGACGATTTTCGTGGTAAATCGGGAATTAACTGTGGATTATGATGCAGAGAGTTCCATTTTTTCCCTTGAGATTGTGTTATCAAATTTTGTTTGTTGAAGTCTAAGTATGTAGATTTAATAAATCTCTTCACAGAGTAATACGTAGATTTAGTAACAGGTCTGTAAGTAGCAGTGCTGCCCTTCTTTGCTAAAGCATCAGCATTCTCGTTTCCCAGGATTCCACAATGGGATGGTATCCATTGGAATAAAATTCAACTGCCCCCAATTCAATGCAACAGAACAAAATACTGTAGCCTCAGTGCCTGCAGTCAGCATATTATATCTTACAAGTGAAAACGTAAAAATGCCGAAAGTAAAGCAACAGGTGATCCTTCAAACCCAAGACTCTATCAATGGTGATGGCTCTTTACTGCAATGCTGTATAAGAGATACCTATGCAGTTCCTTTCAATATTTAAATGTGCTTTGACGTGATTTCAGAGACATAGCCACCGGCATGGCTCAGTCGATTAAGGTGCTTGCCCGTCAGTCTGAAATTGCGCTCGGGCACGGGTTCGATCCCCGCTTGGGCTGATTACCTGGTTGGGTTTTTTCCGAGGTTTTACCCAACCCTAAGGTGAATGCCAGGTAATCTAGGGCGAATCCTCGGCTTCATCTCGCTATCACCAATCTCATCGACGCTAAATAACCTAGTAGCTGATACAGCGTCGTTAAATAACCAACTAAAAAAAATATTAATATTAGTATATTATTAAAATCTTGATCATTTATTTTTTAAATTTTAATTTCATGTTTTCATAAACTTAAAAGTTCGTCAGACCATTTCATGAACACTCTGTAGAGTGTTTAGAGAAGTGGTATCGTATTATATCAACAGAAGATTTTATTTATTTCTGGTGGAAAGAAATATTGTTGTCCTCATGGTGAAATATTTAATTAACTTACATTTTGATTAAAAATACTTCGTAATTGCGCCAGAACTTTTTTATAAGAAGTTATTATGGTTGCTATAGCAACAACAAAGACTTAATAGCGTTGTTTCTGGTTAATTTTTTGAACAAAGCCATGCTTGTTCATATTTGATTTTCGTGTGCTGTGTGGCTTGGCTCGTAACGAGAATAATGTACGAAATGGAAATATAAAAATTGGAAATTTATCTTTTGAAGAGGTGGAGAAGTTCAAATATCTTGGGGCAACAGTAACAAATATAAATGATACTCGGGAAGAAATTAAACACAGAATAAATATGGGGAATGCCTGTTATTATTCGGTTGAGAAGCTTTTATAATCCAGTCTGCTGTCAAAAAATGTGAAAGTTAAAATTTATAAAAGTTATATTACCAGTTGTTCTGTATGGTTGTGAAACTTGGACTCTCACTTTGAGAGAGGAACACAGGTTAAAGGTGTTTGAGAATAAGGTGCTTAGGAAAATATTTGGGACTAAGAGGGATGAAGTTACAGGAGAATGGAGCTGCACGCATTGTATTCTTCACCTGACATAATTAGGAACATTAAATCCAGATGTTTGAGATAGGGAGGGCATGTAGCATGTATGGGCGAATCCAGAAATGCATATAGAGTGTTAGTTGGGAGCCCGGAGGGAAAAAGACCTTTAGGGAGGCCGAGACGTAGATGGGAAGATAATATTAAAATGGATTTGAGGGAGGTGGCATATGATGATAGAGAATGGATTAATCTTGCTCAGGATAGGGACCAATGGCGGGCTTATGTGAAGGCGGCAATGAACCTCCGGGCTCCTTAAAAGCCAGTAAGTAAGTGTGGCTTGTGTGTATTAGTTCCCAGTTAATGTAAACAAGTTTGTTCTGTTTTGTTTTATGTATAGTTATTGTTGACATTGTAGTTTAATTCATTGTTAAATCAAATTGTTTCATTGTTTTTTTATTATCTCATTACCCTACAGTATTTAATTCATAATTTTGTTCTTGCTGCACGATGTTTGTTTAGTTTCCAAACACACCGACAGATCACTCACACGCATCAAGTACTGGAAGAATGAAATGTACGTTAACATTGCTCTCAGGATGCATCATCTGGTAATTTTAATCGCAAGCATAAGCTTTCAATAAATAAGCTCCTTTGCCTTGCTGAAATCACCACCTTCTGCTATGCCAGACAGAATCTGTGGAGTCTGGTTGATTCCTGTGACAAAAAATTGTCTCTTTATTACCAGATTTGCATTATTTAAATTCTAGGCTTCCTGCATTCTGGTTTAAAGTGAATGACACAGGAAGTGTCTCATGCTATAGTCGTGTCGCTGTTATTTCCAGTGTGACTCCTCCCCTTTGCTTACGTCTTAGGAAGTGAAGGCTCTATAAAGTCTAGGTAGGTAGTATCGTTCGCCATTTTTGTTCTTTCGTTGCCGAGCTACCAGATGAGGAATCTATTTGCTTCATCACCGTTAAACATTATCATGTCGTAGCTCCTGTGATAATAAATCAAACACACTGTAATTGAGCAAATAATAGTGGCAAATAACGTCCTCATGTGATTTCTGCGAACGCCAATGAAAGAGCCAAAATGGCGGGCGATTATATTAAGTATTTATCGAGCCTTAGGAAATTCATTACATCATCAATAGCGAATGACAAGACACACACGTTTAAAAGTAGCCGACCTGCAACGTGATTGGCTGCAGGAAATAAGAGCGACAAGACTATAATTTTAGTCTTCACTTTTTCTTCTGCCTGGTGTAATTGAAATGTTGTGTTTACAGAATGAGAATGATACACCCTCATCCGAAGGTGACCCTGGTGAAGACTATGGTGCAGTATATAATGAATATGAGGTGAGATGCAGCCTTCGGTGAACATAATGATTAAGGCCAGGATTTTTAGCTTCAGGGGAACTGAAATTAGTTTTCATTCAAAGGTTGTTTTAGAATTTCAGTGCAGATTTTTTAAATACTGTTTATGCTCGACCATGCCGAAATGTAGTAATTATACACCTGGTAGCAGTCCTTTAATGCATGTCATTAAAGTACACCTACTCATTAAAGGACAGGTCTTCAGCCAATCACAAGTCAGCTTTGTACTGTTATATAGATTATTCTCGGATATGCAATCGACAGACAACTAGCGAAAAGTCACGGAGGCTGGAAATCCAATACTGTCGCAGAAGGTTATGTTTTGTTACTATAATAATTAGCGTTAATTGTAATAATATTCAAATAAATTCAATTTGTCATCTCGTTTTTCAATTCTAAATCAATTTCCAGGTTATATCAGACTAATGTTCATTCTTATTCTGTGCCAAGGTCAATGACATTCAGCCTCGGAAAAAATCAATACTTTCCCGTCTGCGCACATCTTATAATTCAGGTCAGTTCGCACATAACCATAAAAAGACCTAATTTTCAATACTTTCAAGTTAGAAATATGGTCGAGCATAAAAAGTCGTATGAAACTTGCCTACAATGGTAATTAAGACGCTTGTATGAAAATTATGAAACTCGCTTGCGCTCGTTTCATAAACAATCATACTTGCGTCTTAATTACTACCATTATAGGCTCGTTGCATAATGTACTATTATGTTTTTATAAGTTTTTTTAAAGAAAAAGAAGTCTAGAGAATACTGTTATTTTTTAAAAGCATTATATTAGTGTACAAAATCATCTCATTAACACACATATAGTGCTTTAAACAAGGTTTGGTATCCTCAAAGTATTTCAGTTGCTTGGCAGACTTTATGATAAATCAAGTGTGGAAAGAGGGACTTCATCTTTGCTGTAAACGTTGAATAGAAAAATGAAAACAACATCACATAATTGGAAAAGTTGTTGTTTACTAATGCTGAGCTGTTGACAATGAAACATTAAGCAGGGTGATCAGATATCCCGGTGTCCCGAAAAGCTTTCTTGAAACATGAAAATGTCCTTGTTTCTGAAATATGCCCTAGTTTCCGTGCACTGGTGAAAATGTTTTGAGAGCAGTTTTATTTTCCTGCGAAATGTAATGGAATTCACTAATTTCTGTTTACACCAAATTGTGTTGTGCAAAAGTGGAAAGAAACCTTTGTTACATTGGCCGTCTGTGACACAAAGTCCGTAAATACTGGATTTTTAGTGTTCCAATATGAAGAGAACAATATAAGTCACTTTCTGTTTATTTTTGTTTTTTGATCTCATCTGCTAGTCATATAGTGAACTGTCTTTCTAGTAAATAAGATTGGCAAAAAGCCTGCATTGTAACATGGGAACTTAAACTAAATGAGATATAAACTACAGTAGAACCTCGATTATCCGTCACCCTATTAACCGACTGGTGGATTATCCATCTGTCTTTCTCACATTCGTTTTTCTTTCTGCAGAAATATATGAAGTACTGTGTGTTGTATTAGCATGTTATGTTTTCTAGAGAGTGTTATTACAAGCCTTTTTCCTTACACAGTATGGTCTATTGATCGAGTTGTACTGTATAACTTTTATACAAAATGTCTTCTAAGCATGTCAAAATAAATTTTGTTGTGTTAAGTATCGAGAAAAAAGTGTAAATAACTGAGTGGTTTGGGAAAACAGAAACTGTGGCTCATCTCGCTTCAGAATACGAGTTTGAAGCGTACAAAATATGTAAATCTACAACACGAGGTCTCTAATATTCCTAATAGACAGCCATTACTGTACAAGGAAGTTTACTTTCCCCTTAAAAACCCGTTGTTGACAACCAGACTTAAATTAGTGAACTTCTGATTCACTACCTGGCGTGTTAAATACAAGATCATGGAGGAAAATACGAACGTGTAAGTATGTTGTTGTTATCTAATGCCGGGCTTTGGCAACGAAGCCATTAGCATTCTTGCTCTCCAATATTTCTCTGTGGTGGATCCATCAGGTAGAACTTCACAGGCTATGAGATGATCTTCAGTCATTTCTTCTTCTTTGTTGCATAGAGGGCAATTTGGATTTGTCTAAATTCCTATTTTATTCAAGTGCTTTGCCAAATAATCGTGTTCTGTAAGCAGTCTGAATTTTGCTACTGCAGATTTATGTGGGATTTCTGGAATAATTTCTGATTTTTTTTATTAAAATGCTCCATTTTTTATCTTTGGCTTTGGTACATAGTGCTTGGTTTTGCTTGATTTTATATTTATTTTTAATTAGTCTTTTGATGGATGTAAAAGGTAGGCTTGTATTTGTATTCTGAATTAAATTGGATCCTTTTTTGTCAAGAAAGTCAGCAGTTTCATTCCCAGCAATTCTGCAATGTGCAGGTATCCATTGCAATTGAATTCTTTTCTGTAGTTTTTGAAGTTGTTGGATCATTTTGTGACATTCTTTAATTTGGATTGACATCATTTTATATGAATTTATTGCATATAATGCTGCTTTAGAATCAGAGATAATGACAGCATTTTGAAATTTATCTATTCTGTATAGTAGGTGTTGGAGTGAGATATGAATAGCCATTATTTCCGCATCAAAATTTGTTGTATGATATCCTGCTGGTTGATAAAATGAGAATAACGCACACGTAATTCCTGATCCTGAGTTGTTATCGATAGTAGACCCATCTGTGTAGATATGTAACCATTCTTCTGGTGGGTATCTATTGTTCACAGCTTCTAATGCCAGCGCTTTTAGTACAGGCTTGGAAGTTTCAGATTTTGTAACTGGTTCTTCTAAATCTAGTTGAATGTTAATTGGTTCGAAGGTTAGAGAGTTTTTTCTGCTTAAAATGTTTTCTTTAGATTTAGGGAGATTCAATTCTGTTTTTATTTCCGTGACTTTGGACAGGAAACTTGTTTGTGTTTTCATCTTGGTTGGTTGTAACAGTCTTTTTTCCCATTTTGTTGTAAGTGTAAGTATTAATCACTAAATTTACGAAAACCTTTTATGATATGAAATATCCGATTTTTTCGAGTAACCGTTCAGCCCATCCCCTTCATTACCACGGATAATAGAGGTTCTACTGTAATGGTGTCTTATCAATATATTAAAGTTAAGAAATGCTTCCCTGTAAAATTTAAGAAAAGTGACTTAACATGTTCTTTCCATGCACCCTTCGTATGAGATGCATATGGTATAAGTTTCTCTGGCCTCAAATATGGGACATCTCTTACAATATGGGATACATGGCAACCCTAATGTGAGTGGGAGGGGAGAAGAAGTTTAGATGCAGCTTGACTTTTGGATTGGTCATGAGTCCACCAAAATCTCCTTGCTGGTGCTACCTCTGGTTCACTAGAGCTGATTGAAAGTTCTAGATTAACAGTACTAGAATGGAATTGATTCGAACCTAAGAATATGGGGCTCAGTTTGCAGAGCGCTGGCCTGTGGTGACTACGGACCCGGTTTTAGATCCTGGTGATGGTGGAGTAGTATTTGTGGTGGACAAAGTGAAGGTTCCAGAATTTTTTTTTTTTCCCCTTTGGGTTTTCTTGTTTTCTTCAGTCATCCGACTATCACTCTCCATTTCAATATTCAATAAAATCATTACAATAGTGTTACCCAGAATGGTATGGCATGATTTAGTATTGTGTGTGTGTATCTAATGCTCTGGATTTAACAAAAGTCATCATCCTTCTTGCTTCCCAATATTTTGGTGGAAGGTCCACAAATGTCCTAAGAGTTTCACAATTAGCCAGGTGCTCCATCTCCATGTCCTCTTCTCTGGTGCACAGTATGCATTTAGGTGAATTCAGTACTCCAATACGATGGAGGTGTTTACTGAGGAAATCATGACCAGTAATCAATCTAAACATGGCCACGGCAGATTTTCGAGGTAGATCAGGAATTAGTTTTAGATCTTTGAATGATTCTTTCCATTTTGACTTTGATGTTTTGCCTGTTCGCTGTTACTTATTCTTTTTATGACTCGTTTTATTGATTCATATGGGAACTTGAAACTTGTTTTTAAGTTGATTTTAGTTCCTTTCTTTGCTAACATATCTGCTTTCTCGTTTGAGGTGGGAACGGTCGGTGAACTCAAGTAAGCCCTCCCGGCTAGGTCCGAAGGACCTGCTGACCAAAGACAGGTGTGGTCCTCCTTTCATATAGGGGGTTGAGAAAGGACAGTACAACCGCCAACTCTTAAAAACATGGTGTCCTTCAAGAAAATGGTTAAAATCAGCTCATCAAAATGTTGCATCCCAAAGATTTAGTATTGTGACTGGCATATACCTGAACTCTGTCTGTAGTACTCTTTGGGGGGGGAGGAGGATGGAGAGCACTGTAGTGGGACTTCATCGGAACTGTAAAGACGTGTAAGCTGAATTGACTGATGATGCCACATAGCTGAGGGGGACTGTTCAAAGTTCAACATCATTCCAACAAAAGGAGAGGTAAGACACAATAAGCCCACTAGAGTCTAGTGCCATCCTTTGGGCTGCTCTTCTGTAACAGAGAAAAGAATGATGCTGATTTGGTATTTCTGTTGAACAGGATGGGCCTTTCCAAAGTTCGACGACAGGAGGGGAGTTCCAGGGCGACTTTATGGGCGTGAACTTCAATTTGTTCATTCAAGGGTAAGATCTGCTTTTTCAATTGCATTGCAGTAATGTATTAAATCTATATTAATTCATGAATGCTAGTATTTCTTTGTATTTGGTCTTATCACAACTTTGTTGTTAATAATATTGCTCCTTTACAGTTGCAATGCCACATTTTATTTATTTAATAGATTAATTTTTACTGACAGAGTTACGGCCATCAGGCCTTCTCTTCCACTTAACCAATATAAAAATACATTGCAAATATAAATAACAGCAATACAGGAACAATACTCAAACAATAATAATTATAATATAATGAAGACAAGTTTAGTTACATGTAATTCTAAGAATCAAACAATTACAATTTATTTTTAAATAAAACAATGTGAACCAAAGGGATGATTAAAATAATAGAGAAAATTGATATATAAAACTAAAAATCATATACTACAAAAATTATATTTTAAGAAAGATTATAGTCTAAGCAGGCTATTTGAAAGTAGTCAATGTCTGACAGCCCCTTTAGGTATGAGGTAAGGAGTTCCAATGACGAGCAATTGTAACGGTGAGTGATGAAGAGTATTGGGAAGTGTTATGATGTATATTCAATGTGTCAGTGATCTGAGATCAGGTATTTAGGTTATGATTTGAACATAAACACACAAGACGAGATGACAGGTGACTTGGGGTTGTGGTGTGCAGAATTTGAAATAGAAGAGAAAATATTTAATATTTTAAATTAGGAATTATCTCCCAGCATGAGGTTCATTTTATTTTAGGATCTGAGAGTGACAGTTTTTATTGCCCACTTCATTACAAAAAATTAATAAAGTTTAAGAAAGATGTTTTGAGAGTATCATATGAAAAAATCAAATGATTAAATATGTTTTTCTGCAATATACGACACACAGTATCTCATATTTAACAAGTTAATTATACAAAACAAAAAACAAAGGTGTTATTCCTATATTATTTTAACCATACACACTGAGGCCATCTGAGGAGTACAGGAGAAAAAAACTGATGTCAAGTTTTACTGTTTTTACAGGAGAGCTAGTTAAAAGTTTCAAAACCCATTATATTGTATTGTCTTTGAGTTATCATTCTTCACATTCCTTTGGACTAATGAGGTTGTTCTGCACAGTTAAAATACATAACCTGAGCTATTACATGGCATTTAAAACAGAAAATCGATCATTTTGGACTTACCAAGTTTTTCCCCTGTGCTCTTCATATGTGCGCAACAAGCTCAAGGTCAAGTGATGCCAGCTTGTTGCAAGGACAGATTACTTTGGTATTATTCTTTGTATTCATCTGTTTGTTGGGAAATTCATCGTAAATAACAAATATAAAACTTAGACCTACCTTTTCTTTTACATAACAATTTACATATGAGTCGAGTTACATGTTTTATGTACAGGGTGGGGCATGGGAACCAAGTGTTTTTGGAATGGCTTATACTCGGTCGTTATGAAAGGGAGAGACGTGCGGCATGTGATATTCCATTCCGTGGCTCATAGCATTTCACCTGCAGTCGGCATCATGGAGCAGTGGACGCAAGTTTGCGTATGCTTATTTTGTTAGGAATGGCGAGTCGGTGACCACGATACCGGGTGAATTTTGCTACAAATTCAATATTAATCGCAATGATTGTTGGGTTAACAATCTTTGAACAAAAGGCATAATACTGAAGAATAAACCGCCCGGCCCCCAACGCAGAGTGCGTACTCCAGAAAATTTTGAGTCAAACAAGCGATACTGCACAGCCCAGGTCCTTCTGCTCATAGACATTCAGCTGCACTTGGAATCACCAATCGTACTGTAAGACGGGTTTTGCATCACGATTTACATTTACACCCATACAAGATGGATGGTTGTGCAGAAATTCAATACTGTAACCTCTGTGTGTTACATTGAGATAATTAATACCTTTTTCATCCCTGAGTTACAAAGAAGAGGCGACTAACATTCAGCCCATATAATTAATTGAAGAATACGTTAGAATTTTTCGGATCGAAATTTAATAGAAATCAATTAATGTATTTATTAAAAACTTTTGCAACAGAGATCTCTTGGAAAGAATAGAGGTCAATTTTCGTCAGCACTTCAACAGTGCATCAACACAGACGGACATCACATGCCAGATGTAATTTTCCGCTCATAATTGAAATGGTATGTTCTCACAAACGTTATTCTACCAATAAAGTGTGTTGAAAACAAAAACTAACTATTTTATGATTGTTTTAAAAACACTTGGTTCCTATGTCCCACCCTGTATTTATCAACTAAAATTCAAATTTTCTCCAAAAATAAACACAAGGTTATGGTACTCGTATATTTTCCTGTCTTGTGAGTGTTTCAACTACGAGCCAATCACGAGTTTCATGGCCAAATTGTGTTTACATTAGGATTATTGTAACAGCAAAAAGAAAAGATTACAGAGAAAATGTACAAACATGATTTATTCTTACAGAGTTGATGGAGTTGCTACAGGATCTCAGAGAAGGAAGAAACAGAAGAGGAATAAGTACCCACGAAGCTACCGGCCGTACCAATGCGAGTTTTGTGGCTTGCTGTACAAAAAGTATCTTATGCTGAGCTCCCATCTTCGCAGTCACACAAATCCACGGAAGCGCAACTATGAGTGTGACATTTGCTACGTTGGCTTTGACTCACGTGCCAGCCTGCTGCGTCACATGCAGAAACATCTTCACACATTACCGTACAACTGTGAAATATGCAAGCGTGGCTTTAAGAAAGAGACACAGTTCTTGGCACACAATGTCATACATACGGGACAGATGCCCTTCATCTGCGAAACCTGTGGCAAAGGTTTCATTTACAAGTCATACCTTGAAACCCACGAGGAGACGCATACTCGAACACCCCCATTCCAGTGCGAAATTTGTGGTAAAGGTCTGCACACATACCACTCATACGTGCATCACATTTCAGTGCATACAGGTCAACGGCCCTTCGAGTGTGAAGAATGTGGCAAGGGCTATCCATCGCACCCGGCCCTAAAGGCCCACATGCAGACGCATTCGGATGCAAAGCCGCATCGATGCAGGGTGTGCACGAAGCGCTTTCGACGCCTTGAAAGCCTCCGTCGTCATAGAAGCGCTTACTCCAAGTCTCTTCGCTGCTGCAGCTGTAACAAGAAGGTCAACACAATGGAGGAGTTGAACGAGCATCTGAACTCCCACGCAGGCGAGATGGCATACCGCTGTGATCCATGCGGTCTTCGTTTTGCAACTTGGAGTGAACTACTCAAGCACAAACATTCACACCGGGAGGGAAATGCTGGTCCTGAGCCAAGTTCAGAACGGGATGGTAATCCTGAGCCTGCTACCCAAATGGACGCAAATTCTGAGCCCCGTGTCGAAATAGATAGAAATTTAGAGCCATTTGTCAAAATAGAGTGCATTCCTGAATCCTACTTCAAACTGAACAATCGCTCTGAGTCCCATACCAAAATGGACTGTAGTCCCGAGTCTCATACAAAAGTGGATGGCAATTCTTGGTTTCATACCAAAATTAACAGCAATACTGATTCCTATGCTGAAATGAACATTGATGTTAAGCCCCATATTGAAATGGATGGCAATCCTGGCTTCAGTGCTGATCCGTAGTCAGTCCTGGAGTCTCAATGTGGACACTGTGTGTGCTAAGTTTTTATCGGTTATTTAATGACGCTGCATCAACTGCAGTGTTATCTAGTATTAGTGAAATTTGTGATAGTGAGATAAGTTCGAGGATTTACCAATGAATTACCTGATATTCAGCTTACAGTTGGGGAAAACCTCAGGAAAAAAACAAACAGGTAGTCTGTCCAAGAGAGATTTGAACCCACACATGAGGGAAACTTCATAAAATCTAAGATAAAATGTTCAGGTAAGTGGCAAGCAGCAACCTCAGATGATGAGTCGAATTCACTACTGATTGAGCTATGCTGGTTTCTGTACAGTGAAGTAATGACTTCTGTCTTCACAGATATTGCGTGAGAAGCAGTCCACTGTGTAACACTTGTTAAATGAAACTGAGGTATTTACTATTAGAATGACCCAATAAAAAATTCCTTCAGAAAAAACTAAAGAAGTGGATTAGCTCAGAGTAAACTGAAAGAATGGTGGCAAGGTAGTGGAAGTTTTCTCCTTACACGGCAGCTGCTCTCTCTTTCTGCTAGTCTCTCCCTCTCTCTCCCTCCCCCCCTGCCCTGGTGGCTGACTCCCTAGTATGCACATTGAACACCTTGTACCGGTCTGCCAAAATTCTAAATTAACTAAACACTGACATGGTACAATTGAGGACCGTTTTTGCAAAACTTGCTAACTGCAAAATTTGCAAAATTGAGATTTTGGTGGATTCGTTAACATAAAGCACGCCTCTACATAATGTTAAAGTTATCTTAGTAAAATTGAATTATTTCTCTCCATTATAGTGTGTCAAAGTGTGATGGTTGCACTTATAACCTACTTGTCTCCATTCAGTTTTTGTCTCTCCTGTAAAATTTAGTTTTTTCAGTTAGCAAGTTTTGCAAAAATGGACCTCAACACTATTGCTCACTTGTATGCACATTCGACACCTGTTAAAGTAACAGTTACCAGTGCTTTGTTTGCTTTCATCAGGATCCACCATATGACGAAGAAATTGGTTTGGGAATGAGAGGTTATATTAGTTCTTGCAGAATATCGCCTCATTTCCCCCAGGGCCCATTACATGACGAAAAGCATTTCCGAAGAAAAATCAGAAACTAGCCACTAACATTAGGTGCATACACTTCAGCAATATCTTGGAGAGGAAGCTGTGAAATGTTTGATTGTGGCCTGCCTATTATCAGTACAAAAAAGGCAGACAAGTACGAGTTGTACATATAGCCCTTTTCAATTGCCAACAGACATACTTGACTGCCTTCGTGGTCTGTTGGTCAGCATGCTGGCTTCCAGATCAGGAGATCCCGGGTTCGATTCCTGGGCTCAGCGCTCGGTGAATTTTTCTTGAAGAAGAAGAATTCCCTGGGTGTCTAGAGTCTGGAAATTTGTATGAATGTGAGTGTGCTGGGTTAATATTAATTAACCAATCATCACAAAATATAAAAATACATCAGGACTGTCGCTGGGCAGTAACTTGAACACACGTTTCAGCATCACATTGTTGACAAGTAACTCCATCTGTTAGCACAACCATAAAGCATCTAATAGATGCTATAGAGTTACCGACAACGAAAAAAAAAAAAAAAAAAAAAAAAAAACAGACATACTCCATTTAACATGTGCCCAGAGAACCTCAGTTCCATTCGTATGGGCACCTGTCTCCAAATCCTTGCATGACACGAGGTGATTCATAGTTAGATACTGAAACCCTTCATCATTCAAGGTATTGCATGCTTTCCAACAATCAAAATAGATTGTAGTTCCTGGCATAATTGGATCCTTCATGATCTGGAGGAGAACATTTTTGACCGATCAGCCACTGAAGAAAGAAAGCATTCACGAGTATCATGATCAACAGCACCAAACACCCGCTGATCCTCAACATGTTTACCCTTGTAATACTTTCTCTTACTGATTTTGAACTCTTCCATCTCTACTTCATTTCCCACTCCTTTGCGAGAATAGAAAGAGATGCGGAATTTAGATCCCATTATTACACTTACGACCTCATTTTGAGGAAGGTTCTAAGTTTGAAAGATTAAGTTTAAGATTACTTCATGCTCAGTACCAAATTGTCCTTTTCAGAGCCACAAAATACAACAAAGGAACTGTATAATGTCACACATTACATTTGTACAATACATTAAATTACACAACATTGAGCATAAGTAGATCCATTTTTCCCTCTTTCCGCAACAGCTCTTGCAGCCAAATGGGATAAGGTGCCACCTTTAGTGTGCATATATTCAGTAGACAACTTTGACAGATTGGATCCCAGCATAAGCGAAGAAATAAGGGGGAGAAGAGAGAGATGGAGTGAGAAAAAGAGAGGCGAGAGAGAGAGAGAGAGAGAGAGAGAGACAGAAGGAACAGAGTTCTGTTTGTGCTTCCTAGGTGGAACTTTCAGTTCCATTTCTCTCTGGTAGGTGTTACCTCACCCGAAACCTCTAACTTTTCACGCTTTTGTGCTAGAGTTTCTGATGGACTAGTGGAGGAGATGGGTGGAGGTTCTTTCCACCGGTTGTTCAGATTCTCCATTTAGCTCTGTTGAAGAAATCTCCATTTAGCTCTGTTGAAGAAATCATCTTCACAGAAGTACTGATCAGCCCAGAATTCAGGACACCATCCATAGAAATATACAAGAGATGTGATGAAAATTAACCAACAACACAGTCTGACTGAAAAAAGACAAGTGTGTCAATGAAATTTCTAAATAGACAACATATTGCCATTTCCATATTACTACCCAACACAGACTAGAAGTGTACAAATTGGGCACATTACTGCAGCTTGATAACTTAGTTTACCATTCTCATGACAGTATATATGTATACTTTATGTGAGGTAGAAACTGGTAGCATAGTACCAAGATTTGTGTCTTAAATTGATGAAAAGGAAGCAAGAAAGATTCTTGAAGGAAAAATATGCCTATGCGTTAGAGAAAGTTGTTGCCACTTCCAAAATTAATCTGACTTTGGCATTATTTGTCCATGTGTGTGGTAAACAGATCATACAGGGTCATTAAAAAGAATTCTAGGATTCCAGTGCTTAATATATTGGTAAATTTTAGACATAACAATCATGTTTGTATTAGCATATTGTAAAATTGGGCAACTTTAACCTTCACTTTTCCCTTGCAAGGTTAGTGTCACAGCCACAGTGATTACTATAGTCCCGTCGCTCTAATTTCCGGCAGCCAATCGTGTTGCAGGTCAGCTACATTTAAACGTGTGTGTCTTGTGATTCGCTGATTCATTTCTTAAGGCTTGATAAATACTTAATATAACCGCCCGCCATTTTAGCTCTTTCATTGGCGTTTGCAGAAAGCACACGAAGACGTTATTTGCCGCTCAGTTATTTGCTGAATTACATTGCGTTTCATTGATAATCATAGGAGCTATGACATGATAATGTTTAACGGTGTGGCAAATAGATTCCTCGTATGGTAGCTCGGGAACGTAAGAAAAAAAATGGCGAACGATACTACCTACCGAGACTTTATAGAGCCTTCACTTTCTAAGACGCAAGCAAAGAGGTGGAGTCACGCCGGAAATAACAGCGTCGGGACTATATGTAGTATGATCAGTGTTGTGTTCACATAGCATCTGTTCCTCAAAAGGCTCAGTGCATGTTACGATACGTTGAGTTTAAGTAAATTGTGATCAGTCACCATAAATTCTTTTGTATATACAGAATAGAAATGCTTACTGGCAAAACATTGCTTAGTAGCTTAAGAAGATGGGAATGTTGAGAGCAGTAATAAACAGCAGACTACCAACATCCGTTCTTTCTTGATGACTCTGTATTTGCTGGACTTTTGGAGGAGGGGTCCTATTGTACAGAAAGTAACTACAGTAAAATCTTATTTCGAAATTGCTTAATTCAAAATAAATCGAGGGTCGTTTCATAAGTCACGACAACAATGTTATATCTTCGGAACATGTGGCAACATGGTTAGTCCAGTTTATACAGTTGAAAACCTTTCACACTGCAGTTTGTGTCGGGGAAACTTTTATAGTGGTAGGGGTATGAAATCTTAGCACAGCCTCCCTACTCGCCTGATCTTAGTCTATGCGACTTTGATCTCATTCCACAACTGAGGAAGCTGCTGTGTGGGAAGTACTTTGTAAACAAAGAGGACATCTTAACAGCATTTCGATGACAGGTGGTACACATTGATGAATTGCACACAGCCGATGGTATTCAGCACCTTCCCTGTTGTTGGCAAAGATGTGTGGAAGCCTTGGGGGAGGGGGAGGGACTATTTTCAAGGGTGTTAGCTATGTGTAATGTACTTTATTCTATTTTGTGTATAATAAAACAATGGTTTCAATTCATGCATCCTTTGATATCCCCCTGCCCAAAGGCTTCTGTGCCCAGGACCCATTTGGTGCTAGCATTGCAAAGTACATTCCAGTGATCTTCAAACGCGTAAAGTGAATTTCCATTGCTGGAGCTTTATTGGCTGATACAGTACAGTTGTCGTGGCTTATGAAATTGCCCTCATACATATAATTCGAAGTATTAACTTTTCCCCACTTTAAATATAGCTTTTATAGTCACTGTTATTTCCGGCGTGGCTCCGCCTCTTTGCTTACGTCCTAGTAAGAGTAGGTTCTATGAAGAGTAGATACATATAATCGTTCGGCATTTTAGTTCTTTCATTGCCAGTTGTGGTTAGCAGACGACGCTATTTTCCGCACTCTTGAACATTATCACGTCGTAGCACCTATGATAATCGCATTGTAAATTTTAGGTTTCATAGATAAATATCTAAGGAAAGCATAGAAAAAATTCGAAATCAAAATGTTTTTTGGGCAGGGAGAAAAAATTACTAACTTCGAAGTGTCATGTTCAAAATAGACATTGACACCTTCAAAAGTTTTTCTATTTTTAACTTTAGATGGGAGTCAAAGTGAGAGAAATGTTTAGAAAGAATTACTTTTAAAAGTGATTCCTATTCGAAATCTGTACCGTACTAGTTTCCCAGTTACTGGGAGTAACATATGCGCGAAGCTCAGTTTGCAGAGTAACAACTTAGGTCTGTTAGAACTGTGGATTCTCATAGAAAGGCTGGCCCTTCGGCGGGGCAAGTGGGGCGGTCACCCCAGGCCCCGCGCCTTGTGGGACTCGCTGCCGGAAAAAAATTCAATCTGTTGATTACATTCTTGTTATAATATTTAATGTGAGAAACTTAAAAATAAATAGCTAAGTGAATGTTGAGATAGCTTTTGTATACCTAACGAAATCAATTGTTGACTATAATGTTTAATGTATGTGGATCAAATGTTGCACTGTTTGTTGAAGGTTTAATTACCGGAGTATCCAGCCGCATGGCTCTAAGTCGATTGTTACCCTTGATTCTATTATTATTATTATTGTTATTATTTTAAACAAATACACCTAAAAGAGCATGGAATTAAAATTTGTACTGTTGTAAATTCTCGTCTGCTTGCTGCAAACGGCAAGGAAAGAACGAAAATGGCGGACGATTATACCCAGCATCTGTAGAGCCTTAGGAAGTCCATAACGAAATCAACAGTGAATGACAAGACGCACATGTTTAAATGTAGCAGACTTGCAACGTGATTGGCTGCCGGAAATAAGAGCGACGGGACTATAATATGCTTTTAAGTTCGTTTACTAAATATAGTTAATTTGTATATATTTTAAGGATTAATTTAATCTTTGTACCTAAAAGGTAACTAATTCGAAATTTTAAACTCTATACAGGGTTATGTAAAATGATTCATTTGATTTCAAATGGCTGTATTTTTTAAGTTAAGTTCACTAATACAATGTGACCAATACATCACAAAAAAAAAAATCGTAATTCTTTGTTTCTCGTCTTGCAAGATTTCTATGTGACTTCCATAGTTACATTAGGAATCAGTTATACAAAGTGCTTTCTTAGTCTGTGGATGGCTTCATTATGCATTAAATACTATGCAGCTAGACATGATTCATCACATATTTATTTTTCATAACAATGAAAGTTCCTAACAAACCATGTAAGATTTATTTAGTGTTAGTCTTTCAAGTTTCGAATTACTTCATTGTTATTAGTTATACATGTAGTGCCATGCCTTGTAAATTTTCACTATTTATATATTACTTCCATTAGTTCCATGTATAGATTTTCCAGATTGAATGGAAAGCTTACGACAATTACTCAGAGAAATGGATGAAAAGAAATATCTGAAAGTGACATTGCAAAATTCAATGGCATTCTTTTTTCTGCATTATCTGTTTATCTGAGGAATTACAACATCATAGAACCACAAATGATAGAAGGAAAAAGATCCAGACATGCAGTTATTTGAAAGATGAAACAGAGGCAAAACCAAACGAAAATTAATTGACTTTGTTTTCAGTGGCATTTAAGAATCCAGCTGAAAGACTGATTCTCAAGCTTCTTATTACTTTTATTATTATATTTTTTTTGTAATTTTATTGCTTCAATTTCAATTGTAGTAAATATGAAATAAGGAAATTAAATTTAAACAGGAACTCTGCTAAGTTTGATATTTTGTATGATTAATTTATATTGTTTAGTAACTGGACTTAGTACTTAATATTTTAGGAGAAAAATTCGCTCTGGCGCCGGGGTTCGAACCCGGGTCCTTGGTTTACGTACCAAGCGCTCTGACCACTGAGCTACGCTGAATTTAATCTGGATCGAACTTTCCTCCTTCAATGTTTCCCTTCGTGGCCTGACTCCAAGTTAGGCATATATATGTTGACGTGTATCCAATGTCAACTGCCATTATACTAGGAGCGCACTCAGTTGAGTGACTTGTTGGCCGGGAATCCGCAGTTATTATACACTGCAATGGATTGAATTCGGCGTAGCTCAGTGGTCAGAGCGCTTGGTACGTAGAACCAAGGACCCGGGTTCGATCCCTGGCGCCGGAGCAAATTTTTCTCCTAAAATATTAAGTGTCAATATTACAGATAAATTCTGTAGGACAAATTAATATATCTCTAATAATTGGACTTAGTACATTTTTTTTCACTACTTTCTTTCAAGTTTAATTCGAAATCATGCAACTCGAAATCTTAATTTTTGGCTGCAACTACTTCGAATTTATTTTGCTGTATGCAAAAAAAAAAAAAAAAAAAAAAAAAAAAAAAAATGTGCAGTGTATTCGGGGTACACCAGCAATTAGAAAGTGTCATTCTAGATTTGGGACTGAAACTACAGTTGTGTTGGTTTGAATGTTTTGATTTTTATTTCGGTTTACAAAGTGAGAATACGGGACTATGATAAGAGAAGTAATTAATAAAGGGTATGATGCGACATTCCAAAATTAGTACCAGCTTTCAACAAATTTTTCACTATGTTTCAGTTAAAGTGTATCATATGTGTCTATTACAAGTTTAATATTGCAGAACTCGCGACTATAAATCAAATGAGTGGTCGCACAGAATTGTAACTGGCTTTGATGCCGAGATATTACTGAGAGAGGCTGTGCAGCACAGCTAATTTTGTGCGCAATTTCAGCGTCTGCACGCCCATAGCAAGGGAAGTTGGCATCATTGGCTGTGGTCACACAAGTTACATTGGTTCATGGCCTGTCTACTAATAACATTATCTTTTGACTGTGGCTCATAGTGGTATAGTAAGTATTTGAAATTCTGCCATTTTTTTTATCACGGATCCTGGAACAGGTACCCGTACTTGGTACAGGGAAAGACATGTTATTCTGTGTCAAAAATTGCTCTGGATGTTCTTTCATTTATATAATAAAGTTTACAAACTCTTGTACTGAAGAATAGGAATTATAAATGTCTCGGAAACTATTCATTTAACTGCAGTATACTACTACAGCAGTGTGATAAATGATAATAAAGGTACATATGTACATTATTTAAGACTACAGAGCACGTGTTGAAGTTCCTGGTATACAGTTTAAAACAAACCATTTCCTCCTACCACATTTGAAGGGTTCAGAACCATAGTGGGCCAAGCGCCATTTACCAAAACCGTAGAAAGCAAGGGCTAAAATAAAGTTATCACCTTATTTCAATGGAAACATATAGCAAGTAATATAAAGTATACACATTAAAACTAAATGATATGTCAATCTTCATTAAACTATGGTATTCACTTAACTTTAATCCTTGCTTTCTTTGTTTTTAATAAATGGTGCTTGGCCCACTATGGCTCTGAACCCTTCATTTATGATTTATAAATGAGCAAATACCTAAATGTAAACAGCTTTGTTCTTTATGATAGCCATGTGCCCTTAACGTGAAGTAGCCACTCTTTTTCATAATGTTACTGAACCACCAGTGATTGAAGATTTTTAGGAGAAATTGATTAACCAATTCTCTTACCTCTGATTGAGGTTCTGGCTGATATATCTATTATCAGGCAGTACATCTCACTTGACGATATGTGTCAGAGAAAGAACAATTTTTGCGTACATCTTGAGTCTATTAGTGAACAATGAGCGTATTCCGAATCTCAGCGCTGAGCAATCTGATGGCATCACGGTGTTCCGAATTTCACGATGGCGTGACTGATGCTCCATCGGTGTCGCACCGGTGCCATCAGCTTGCAGAGGTGGTGGCAGTCTCCATCAGCCGCCATCAGTGAATCTGATTGGTTCTTGTATAGGGCGGGAATTAGCAGACGAATGACATCGTGCACTGTTGTGTCATGGCGGTGTGTTCTGCTTTAGTTCTGCTGTATTGTTTGTAATGAGCACAACGTAAAAGCAATATGTTAATGGCTTATGAACGAACATGTCAACAGACCAGTTATTACTACCGATCCAAGAAATAAACTTTTTATGCTTTCTTTTCTTTGAACGAGATGGCAGTACGGAAATTTTGCAAAATTTTGCTAGCGTAGCACAGACAACTTATACAGTCGCCATGACAGCCTCGATCCTTCCAGCAGTTTTGTTCCTATTTTGCTGCAGTGTGACGTCACTGTTGTCCACTGGTCCGGTGAGATTCGGAATATGCTGAATGTTACGAGTCAGCAATGTATGCAGTGGAGAGGGGAAAGGAACTCGCCACCCTAATCCATTATCTCCTGGCTTAGTTGTCTCATGAGTGACGTCTTATTGGCGTTTCTTATGAGGTTCCAACCAGTCTTCGGACTGTTGGCTAAACAAACAAAATCAATTCTTACCAACATAATGAAAGGACTCCTCAAAACATTAATAATTAATCTTTATCATACTTTTAACTCCAGCTTTTCATTTAAGTTTTTTAAGTTGGTTTTCTTTGCTCCAAGATGTTCCTAAATATGAGAGAAATTTTTGCAACCTGTTCCCTTGTCAGTTATCAGTCATAGGGAGAATGAGAAATCATTTCAGAATCAGGTCTATATTTTTACGGATCTCTTTTATTGAAAATTGTCTTGGATAGAAATTGGTCTTCGTAAGTAAAATATATTAACAAATAACTCGAAATACTCTTAAGTAAAACTTAATTTTTTTTTTTTTTTTTTTTTTGGGTACCGTCTTATTGCATCGACATGATAGTAGTAATCTGGAGTAAAATTGTCAGAATAAACAAGATGGTAGATTTTCGCAGTCACGATAAATGCAAAATGTGCTCAAATGCTGTCAAAATAAGTAACTTTATGTTTAAAAGCATGTTGGGTATATTATTGTAGTGTTTTTTTAATAAAATGTGAAATGTGTTTCTGCGAAATTACATTTTATCGTAAAACAAAAATCAGACTCTATCTAAAGGCTCCCTACCATGTATAGACTCTTTCATTTTTAAAATAGTTTGACCCTCTCCTGCTGATTAGCTGTTATCTATACTATTATCACAGTCTAGAATATATAGTTACGAAGCTCAATACGTAGTAAATATGCAAACCTTAGTTAGTTGCTCACCACTAGGATCGCTAATATCGCCTCATTACAGACAATGCGAAATAGTACCGGCACATTCTATTGTTTCTAGCACCCTCAAAACTCACAAAACTCAAGCTTCGTGACTGTATATAGTAGACTGTGTTATAATCTCGAGTTTTCAGCTGATCAAATCTAGTGGTAGAATATTGGCTGCCTATGCGATATCTTCAGCTCCAGTGTTTTATTATTATTATTTTGTTATTTTACGATGCTGTATCAACATCTAGGTTATTTAGTGTCTGAATGATATGAAGGTGATAATGCCGGTGAAATGAGTCCGGGGTCCAGCACTGAAAATTACCCAGCATTTGCTCGTATTAGGTTGAGGGAAAACCCCGGAAAAAACTTCAACCAGGTAACTTGCCCCGACCGGAATTCGAACCCAGGCCACCTGGTTTCGCGGCCAGACGCGCTGACCGTTACTCCACAGGTGTGGACACTCCAGTGTTCACTCACAAAGTTATATGTGGTAGGTGATTGTAATTGCGTAATAAGATGGGTAGGAATAAAATTACAGTATATCTTTTCGTATGTTTCTTAATGTTCACAATTTGCAGGTGCTCGTGTAAAGGGGGTTGAGTATGAATTGGCTAAAGTGGAATAAGTACATATTTGAACTATCCACAATTACTTTTCTCTTGTGTTAAAGGCGTTAAGTAATTCTTCCATCCATGATGCAGTTACAGTGCTCCATATTTTGTGACAAAGGGACTTTATTCAGTACCAAAGGAGAGAAGTTTACATACCTTACAATTTGACTTAACTCCCTTTAGACGAGCGAGCACCCGCGAATTTCACTGCAATTTTACATTTTCCTTTACTTATTTATTATTTTCAAGAATTTTAAATGGAAAATCTAGAAAATGCACAAGTTAACACATAGATGCCATTAAGTTTCTACCAGCAAACTTTCCATAAAAAATGTTCCATCGTAAAACACTACAAAACGCTAAATTCCAACAGTATTATGAAATGCTAGGTTCAACTTTAAAGTGCTTAATTTTTTTATACGAAGTTGCTAAAATCTACCATCTCTACTCATAATGAAATAAAATTATCAAAATAAACAAGCACTCTGAGAAAATCAGATTGGTAGTCACTTCTACCACGATTCCAAAAAAAATTAAATCAAGAAGAGAGCCTGGAACTCCCTATGAAAGACTTAAGTTACTATATCTGAACTGGGTTCTGACTCTGGAACTGAAGTCAAACTGAAGAACTTCTTATATGTATCTCTGACATGGCATGCAGCACCTTGCGAATTGCACCCTCGCCTGGGTATTTGTTTCAAATTGAGCTGTCCTTTGTATGGTGTTGCCTCAGTACTTGAGTGAACATCCTCCTCTTGAAGAAAATTATGCAGAATGCATGTAGTTAAAATGAGTGTGTCAAGATTCTCAGGCTTTGATTTTAATACTCTTCTGTAGACCTGAAACCTGTCTGCAAGGAGTCGGAAAGCATTCTCAGTCACTTGTCGAGCATGGCTTAACTTGTTGTTGAAGGTCTTCTTTGGAATATCGTCAGCAGCCTGAGGGGCTGGATAAGGTCTCATTAGGTACGTTTTCATTGGAAAACTTTCGTCCCCTAGAATTACATACGGAGCTCGTAGATTGCTCCCAGGAAGTTCGTTCTTTGTAGGAATGTTAAGAGATCCACTTTCCAATGCTTTTCCCATGTTAGAACTTGACAAGATCCCACTTGTCTTCCCATAGGCGCCAATATCAACTGAGACGAATCTGTAGTGGGCATCAACTAAAGCAAGAAGAACAACAGAGAACTTTCTTGTGTAGCTGTTAGATGGAGCCCCTCTGCTGGCATGGACTTCTATTTCCACTTGCTTTCCTTGTAGCGCACCAAGACAATTGGGGAAGTTCCAGAGCCTCCAAAAGTCTGCAGCTATTCTCTTCCAGTCCTCTTCTTTTGGTACTGGAATTGTTTCGTCTTTCATTTTTCTTATGATCACACTACACACCTCTTTTATGATGCAGTGTGTTGTGGAACGTCCAAGACAGTAACTGGAAGCTATTGTTCTGAAGGAATCTCCAGTTCCCAAAAACCTGTGAGAGAGAGAGAAAAAAAGAAAACATCAATTCTGGAATACTTATTTTCATTTGCATACATTAAATTGAGCAATAATTTGAGATTAAAGATGTTTTAACTTGTTGCTACCATATATTTAAACAAAACTAGAGAAAACCCAACTTATTTTAAGAGAAAACTACATATAACAGTCTTGAAAAGGACTGCACACAGATTATTTGAGCAAATAAACACTTTAATTGGCCACTTCGTCAGTTGACTTGAGTTTTTGGACATACACACACACACACACTTATTCATACTTTCCATTTATGTACAGGATGAGTGATGTTGCAGATCATACGATACCGGTAGGCAGGCCTGTGTCTAAATATTGAAAATAACCTATGCTAATATCACCTATTCAAATAATTTTCAGTGGATCTTGTAATATACCGTATATATTATGTATCTGACTGATGGCTACAGACCTGCAAAGAATTTGAGATGGTGGCATTGTGACCTCGCCCACTCCACTAATATTACTATGTAAATGTCACATCCAAAACTCTTACCATAACAGCGGTTGTTTCCACTCCTAATTATCTTCGGAAAACGTATTATGTCTTTCGCGTGTTAAATTTTATATTACCTTGTTAACATGTTTCGCCTGCTATTGACCATCTTCAGAACTGGTTGTTGTTGGTCTTGGCGCCTTTTGTTTTGTTTCCTGTGGGGGTGTGTTTGTGTAGTGTAATATGGAGTCAAAGAGTGTGTGTGTTCTGAAATTGACGTGTGTTGAGAATTTCATTTGGATGTGTTTTTGGTGTTTGTATATTTCGTATTGTTCTAGTGTGTTTAGTTTCTGGCTTTTTGGTTGGATGTGTAGAATTTCCATATCTGTGTTGATGTCTCTGTATGAGTGGTTAGCATTTGTGACGTGTTCTGCATATGTGGAAGTGTTTTGTAATTTTGTTATGGCTGTGATGTGTTCTTTGTAACGTGTTTGAAATGATCTGCCTGCCTGTCTATCCTATGTAGAAGTTGTTGCAGGTGTCACATTTGAGTTTGTATACACCTGTATGATTGTATTTGTTTGTTTGTGTGTTGAGATGTTTTTGTAGAGTATTATTTGTTGTGTATGCGATGTTGTAATTTAATTTCTTGAATGAGGTTGCAATCTTGTGTGTGTTTTTGTTTTCGTATGTTAGTGTGATGTATTTTTTATTTGCTTGTGTTTGTGTTGTATTCTTATGTTTTTGTGATTATGTTTTGTCTTTCGTATTATGTTGTCTATTATGTTGGGGTTGTATCCGTTTTCTGTGCTATGTATTTGATTGTGTTTAGCTCTTCTTTGTAATCATGTTGGTTCATTGGTATGTTGAGTAGTCTGTGTACCATTGTTCGGAATGCAGCTTGTTTGTGTTGTGTTGGGTGATTGGATGTGTTGTGTATATATGTTGTTGTGGGTTTTCTGTAGACTTTGAATGTGTGTTTGTTGTCGACTTTTGTTATTGTGATGTCTAGAAAATTTATGGATTTGTTGTTTTCAATTTCTAATGTGTAGTGTAGCTTTGAGTGTATTTTGTTTATGTATTGATGCAGGTTTTGGATCTGTCTTTTGTTTCCTTTTTATAGTATTAGTATGTCATCTACGTATCTGTGCAAATATATGATTATGTCTGCGTGTTTGTTGTCTTTGTTTAGTATGTATGTCTGTTATATGTGGTGTATGAATATTTCTGGTAGTATGCTGAAAATGTGTGATCCCACGGGTAGGCCTTCGGTTTGAGTGTAATATTTGTTATTGTACGTGAAGTAGACTAATTTTGTTTTGTGATGATGTCTGTGATGTGGATGATTTCTTTAATGTGTTCTTGTGGTGTGTTGTTTTTGAGCATTTGCTCTAGTATATGTAGTATGGGTATGTTTGTGTATAAGTTAATTATGTCGAAAGTTGTTAATGTTAACAAGGTAATATAAAATTTAACACGTGAAAGACACACAATACGTTTTCCGAAGTGATATAGTGTTAAAAGTTGTGTAATCAAGATGCCTAATTATCTCCATCAGGACCGTAGGCTATATTCCAGTCACAGTATTGGCTATAGTTTTGACACTTTTTGTTCAATCTTGGGATACTATATGGCATTATGGTGTGATTTTTGACATCACTCATTCTACACATGCCATACATGTGAAAAAGGGTAGGTATGAGAATTGAGAAACAAAGGATCCTTACCTTAAACAAACTGCCAATTTCTCTCTCGGAGTAATTGCTTCTCGAAAACAAGTATCCACCTTCTTGATATCATTCTGTATTCTAGCAAGTAAAGTCTCGAATTTATTGATTGGCATATGGAAGTATTGATAAAATCTTGTTTCGTCGTCTATCAGTTCTTTAAAAAGTGTAAAATACTCTCCCACATCCTTACGATTTCGATTAACCCATTTTCTCTTTGGTGTTTTACGTTTCCTAACTTTAGACTCATCTTCGTCAAGAAGTAAAGCTATTGCTGCCAAATCCTTTATGCTAAGTTTACCAAACATTAAGAACTTGACTATGTGAATACCATATCTTTAAAGTAATAATACGCTCTTGTCACACACCCGGTACACTAATAAGTTGGGCAGTGTCGACACGGTTGCCTGATCTTCCACCCGATTACATTGTTTTGCCTTTGCTCAATAACATCAATACAGATCAGGTAGAGATCATCAAGGCGCTATGGAATCACCATGAAACAGAATTTCTTATTGTTGGTTGAATTGCGTGAACTGTGTGAATTTATAAGTGTAGTTTGTTGGAAACCTGAAGCCCCTTGGATTCTGCAATAAAACGAATATGTACTGTTGTTTCTAGTGCCCATTTTTGCTGACAGTTTTATCCTTGGAGAGTTCCTACCATAAATTCGTGTTTGAACAAGGCACGGTACAGCGAATGCTCGAAACTCTCATTGACCTGTCCCTAGGTGTAATGTGTGAAGCTTTATAGGCCTACTTTGTTAAGAAACTCATTCGACTGTATTAAGAATTGGTTTTCAAAGAATACTGTACTGTAGTATCTATAGAGGATTCCAGGTTAAGAAAGAAAAACAATGATTTTATGCCCTTGCCTAGTATAGAAGGTTCGAATTCCACGTTTACCACCGGCAAGCCATAGATTTAATTACAATGGAAATTTAGTCCGCCGGCTTTCTTTGTGTTCTGAGTCAGCTATCGCGGCGCGATTAAGACATAGATAGACGTACTTGTCACGTCTACCCTATTCTCATAGCATTCTTAGATATTACTTTAGACTACGTACGTTACATACATTGTGGCAACATCTATTCCGTGTGTTCCGTTAGAATAACTAAAGCAATACGCTGTTCTTTCCACCTTACCGCATTTAGCTTCAAGCCTGTCTTGCCTTTGATTTTAGATGCTAATGTGGAATTCGAATAAACTATAGCCTACACTGTAGAAGCACTGGGTAGATAGGCGTTTCTATGACAACTGTCATTTGGTGGAATAGCCCTGTATGTCCAATGCTTTTTTCTTAACATAGAATGCTCTATAGGAATTTCGAGTGACTATTCCGATTTGCCAATGTAACCGAAACAGTAACAATAAATTACAAATGAGAAACAAGAACATAATGAGTTGTCCTTGCCGTAGTCCTCGCCATATTCATGTTCTCTCTCTCTCTCTCTCTCTCTCATTTATTACATTTCTGGCCATTGCTAGTGTTTATAGTGTATGCGTACATTTAAAGCAAGACAAGTCGTAGTCAAGAAAAATAAGTGTAGAAAGAAGAGAGAATTAGGATATGAACATGAAGTGTAAATTTGCTATTTACTAATTGAATCGGAATATTGAGAAACCCACAAGTCTAGAAAACTTTTTTAGGAGATACAAAAATATCTCAGGTCCTAGATTTGTGCTCATATTATTTTTTTCTTAACGCTTTAGCTAAAATGAATGTTGATGGGAATATGTGGGGTTTCTTTTCATAATGAGGCTACATGTTTAGAATACGAAATCATATAAAACTCAATTTCGTAAAAAAAATGGACATGTGGGGTTTCTCAATATTATAATTGAATTATTCGTGTCCTTTCCAGTTTTATTACTTTTTTGTCTCATCAAGTCATCACTGAGCTCTCTTAATACGTATAGAGTTCAATGGTTATCATCACCACCTTCGACAAAGGACCGTACAATACAAGACAGGTTAGGACTAAGTTGTGTGTTATAACTACCGTATCAAATTTATTGTTTCAATAATTTCTGTATATAGAGGTATTATTTTTTCTTGGTATTTAAAGGAGTAAGTAACTACTGTACATTTCATGAAATGATAAAATATCCGTACTTGGATAGTTGCTAGTCATATGTCTGAATGCTCCTTTATTCATCATATTTCTACCGCCAGGAGTGCAAAAGGAGTTTTTTTTTTATTCACCGCAAGGGGTGCAAGAAGCGTCTACTATAATCAAATGAGCGAGTTTGAATTTTTTTTATTAGGGAATATGTCCTTCATGAAAACAGTTTCTTATTTTTATACAAATATTTTCTCTGGACAAATAATAGAACAATATAAATGGTACCCATAAAAATTAATCAACACTTAAACCGATACCATACCGTATTAAGATAAAATAATTACATTTAAACAATACACTCTTTTGACTCTGATGGACGCTTCTTGCGCCCCCGGTGCTTGAAAATAGATAGGCATTAAAACATTTCTTGTGCTCCCGCCTGATTGTAAAAAAAAAAAAAAAAAAAAAAAAAAAAAAAGACAAACATTGCAATGCGCAAGTGAGCACCGGGAGGACGAAGTGCCTTGTATTCAAACATTATCCGTAATAGTTTTCTGAGGGCTGCATTATTACTTCTAATAGGCCCCGAATTTGAGTTAATGTGACCTTTTTTTATTGCTGAAACTCAGAGACAGTCTGTGCGAAAATTCCTGTTTCTCTAGATGAATTTATATCGGAGAAAATAATACTTCGCATGAGGAATGTTTCAAAACGCATTTCGTTGATGTGAGACGTGCAAACAGTAGTTGGTAATCATTTCGAGCTTGTGAACAACAGGTACGCTTGCTTTTGGTATTACCCACTTTTTTACTTTTAACTAAGTATGACAGTTGATTTACAATAATTATCGAAAGTTTATTCCTCGCTGTAAGGAGGGTGGCTAATGGTGTTTTTATTCAAGTTTATCTTTTTGTGAGTTAATTTATTTCGACTTATGTAATAGTGAAACTGAGTGTCAGACCAAGATTTCTTAGTAAAATTTATTGGATTATGTATCTAGCATACCATTTTAGGTAAACTTACTGGTATCATGCCGGTAATGGAAACAATAGTGATAATTAGGCCTTGATTTATTGTGTAACCTAGGCCTATATTTTCACTCAGTTTAGTCGTTGAGCACTTTTTTACGCAGATTGAAATGAATACTGTCAAAGTTGAAAGGGACTCTGCACTGGATCATGATTCTGTTAGTTTTATGGAGGAATATGTTCACATAGAACTGCCATTACTGGTATGGTACCTCCTAAAGCATGAATCAGTAAGTTGTTCTTTATACTTAGCCTAAATATTTATTAATATTAATATGAGAGGAGAAAAATTAATATTAATATTAGAAGAGAAAAATTCGCTTCGGCATCGGGGATCGAACCCGGGTACTTGGTTCTACGTACCAAGTGCTCTCACCATTGAGCTACGCCGAAGTTCAATCCACAGCATCGGATCTAACCCCTCTCGTCCAGTGTTTTCCCTTTGTGGCCTGACTCCAATTTGGGCATATATGTTGACATTTTATATTAAGTCAACTGCCATTATGCAAAAAGCGCACTCAGTTGAGTGACTTTGTGGCGAATAATCTTTACGTAGATTCTAAATATTTATGCATAAACTTACATTCCTGACTTTTATGTTAAACGTGCCATTATAGCACTCCTTTATCGTGTTCGCGTAATTTTTATGTAGAAAATTACGTTGTCGAGTTGTCCATTGTGTACCAGAAATTCACCTTACAGATGGACAGTTGGGGAAAACCTCTGAAAAATCCGAAGTGGGATTCGAAACTACGCTCGTTGCTTGTAGTTTCAGATCACGGCGATGACTAAAATTTAATTAGGAGATAGGTAGGCTGCAGTGTCATACACCTATATAAGTAAGATCCGGTAACTTTAGAGCAAAGCTAAAAAGTAGTTTGACACTGCATAAACCTTAAATTTTTTTTTCTTTTTTTTTATTCATTTTAAGTAACACTTGATTAAAACTATGAAACTTTCTGGAGTTAAAACGTTAAAAGTGTTAACAATTTTTGAAAAGCTAATGTACCTTTATGACAGGCGGGCCCCGTTTGTGGTGTCATCTTCAGCGTCCTTCGAACTAATGCTCCAGTTGATCTTGATTTCCAGCATTTGATTTCATCAGTGGTGGTGATCATACTCATTGATATGAAAATGAGCTGACTGTTTTGCATCTATTTCTGATACAAATTTATAATTTTGTCTCAGAACTAGGAGTTCACATTCAGCATGGAAAGTCTCCAACTTAACAACAAGTGTTACATTAGGATCTCCTATATAACTTTTGAACAAATAAACACATCGAATGAAAAGTATACCACCGTGTAGACAAACGAATTCTGTAACTGTAAATATCCACACAAAACTGGTTAGACTGTCAAGGCTAAAATACGGGCGGGGAAAAACATGCCTCGAAAACTGCGTTCTGGTGGCCATTTTATGCACATAACTGTGCGAGATCTGAATCGATCGGTATGTTTAATGTGTTGCTCAATCGAGCGCGACGAAATAGACTAAATAAAGGCGAAAAAAGTGTTCAACTTTTAAAAAGTAGTGAAAATTTGTGAACTTTCAATTTGTCTCTAATTCCAAATATTGAGCAAATACAAAAGTGGAGACGAACACAACAGGAGGAAAAGTGCATTCTAAGACGAATCAAACAAACCCAAGGCTACAACTGTAGCATACAAGAGACAGCAGAGAGAGTGGAAGAGCACGCTAACTCTGTGAACTCTGTGGCAGTATAACTGCAAGACTGCGGCCATCTACATCCACTTAAACAGTGAATCCGGGTATTGTACAATACCAGCTGGGACAAGATGTTCACCCGATCCTAGTGGCACTTATGGGGACTGAACAGCCTGTGAACGTCGTTGCCACTAGTTAGCCCAAGACTGTGTACAGAGACCATGTACACTGACCAGAGATTCAATGATAAAACACTGTATTAGTCTGGTGAAGAATCGGTAGAACGGAGAAAAATTCTCTCTGGTCCCAGGACTCAAACCCGGGTTTCCAGCTTTACGGGATAAAATGCCAGCACATAAAGCTGGAAACCTGGTTTCAAGTCCTGATGCCAGAGAGAATTTTTCTCTGTTCTACCTATTCTTCACCTTAAGGAAACATAGAATTACTGCACTGAAATTCCATATGTACTTCGGTACATCATAGTAATATGATAAAACGTAAATAATCAGTCAGTTTGTAATTGAATACTGCACCATGTTCCGTCAGACCCCGGCCACTTAATCACTCGTAATGAGTGCACCTCTGCACTTGTTGTTGGACATTGTGTCTACTGTCACACATACTGTGACACAATATACAGATGCCTCAAACTAGGAAGCTGCCTGGAGAGGGGAAGTAGTAGAGCTAACGGAGGGGGCCCACCTAGGCTCCGATCCCCAGGTATAGTCATATTATCTGAAAAGTTGACCTCTTGACAATGTATTCAAGATGTACCCTCCCTATGCAGCCTTCTCAACTGTTATTAGAACTGAGCTGTACCGTTCTAGTCCACAGTGCACAGCAATAGGCGGACAGTGGTAGGGGAGAAGTGCTCTATGCGCCTGCGTGAACAAGACAGCTTGCTAGTTTGAGCCATCTGTACGAGAGTAGGCCAAGAAAGGGGAACATAGTCTGTAGAATTTGAAAATGAAAGGGATTCAATCTGGTATTGGAACTTGAATCTGGTGTGGCTTAGTGAATAAAATGCCAGCACGTAAAACTGGAAACCTGGGTTCGAGTCCCGGTGGTGGAGAGAATTTTTCTCCGTTCTATTGATTCTACACTATATGGATACGCAGAATTACTGCACTGAAACTCCATATGTACTTCGGTACATCATAGTAATATACATATTAGCCTGTCGTCTTTAATCGGCAACATACTCTGTATTCTGTAAACCATTAATTAATTAATCAATCCACCCACCCACCCAATAAACGAAACAAATTCAAAACATTTCTTTTGCTACTTTCTCCCAGAACCATCTTTGTTGATAAACATAGTTCTACATCCATAAACTCTCCAGTTCATTTCACTATTGAGAGACACTGCTAATTTTTTGTTAGCTACAGTTTTATGATAACACCTTAAGCTTTATCTCCTTTCCTCAATAAAATGGTGATTCCGTTACAACAGTAAAGCTTATGACTTCGTAAACAGTTCAATACGCGGAGTTTCCTTCGATACTGCGACCTACATCTTACAAATAATTAGTTAATTTGAATAATAGAGATACAATGTGTTCATTATTCGACATTCATTGAATACAAACATGTAACTATACAATACTGTTACCAAAGCCTGCTATTCCAGAAATGCATATAGAGTGTTAGTTGGGAGACCGGAGGGAAAAAGACCTTTGGGAAGGCCGAGACGTAGATGGGAGGATAATATTAAAATTGATTTGAGGGAGGTGAGATATGATGATAGAGACTGGATTAATCTTGCACAGGATAGGGACCGATGGCGGGCTTATGTGAGGGCGGCAATGAACCTTCTGGTTCCTTAAAAGCCATTTGTAAGTAAATAAGTACAGTTTTATGATATTTTTATCTCTGGCTACTAGCAACAGGCATATATAATGAATACCCCTCATTTCTCATGAAAAACAAAAACTGAATAGACTACAGTGGACTATAGTGGATTTTATGTTGTCAGCAAACAGCTGGATACATTAAGAAGATTGATTGATGATATTTTTATTTATTTGTTTATTATTATTGTTTTGTTGTTGTAAATTATAGGTACGGTAATTTTGGTTAATTATTAGATCATTAAATTTCATGCGCTACTTACATACTCATACATAGTCTACTTTATAAAATGTTTGGAATCCCTAAGAAGGCGTTTTTGATTTTTATGGTTCTATTTATGATTTAATTTTACGATTTTTATGGTTCTTTTTATGATTCAATTTTACTTAAAGTTTTCGGGTTTTGTATTTGTACCCATTTTTATTAATAGAGAAAGTAAGATGGTTATATTAAAAAAAGTCTGTTAACAATATACTCTTAGACGACACATGCCCAGGAAACAATTAGTGTAGGTTATATGGACTATAGAAAGATCCTGCTTGACATGTAATATATAAATGTAATTTATTTAAGTATCAGGAGATATCAGGGTGCCTTTTCACTGTTGTTGCAGAGAATCAAAAGAGATTACGACGAGCTTATTGGCGGCCATATGCATAGGATGGGACGCTACAATGAAAATCCCAAATGCAGCTAGAAGAAAGTACCTGACCTGTAATCTATAAATGCTATTCATTAAGCCCGGGTGATATAAAATGTGTGGTATTATAAATTCAGGGCAGAGAATACTACCATAAAGGGTTGTTACAAGCTGATTTGCTCTATACCTAACAAAATACATGCACTGGTCAGGACTCTACGATTGAGATTAATGGTATAGACCATGTGTGCGAAAGAAGAGACTGCTAGGCATGTAATCAAGCCTAAGGAGATGCACTTGACTGAACTTCTTTCTGTCTACATAACTCGTGCTAAAAAAATGTTAGATACTATTCGGAAATTATGCTAATTCTGGGATTTTTGTCAACCTGAAGTAAAAAGTTTCTGCAGAACATAGCATACGATTCCTGGTCAATCTAGCCAAATCCTGAATGGTTGGGAATCCAAAGTTTGAAGTACCGGTAGACATTAGTGCTAGGTATGAAGCATGGTTTTATGATAAATTGGCTTTAATTTATACAAGTTTTGTTTCACGCTGTATAGATCTACTGCAGAACTTTCCATATGGATTTGCGAAAGATAATTCAATCTCTCTCTCACTTTGACTATCCCATGTGCATCGATCTTGTGAGATGACATATGAAAAGAAGCACTTTCCGGCTAAAAATGCTTTTTTTTTTGTCAAAGGGCATATATATCTTTATAACATATAGATTAGCGAAAACGCAAGCTTATGTCGAGATATAAAAGAACATTTAAGAAATTGAGTAAACTTTTGTTGACATTGTCTTATTAGGATGTGCATGGCATATCTGCATCATGGTTTCTAGACAGGCAAATAAAATTATTTTATATATTGAAATGAACCTTTTATACTAGCCTCTCAGTATGCATTATTATGACCGTTTCAGAATGTATATATTTCTTTTAATAAGTTGTAAGTTTTCTCTTCTTGCTTATTGCATTGAGCATATATTCGGATACTTTTTAAATATGCCACCAATTTATTCATCACGGCCATTTAAATGTTTTGACCGCTCACTTCCCTCTGAAACGAAGGCGTTGAATCACCGAATGTCAGACCTATCCATATGTAATTAATTTTATTAAATGTCTTATCACATGTTTTGTGATGTTTGTAATTTATTTAATGAATTTTAATAGTTACGAATTAATTTCATCTTCTTGGATGGATAGGTTCGGAATATAATTATTAGCATTAGTATCTAAAACATTACTTTAAAAGGAAATTATGGAATGTATAAGGTACCTAATTCTGATAGTCAAGAAGTAAATTTGAGGCATACCGGCGTGTGGTATTGATGCAACAATTTCATAGTCCTAATGGATCTAATCAAAGTTGAAACCGATCCTTACAACGAAGTTACATCAACAGCCTTTTCTGTGATGAATATGGAAAATACTCAAGTGGAAAGTGAACATTTAGTATGTACTATGGAGGATGAGCACAACCCTGAATTGGATGCAATGAACTGTGAGTCACAGTTTTTATTTCAAACTGTGAAATGTGAGAAAGACACAGTGTGTAGTAGTGTAAAGTGTGAGAACAACATTGTTTCAGCATTTGACGAAGAAAGACTTATACCCGATATGATGCAGAGGAAGGAATTTCCTATGAGAGATATTGTGAAATCTGAGGAACAGTCTGTAGGCCTAAATGACAATGTAATTTTCCCTGCATTTGAAACTGTTAAATGTGAGAAAAGCAATACATTTGATATGGAGAAGTGTGAATTTGAGGTGAGTTCGTTATTTAAGGACATTTTATTAACTCTTAAAATTCGAATTGATTTTATTCGAAACTAATAAATTATGCCATATTTAATCTTTTATTTCTGTCTGGTTTTTATAATATTCGGTACAGCCATCATTACTTTGTTGTAGGTATTACTAATTTAATTTTTTTACAACTAATTTGGCGAGATAAGGCCGAGAATTTGCCATAGATCACCTGACATTCATCTTATGATTGGGGAAATCTTCGGTAAAAACCTAACCAAGTAATCCACCCAAGTAGGAATTGAATCCACACCCGAACTCAACTCTGGATCAGCAGGAAAATGCGCTACTGCCTGAGCCACTCTGTTGGTTCATATTAATTCAACATCCTTAATTGATATTCTGTGATAGTCGATAAGTCCCAATTTCTTGTAATTAAAAAATTTGCCGTAATGATGGGCAGTATCATAAAAAATTCTATTGTTTTTTATATTCTGTTTATCATAGAAAATTCTATCGTTTACTTTTTTATATTCTGTTTGTCATTATCATGTGTGTGTCAATAAATTAAGCCTTTTTATCTTCTTTGTTTTAAGTTTCATCCATGGTCACCTTAACTTCCTGTCGACTGTTTTGGAGTGGTACATTATTGATACATTGGATCGCTGCTATTTATTGGCTATTTCTTTATCCTCATGTCATCTGCTAATAATGTCATTAGACATGTCCACCCTGTTCAGTCAATAGTCATTAAGGATTGATATCATATGAAACATTATTTGTACAATATATTCTTTAGCAGGAAGATGCCTGGGACAACACAGTACCGGTAGTGAAAGAAGAACTCAAAGAGGAAGTAACTACAGAGGAGCATGCAATTTTGCCTGATAGGTAAGAGATATTGGAGCTTAAAAATATTGAAGTATGGTTATGGTGATAGGATGAGCAGGCGTAAAAATCAGACACAAAGATTGCTTTAAAAATATTATAGAAAGTATTTCCACAGTCAAGCATATATTACAGTCAAGCATATATATATTTTTTCATTTAGTAGCCTATATAAACGCTAAAACCAGCAATAATGACGGGGGGGGGGATATCGTGCTAACCATAAGATACCTTTGTTCTGGTTTGATCGTTCAACTCTGCTAAGACATGAGGATGTGAGGCTAACAGCTGGCTAATCGGCTTTAGCCCTTCATGGACTGTTGCACCATAGATTAACTTATTATGTAAACACAACTAACAATAGTGAGTGTGAAAAAATTGTAATATTGTTATTTAAAAAACGAATTCTGATAAAAAGACGTCCAAATCTTCCCTCAGAACTTTTATAGTTCCTTCAGAAGAGTATAGTAAAATAACTGCTATCATGTTTGTAACAAAAGTGATTTAACTTCAATGATGTTCAGTCACTTTTTTTAATTCTGTCAACTTGTGTAATACATATTAACAACTGAGTAACTGAAATTTTACATTCAGATAAAAGAAAGTATTTTATTAATTTCTTATTTAAAACATAAATGGATTACAAGTGTGTATAACATTAAACCATTTGCTGATTAAGAGCATACATTTTTCTGTCCAGTGTTGCTTGTAGAATTTTAAATGGGAGCATGAATAATAAAATAAATTTTTCTTGTAACTACATACTTCTGCAAGAATCGATATTTTTTATCAAATCTTTTGTATAGTATTCCATCTTAAGAACACATAATGTTCAGTCTAAAAACGATGTTCTGTACAAAGACCTGGTTCACAGAGTTTGTAAAAGACATTTTCTATTTATTTTATTAAAATTATCAGATCTTCCAATAAAACAGCAATATTAATTAGTTTTCTAGCATTCATAGTAACCACGTGATGTGATGATAAAATCTGACGTGTTATATGTCAAAAAACATGCAAATCTAAGATGTGACTACATATCCAGTTATATATGAATCAAAAACTTAAATATCATGTTTGGTCTTTCATAATTCATAATCTAAACAAGATCATGTGTTCTTTTGAGCGAGAAATTACGTACGTGTTAATAGTATATTAAATGATTTATTGAAATAACCTTCACATACAAAAATGGAGAACACAGAAGTAAAGTCTGCACAGAGAATCTATTTGCTGTCCATTATTTTTGGTGAGGGAAGAGAAAAATCTTGTAACTAAATAATATTATTTAAAAACAAAATTCCTTTCAGAAATACAGTTCCAAAGGAAATAAAGAAAATATATGGAATAATAAACAATATCTTCTCATGGAGTCTTCAGATCTTCTTATACGTAGATATGTCACTACCGTACTTCAAAATATTTTGACCAGTTTTTCTTGTGGGATTGAATTGAAGACTTGTGCTGCGTCCTGCACCGACTTTGATAACATAAGGCTAGTGACAAAAGATTGATTTGTTAGAATGCTATACTTCACAAACAATACTGTTCACATATATAAAAAAAGTAAGGATTGACCAGTTCATCTTTCCGCAAAAAAAAAAGTCCAGGACAAATACATTATCAATTAATATATACATGTATATTTCAATTAAATTTTCAACGTTTTAATATATTGTCAGCCTCTTTACGCACTGATGGGAAAATATGTGCCCTGGACCACTATTGTGGGAAGATAGCGGCCTGGCCGATGTTTACTACATAATTCCCAAAAAAAAATATTACGCTTTTGTGTTCCAGCTTTGACCCTTTCTATGATACATCTTGTGGCAGCAGTGAAGGAAATGAGATTCATCTTATAAAGTGCAACGTATGCAGCCAGGAAGTCGGTAAAGGAGCTTTCGCGAAACATGAATGCTTATACACAGACGATAAATTCAGATGTGAAATCTGTTTCAAGACATTCCAACGGCGATGTCTGCTTGGCTTGCACATGCGCATTCATACGGGTGACAGGCCGTTCAAGTGCGATGTATGCTGTAAAACATTCAGATCAAAATGTGAAGTGACCCAACATTTACGAACGCACACAGGAGAAAAACCGTTCAAATGTGAAATGTGTCCTTTATCCTTCACACAACGAACAGATCTCAATAGACACATAAAGTGTCACACTGGAGAAAAACCATATGCATGCGATATTTGTGAGCAACGATTTCTTCGTAAAGATCGCCTCGCTATACACAGACGAATCCACACTGGAGAGATGCGTTTTAAATGTAGGATCTGTTCTAAAGTATATGGGCGAAAGGATAATCTAGATAGGCATGAGCGAAGTCATATCAACGAAAAGGAATTTACTTGCAGTATTTGTGGCAAAGGATTTACTCGGAAGGTTTCCTTGCTCGTGCATGAGAATACCAGCCATTCCGAAGAGCTCTGTTATTGCAATTTCTGTGGAGAAAGCTTCTCAAGACGTGACTACTCTCTGTATCATAAGCATAGTCTCAGAGGAGAGAATTTAATAAAATGCAATTCATGTGGGAAAGAAAATTCAGTTTGTAAACCAAGTGAAGCAGCTGATAAGTCCTTAGAGTGCAGCTCCTGTGGGGAGGAACTTCATCGTGGACAGTTTAGATGTAACATTTGTTACAAATCATTCGATCAGAAGGGGAAGCTGAGCAGACATGAACGAAGTCATGCGGGTTTAAAACCGTTCAAGTGCGACGTTTGTGGGATAAGAGTGACACGAAGAGACTCCCTCATCATTCACGAACGAATACACACAGGCGAGAAACCCTTCGCCTGTTCGACCTGTGGTGGGAACTTCTCACGGAAGGATCTCCTCACAAGGCATGAAAAGACACACATGAACAATGTATCAGTGTCATCGTAGCCTTTTTAGATTTTTCTCAGGTCTGTTAAAATGAGAATTCTAAAATATTTCTGGGTCATTCCATACAAAATTTTAAGAATATGCCAGCGATGTCATGAATTTTTTTTTGGGCTTTTAATATAGAGGAGAGTCGGGTAGTATCGGACAGCGGGTAATATCGGACTTCTTTCATCTACCACACGATGATAGTACCTAATTGACATGGTTACGTTTCTGTGATGTCGCATAGAGAAACGTAACCATGTCATTCAGGTACTACCATATGGTGGTAGATGAAAGAAACACACTGTCCGATATTACCCGATGTCCGATACTACCCTACTCTCCCCTAATAATGTTTTTATGAAAACAAATTAAACTGGCAACTATGATCGCCATATTATTAATATTTTAGTCATACGGATGACTGAAAAATGGGTGGCAGTTACATGTTATCCGTCATTTAAAATATTCTAGACACCCTCTATGAAGTGTCATCGAAACTAAACAGACGCCATTGTAAACCTGAATAACCATATTTTAATACCTTAAAGACTAATCCGAATAATATTAAGGCATGCTCATAAAAACACCTCATTGAAAAAAAAAGAAATAGGTTTATATTCGAATGCAACAAATTAAATTCCTGCGAATTTCATTCGTATTAAAGAAAATCTTATTCCTAATCCGTCTCCCAAGTTTTATGACTTAATCTCAAAAAACCTGTGAATAATTAAATTAATAAAATTATTAATTTTTGTTCTGACGGTTGAAAATCGCTTGTTATGTGTGACGGTCACAGCATTTGCGAGACTTCATAACGGTGAATAATCTCAAGCGTCCGTCTCCCTGACCTTGATCGTGCAACATTCTGTACGACGGGAGAGCCTACCTGCTGAGCTCCTTTGTTCCGGTGAGTTATTTTTATTAAAAACTGACATGATATTTAAGTCAACAATCTGAAATTTTCACAGTGGAATCAATATACCCTAAAGAATTAAACACATGTTCTTTTCGTCTGTAAAAGTGAATTGCATTTTGTGTTCTATATTTTTTAAAATTATTTTACGGTAGGTAACTGTTTAACAAATTATATATTTTTTCATTTTAATGGCATTTATAAACAAGGCTCTCCTTTTTCGAATTGCATTGAAATTATTTTTCCATCTTCCTTTACATAGTAAGAAAACTTCAATGAATGAAACTGTGTTCTTTGTTAAACCAATATTCTAAATTCTGATTGCTGCCAAACTATGGAAGATATAAATTTGCTAGAAATTCATATTTAGAACATACAAAATAACCTACTACAATATTTTTAAACATACTTTTTTGTTTGGAATGACCCTTCTGGTAATTATGCAGGATGCATCGACCAAGAAACAACATTCTAATGGAAGACGTGGAAAGTAGGGGATTAAAGTGGAGACATGTATGAGTGAAAGTAGGAACTACGAAAAATATGCCAAAAAAAACTTTTCTCTTCGTCCCTTCTCCTCTTACTATTCTTATTCTACTTTCTCTGTATCTTATTCCATATTTGCACTTAATTTACTGTACCTTTTTATTTACTTCTCTTTGACAGAGCTGGTATTAGATCACACGCCAGATGAGGGTTTGTATGAACTTACTAGTCCAAGGTCTTACTTACTATCCCGAAATCTGATTAAAAGAAATAATTATTTCAGATCTAACTAGTTTATGTTAATCAACATTCCGAAGACTGGTTGGAACCTCATGACACCAATAAGGCATCGTTCTTGAGGCAACTAAGCCAGGAGATATTGGGGTAGGGTGGTCAGTTCCTTTCCTCCCTCTTTTCCATACATCACTGACTAGTAACATGTTATACTAATCAGACTTCAGATGTATGCAACAATTGTTCTTCCTCTGACACATATCGTCAAGTGAGATGTACTACCTGATAATAGATGTACATATCAGCCAGAATCTCAACCAGAGATTTATTTGATTGATACACAGAGTAATGAAGGAACTTGAAGGGTATTTATGTGGTCCCTTAACAGGAAATTAATAATTACTTTGCAAGGAATGATGAAAGAGTAGAATTCGGGTACCCGGAATTCAATGAAAGATTGAGTGTAGTTCAGAAGCAGACCGATTTATGTGGTGACTGCAAAAATACATTTTTATGTGTGCTGGATTTAAGAGAAAGTACTTCATTATTTTATAAGTTATGGTAGTATTAAGAAATTTATGACAGGGAATACTGTAGGAGAAGATCTTATTAGGATATTATTGAGAGAAAGATGCATAACCATAACGAAAAAATTTCATTCACATTCAAACTACGTGCTCTGGATCTTCATTGCAGGAAGCAGTCGCGTAAGTACAGAACCTTGTGAAATACTCTATTGCTTCGTAAAATGCATTAATATGCAGTAATATATAAATGCTTATACTGGATGAGTCAGTGACTTTGTTACAAACTTTTAGGGATGATAGAGGAAACAATTGAAGAGTTGAATAATTTCGAGGGAAAAATTGTTCCGGGGTCAGGTATCGAACCCGGGAGCTTTGTTTTAACGTACCAACTGAGCTACCCGGGAACTCTACCAGACACCGATCTAATTTTTCCCTTTTAAATCCACAGACCTCAAAGTGGGCTGACAACTGTCAAGCAACCAATGTTGAGTGCACACTAACTCTGTGTGACTTAAATTGTGGTTTTCTGTTAACGAACAGTGATGTATATTATGCAAATCAAGCTTTCAGGTACAACTCTCTGTGAAGTTGATTTGAATAATTTCGAACCCCAATTGAAGTCACACAGAGTTAGTGTGCACTCAATGTTGGTTGCTTGACGGTTGTCAGCCCACTTTGAGGTCTGTGGATTTAGAGGGAAAAATTGGATCGGTGTCGGTAGAGTTCCCGGGTAGCTCAGTTGGTAGAGCATTGGTACGTTAAACCAAAGGTCCCGGGTTCGATACCCGGCCCCGGAACAATTTTTCCCTCGAAATTATTCAACTTTCATGTAGGAATCCATATCCGGAAACATTCCATTTGGCAGCTACAAGTCTTGATATGTGTAAACAGTGTAGCCAGCTAGAATCGAACTAAAGACTTTATTTCTGAAGTTTGGTTAGAGATTACTTGTTCTGCGAACGTTTGTGAATTCTTATAAACGTGGTATGGGCTAGTTGGCATCATAAATTATATTTTGACTGATAAACCTTGTAGCTTCTTTTATTTCATTTCCATTTGGCCTTCCATAAATGAAATGCATATCAGCAAGTTCTCTTAATGTGAATATTTCCGTGATAACAAGAAACTAAAGAAACCAAAATGATTGTACATAATGCTTAACCCAAATAAGCCTGACGTACAAGAAAGACAGCTACATATAAACTGGGATGGGGATTCAGTGTATTGGCCCAAGTGCGATGATAGCTGGCTATACTGATTACACATATCAAGGCTTGTAGCTGCCAAATGGAATGTTTCTGAACATAGATTCCTATATGAAAGTTGATTGTAATTGTCTTCACTGTTATCCCTAAAAGTTTGTAACAAAGTCACTGAATCACCCTCTATATGCGAGTGAGAAAGACTGGTCTAGGATCTGTGTGGGTTGAAAATTCAGGTAGCTGTAAGAAAGCAGCAGACATGGTCGATGCATTGATGCTTCATGCACAATTACCATATTTCTAAGTCAACTCAAAAATAAATTAAATTCAGTGTAAACCATGACTGATTTTTTAGTACAATTATTAATTATTTTTTTTTCTTGTTAGATATAAATAAATATTGTAAAGGTATCACTTTTGGTAGTATCATGGGTACCAATCTCGATGGATCTGTGGTTTGCAGGATCACACTCAGCTGAGGGCGATAAAATTTCACATGACTTACTATAGGAGGGAAGTAAAACTGTGCCATATATGTGTAGCATGTAAAAGAGCCCTGTCTCTGATAGAGGACTTCAGACAAACATTTTTCAACTTGTCTCGTCTCCCCATAGAATTCATGCAGAATAATCTCTGTAATTGAAAGCATAGCTAAATGTACGGTAATTTCGTAGAATCGACGGATGATTGTGACATTGATGACAAATGTTTTTGTAAACTATATGATGGCTGTATAGCTCAGTTGGTAGAGCAGCTGGCTACGGACTGGAAGGTCCAGGGTTCGATCCCAGGTGGTAACAGGATTTTTTCTCATTGCCAAACTTCAGAACGGCCCCGAGGTTCACTCAGCCTCCTATAAAATTGAGTATCGGGTCTTTCCCGGGGGTAAAAGGCGGTCAGAGCGTGGTGCCAACCACACCACCTCATTCTAGTGCCGAGGTCATGGAAAGCATGGGGCTCTACCTCCATGCCCCCCCAAGTGCCTTCATGGCATGTTACGGGGATACCTTTACCTTTTTTTTTATATAATGGCTGTATTGAATTATTGTAATATAGTCGCCATTTTGTTAAATTTTATGAAACAGCAAATGATATATACAAATTTACATTTTAGGGAGCTACATCCCACTCCCCAAAAAAATTCACTGTACCAACAAAATTTCCACACCATGTACAACAACATAATAAAATAACGATACATGACTGAAAAAGGAAAAAAAAAAAAAAAAACAAAAAAAAAAAACAAAAAAAAAAAAAAAACAAAAAAAAAAAAACAAAAGTCTAACATGTTACACAACACAAAAAGTTCAAAGTGTACATAAGAAATTAAATAAATATTAACAACAACAGAATTGAAACTCACAGTTATAATCATAAATTGTATTAATATTTAAATCAACTTCAGAACACGCGACTTCCAATATACAGTGAAACTATTCAGCTATACATATATCAAAACAACAGCTTATTCTGTAGAATAGAAAAATTAACAATCAACACAAGCTTTTTTCATAATAGCTGACCTCTTTCCATCAACACAAAAAAAAACCAAAGGTATAATTACGTTTTTGAGATCACTTGCTGGTCTTTGCCTTACATTTCCCTCCACAATCTATGTTAGCCTTCACACACTATGAATCATTCCTATAGAGCCTTCAGAAAATAAAACTCTCTGCACTAAAAATATGAACATCTGACTCAAATAATAGGTTGATCACACTCAGTAGAACGTCCTGCCACCATGTCCCACCTCAACTAGCTATCCAACTTTCAAATGTCAAAGTACTATAACTATATAACCTTGCCCATGACCGAATGGTTAGCCTCTCTTTCTTACATCATGGCGGACTGGATTCGATCCCCGTCTAGCTCATGAAGGAATTTGTGATGAACAAAGTGAACACGAGGTTTTTCTCGAGCTTCTCCCATTTCCTTTCATTATTACCATCATTCCACCATTACTTCACTGTTATCTTCACTCTGTGTGGTCCCGAGACAGGTGTCCAGAGCAAATAAAAAAAGTCTAAGTTGAACACACTGGTGTTTAAAAAAAATTGTGTGCACTCGATGTGGGTCTCTGACGTTTCGTCAGCCCACGCGAGTTGTGTGGATATAAAGGGAAAAGTTGAGACGGTGTCGGGTGGAGTTCCCGGGTAGCTCAGTTGGCAGAGCACTGGTACGTTGAACCAGAGGTCCTGGGATCGATACCCGGCCCCGGAACAATTTTTCCCTTGAAATCATTCAAATCTGCTTTACAGGGAGCTTTACCTGAAAGACTAGACTTGCAAGATTATCTTTATTAAAATGTCAAAATACTATAATGCCACAACTTTATCTATCTATCATAACATACGTCATGTACACAAATCAATAGAGGAAATAACCCAGGGGGGATAAATCATGGCTTTCATCGTTTCTATGAAATTACCACTGCTGTTGCTACTACAGTGTTACTACCACCACCACCACCTCCTCCTCTCCCTCCCCTTCCTCCTCCTCTTCCTCTTTTTTCCTCCTGTGGCAGAGGGTCCAATTTTGTTGTGATTGATCGGAATCTAGAATTAGGTCTCAAAGAAGAAAAGTAAGTGCAGAAGATGATGTCGTGAATTGGGTGAAAAATAGGACTGTACAGTTGTTTCATGATATTCTCTGTAGTGAAGAAAGATAGTCGAACGGTTACTGAATAGGATTCAAGTGAGAGGTCTCTCTCTCTTTCTCCTCCTTTCTAAAAATCGTATGAATAATGAACTGTGATACCGTAAGTCATATTCTTGTCAGTCCTACACTACAACTGTGTGTTCTAAAGCATCATTTCTTAAAGTCTCATTACTGAGTGAGCTGTGGTTTGGACTCAGATTTTCTCATGAAATTTCGGCCAGTGTATGGTACCGGTGCCCATCAGCATCGTGATGAATTTGGGAAGCTACCATGAGTAGCAAAATTCGGTTTTGCAAGCCAGCTATAACAGCTGAAGGGATCTTCGTGTTAATCACACGTTTTCCCCGTAATGGTTGGATGATCGTTCACCTCTATCTAAGGATATGATGTGAGACCAGCAGTTGGTTGGTAGACTTTGGTCCTTCATGGGCTGTCACACAACAGGTTTATTGTTTTGTTATATGCTTGTCATACCAAATGAAGTGATATAATGTTAGGTAGCCTTTTCAATTTCTCTCAGGTCAGTTGAAACAATAAAGAGGTCTTTCATCAACTTATGTAAAAAAAATCAATGTTCAAAGACTGCTTATTTTGAGTAACATTAGTATTACCCACCATACATTATTTTTTGATAGCTATAGATAGATAGATAGATAGGTAGGTAGGTAGGTAGATAGGTAGATAGGTAGATAGATAGATAGATAGATAGATAGATAGATAGATAGATAGGTAGGTAGGTAGGTAGGTAGGTAGGTAGGTAGGTAGATAGATAATTTATTCATATCATTTACATACCATATGTAATGTCATACCATTTAATCAGTTCGAAATAACTTAAGTGATCTGCTCTTCAGTATTACTTTCACTCGGGTCATCAGTATCCTCTTTTTCTGAGTGTTACATAAGAGACTTAAGTTGACTGTCAGAAGATTGGTGCCAAAAGTCTCATGAGCTGTCAGCCATGCAGGAACACCATTTTCGTGAAGTGCTGTGCAATGACAAGTCTTTCTCAACTTCAGAATTTAGTTAGTTTAGTGCTCTATTTAAGTTCAAGAATTTAAATTCTAGTTTCAAACTTCATAATGATCAACAGATAGTAGAAGAGGAAGAGATCATTGCTGCTGTTAGCAGATTTCGTACCATTACCCAGTGACTGATCACAGGTAAGAGCACTGGGTGGGATGTTTAGTGCTATTGTTTACAGGTGTATGCAACACTTTCCCCTTTACTCATCAGTCAGTAACTTAGAAGAGAACAAATTTGTTAAAATCTTCATTATTGTAAGTACAGAAGTTAGTGCGTCATTGGTAGACCTCGAATTTTAGGCTAATGGCTATTTTTTTCTACAGGGATAAGCTAAAATTAGTGAGGAAAGAGAATTCCAAGAAAAATCCGAACTAGACCTTGTCTGCCATAAGGGTCACTGTATTTTTTAATAAAAAACTCAGACCTTGACTGTGACTCGAACCCAGATCACTTGCATAACATAGCATAATTTTGAAAGTCTAAAGTTCTTTTATGCTCACTATCTGTTTTCACACATAAGACGTAATGTAAGGAGTTGTAGTTGTGTTGGACCAGTAGCATAGTGGTAAGATGGTGGACTAGAAATTTTGAGATTGATGGTTCGAGTACAGCTGTTGCCAACCTGTTTTTATTTTATTTTGAAATTACTTTTTATTCTTATTTTTTCTTTCAATTACAAGATTACACTAGAGGAGCGTAGTTCACAACTTTTTTTTGGAATTTCAACAGAGGACCATTTTTTTTTAAATTCCATTTCATTTATTGTATTCCATAGATCTTACACTAGCTTTTAAGCTTTAAGATATGGAGCAAGTCAAGAATTATACAATTTTTTTTTGGCGAGATGTGTTGTTGAAGATTCGCCATAGAGTACCTGACATTTGCCTTACAGTTGGGGAAACCTCTGGAAAAACCTAACCAATAATCTTTATTCTCCGTAATGTCTGTTTTCATTTAATATATTTAAAAAAAAAGTTATCTGCACAATTTTCACTTTTCTCTTCTTTGATTGAAAGAATTCTTGTTAGGGTAAGATTGTCTTTTGTTGATGGCTGTTGAAGTGTGTATATAGTCACAGGATATCATTTCTCCATGCCATAGTCAGTTCCTTGTATTTTTATTGTATAAGCGAAAGAAAAGTGAAAATCATAAATAAAATGAAGACATGATGAGAGGTAGACTCGAACTATAAACCTTAAAAAGTTCATATTTAATTTAAGTCCACCACCTTATCCACTACACTGAAGGACTGATCTTAAGGACACATTTTTGCTTCAGTCTTATAAGGGTTATGGTGATATTCAAATGCTAATAACTCGAAAATGAATGCCCATTCCACAGAATTTTAGGTTGGATATTGTTTTTCCATCTATCTAGATTGTCCTAATGAAAGTTCAGTGAAATCAATGTCTAGAACACTGTAGCTACCTGGATATGTAGTTGTTGAAGCAGCTCACATTACTAAAAATGAAAATCCTAATGTTATTCAACGTGAATACTAATTCAATTTATATATAGTCTTACTTACTTTTGGCTTTTAAGGAACCCAGAGGTTCATTGCCACCCTCACATAAGCCCGCCATCGGTCCCTATCCTGAGGAAGATTAATCTAGTCTCTACAATAATATCTCATCTCCCTCAGATCTTATATATAGCCTTTCCGATTACATACTAGAGAAAATTTAAATGTATGTATTTTCAGCGAAAGAAAAAAAAAGTTAGGCTACTGAGAAACAGGTTTTGTGATTATGCTTGATTTTGTGACATTTAGGCTACCTGAATTTGTGATTTACAAGTAGGCCTATATAATTTCAATTCATAAACCAAGCACATGATCCGATATTCAAGTGTTTGATTCTCATTTGTTGTGTAAATATTACAGAATCAACAATATGGTGAATAGTTCTGTTGTTGAAATTACAAAATGAAGCGGGAATACTTTACAGAGGTAGGCAATGTAAACAAATTACAGTATGTGTTATAGTTAGTTTGTATTATGTTATTTAAATAATTATGTTGGAAGAAAACACTATTTTCATGTTAATCTGAAATAAGCTTTTCTGAAAATAAATTTTAACAAACCAAAATTTATGCCCAATATGTAATTTATATTTTATTAATATTGATATCTACTTTATGTGTAGCATAAATGGAGTTAGCCTTTGGTATTAGTCTGTAATTACTTATGTCCTCCTTTCTCTAAGGTGATCTATCGTTCATATTAATAATATGTCGCAATTTGAGTACAACTATGACAGTATAGAGCTTCAATCAATACTTAATAACATAATAATATACAGACTAATAGTGAAGGTATTTCCAGAAAAGTATGTAGAGGTCTACTTTATTGTTAAAAAATATTGTTCCATTTTTTAAAATATAAATTAACGAATAATAGATACTGAAATTCATGCTTTGTGTAATTCGTTTTCTACAAAGGAGTTCTTTGCAATGATCACTAGCTCCTCGGAACAGATGCATCATAGGATCCACCAGTCCATTTGATAGTATTATCGCAATGTAATCGGTAATCAAATTATTCTATTAGGTTTGCCCACCCTCCTCATTGCTTGAATAATGTTACTATTGATATATATTTCCCTGGACCAACAAACTCATTATCCTTGAACCTTACTACTGTTATATATTTCCCTGAACGAACTAACTCATTATCCTTGAACCAAAACAAAGAATAATGCAAGCTGTTAAGTATTCATTTACAGCAAAATCTACTCTACCATTTAATAAGAGCAATATAATTGCTATGTCAATAGTTTCATTAATCGAATCGTTAGATAATTCCATTGACTTCTTTGTTGCTTTGGGGCTATATATGCACGAGGTGGGTCCTGTGTATAATGCATCTGTTCCCCTATCTCTTGCAAGATCATTCTGCAATAATGGCGAGCCATTTGCCAATGAATTGCAACGAAAAAGTAAAGTATATGGGACTGATTTACTTAGATATTCTGAATAATGATGGTCATCTGTATATGTATGTTTTTATATAATATACTTGTATTTTTGAAATATGTTCCTTGAAATCCAATGCTGTTCGTAGAATGAAATTGTAAGTATTTAAACCTCCAATTTTTTTCATTAATTATACAGGGTGGTTCACGAGGATTTACCGTCCCTTACAGAGCTTATTTGCGAAGACATTCTGAACTAAAAATGTCATATAAACATTTGCCCAAATCTCAATATTTTCAGAATTACACTAATTTGAAATTGTTTGTAAAATACCATTATTCTTAAGTTTTAAGGGTAAAAGAATATTACAGATAAAGAATGAACTATTCAGGAGTATCATTTCTTTAATTAGCTAGTATTCTGAAGCTAAAAATGTGTTGTGAATTTCATAGTTGCGTCGTACAGAATTTTTTGCATTTATCACAACAATTGTTACAAATCACGCCACTCTTGTAAATTCTTTAAGACTGTACAGTAGTATGCATAATTAAACTGTAATGAATGAAGTTCCTAAAGTCGTATGATTTGTAACAATTTTTGTGATACTTGCGTAAGAATGGTGACATATTTAGTTAAAAATTGAAAAATAAAATCTGTACAAAGCAAATAAGAACACATTTTTCAGCTTCAGAACACTAGCCAATTAAAGAAATGACACTTCTGAATAGTTCATTCTCTATTTGTAATATTTTTCTTTACCTGTAAAACTAAAGAAGAAGGTATTTTATTAACTATTAACAACTTCAAATTAATGTAACTTTGAAAATATTGTGATTAGGACAAATGTTTATATGAGATTTTTTGCTCAGAATGTCTTCGGAAATAAGCTCCGTAAGTGACGGTAAATCCTCGTGAATCATTCTGTATAATTATATATTTATATAATTACGAATATTGAGAGACCTTTGAAGCCATAAATCATAACTTGTAATGCAATTACCAAAATAATAACCAATTGTAATTATTTAATGACCAGTAACATGTAGGTATTTTTCGTAGTATATGTATAATTATGTTAATCCTACGTCAATATTGGACAGGAAATTGTATATAATATGTAGAGGGATTTTAACATCATCTGCTGATTTTTTACTCCAATAACTTACCGGTAATTGATATTTTTGTTGCCTATTAATGTACTGTAATTGAAATGAAGTTGTATTTCATAACTGGAGAAGGTTAAAGTGATAAGTTTGTGTTACAAATTAAAATTATTTTTGAGACCATATTTAATTTCCACAACGAATATACCAATTCAGTTCGTTCAGCCTTCCAATGTACTGCATTCCGTACATTGGAGGTCCTGCTGTAGCTTAGAATGGAATGTTAATAAAAATAATTCGCATAGGGACACATTTTCTCAAGTTCAGTTGTGACTGTAAAGACATACTTGATGAATTATTATTACCAGTACCTATATTTGAATGTAGGCTTTCACATTATTATTATTCACTGGACTAGAAAACATAAATCTTATAAAGTGAGTGCTTGACAGGTTTTACATCAATACCAACTCCTTTGGATCCAAGAAAATTGTTACAGTAACAAATGTTACAGTGGAATTGTTGAAATATCAATGTAAATCTTTTTGTGCACTTGATTAACCTAGCAATATATGCTTAATAAACAGAATAGGTTTCAACTATAGTAATATTTGTGACGAAATATCAATGTAAATCGTTTTGTACACTTGATTAACCTATTAATATACAGGGTGATTCAGACCACCTGTAACAGTCATTTATTTCGGAAACTAGTGCATTAAAATTATCGAGACAAAAATATTTATAACTAAAACACTTGTGAACTTTCACTTGAGCTTGATTTCATCAATCAGCCCTAACAGGAAGTAGGGTCAGTGGCGTATCACTTGAAAATTTCAAATGGGAGTCAATATTGATGGCATTGTCTTTTCGTATGTTTTCTCAAACAGCAGAAATAACTAAAATGCTTTCTCAATTAATATCACTCAATAAAAGAATTGTATTCCAATGGATACCATCCCATTGTGGAATCCTGGGAAACGAGATGCACTAGCAAAGAAGGGCAGCACTGCTACTTACAGACCTGTTACTAAATCCACATATTACTCTGTGAAAAGATTTATTAAATCTACATACTTAGACTTCAACAAACAAAATTTGATAGCACAATCTCAAGGGAAAAAAATGGAACTCTCTGCATCAAAATCCACAGTTAATTCCCGATTTACCACGAAAATCGACTGTAGCTGCATATAGATTGGCAACAGGCCATGATTGTTTGACTTAGAAAGCAGTTGGAAATATTCAGATTGTCAATTAATATAGATAAACACAATATAATATTTTGTTACTCAGTCAAATGACAAATCAATGTAAAATAATGACATATTATATGGTCATTAAGTTTTATATACATGAGCTACAAATTGCAAACATTTTCGCCCATTCAGGCATCTTCAGGCACAATTATACAATATCTCAATATCATAAACACAATATAATATTTGTTACTCAGTCAAATGACAAATCAATGTAAAATAATTACTTATATTATATGGTCATTAAGTTTTATATACATGAGCTGCAAATTGCAAATGTTTTCGCCCATTCAGGCATCTTCAGGCACAATTATACAATATCTCAATATCATAAACACAATATAATATTTGTTACTCAGTCAAATGACAAATCAATGTAAAATAATTACTTATATTATATGGTCATTAAGTTTTATATACATGAGCTACAAATTGCAAACGTTTTCGCCCATTCAGGCATCTTCAGGCACAATTATACAATATCTCAATTGTGCCTGAAGATGTCCGAATGGGCGAAAACGTTTGCAATTTGTAGCTCATGTATATAAAACTTAATGACCATATAATATAAGTCATTATTTTACATTGATTTGTCATTTGACTGAGTAATAAATATTATATTGTGTTTATCCATGATTGTTTGGCCAAACACCTGCATAGAATTGGAATATATCAGTCCCCTAACTGCCCATTGTGCAACTCAAACCAAGAAATGGATTCGGAACACCTCAAAATTTGTGCTTCAGTGGCTGACCATGATAATATCTTTGAAAAATATTGGAGTGCAAGAGGTCAAATGACTTTATTGTTAAACGTCTGGCATTAGAAAACAACAACAACGCTTTCTAATTGAAAGAGTAGGAATTTATAAAAACGTTTCCTATGAAAGTTGTTGGTTTTGAAGAGCTTTATCAAATGGTATCCTATTTGACTCCGACTCCCATTTGGAATTTTAAAGTGATACGCCACTGACCTTACTTCCTGTTAGGGCTAATTGATGAAATCAAGCTTAAGTGAAAGATCACATGCGGTTTAGTTACAAATGTTTTGTCTCGATAATTTTAATGCACTGGTTTCCGAAATAACTGACTGTTACGGGTGGTCTGAAACACTCTGTATATTTAATTACAGAATAGGTTTCAATTGTATTATTTGTGATTATTGAAGTTGTTCTGTTCCAGCTGCGATACGCAACATGTGCTGAGAAGGTGCTCACTTTAATTGGAATTGTGTGTGCTATTGGAGCTGGTGTTTGTGTCCCCATGCAGATGGTTTTGTTTGGGAAAATGACGAATTCTTTTATTTCGTTTGGAGTATATGGGGCTTACAATAAACAAATGTATTCAAATGCTAGGTCTAAGGAAGATCTTATTGGATATCACTGGTAATGCAAACAAAATATTTAGTATATTTATATCGAGTATTTTCCATGTGGGCCAAATATATGAGACTGTTTTGTAGCTATATAGGGTGTCTCAAAAATGGACAGAGAAATTATTTGTGGTAGTAGCCACAGAGTAAAGAAATAAGCCCAGTCCCAATAATGAAAGTTAGACAATCTCTGAAAGATTTAACGAAAGGAAAGAGCATCTGTTATTTGTAGGCAAGACATTCCCGATGTTTGGTTTCTTTTCACTCAAATGATTTCCACATTTTAATAGATAAAATTATCCAAACTCAACTTAACTCAAGGGTGATTTATACAGTGTGTGGAGGGCTGTTCTCGGGTTCTGCGGCCAAGTTAGTTCGATGCCAAATAGTAAACAAATGTCCATATGTATGATGTACACTAACACAACACCTAATCACAAATCATTTTTATTTTACGTCTTGAGAATATTTAAATTGGAAGGTTGAAACCATATTCTTTTGTGTGTGTGTGTGTTTTTAAATTAAAGAACATTCCAGAAAATTGTATCTGTTTATTTCTGAGACACCCTGTATAACCATTTCATTTTTCTGTCTGTCTCTTGTCTGTGTGTCCTTTTAATAAATTTTGAACCAATTGTTTGTCTTTTACTCAACCTTACAATTTAGAGAAGTTTACTAGTGTCAGTACTTGAACCTTAGAACTTACTGTGATAGGTGAGTAGAATAATATTAATATTCGATGACTAAATTGAAATTATAAAGCAATTTTTTTAAGCTTACTCCTCTAAAGTTTTTAGTCCATATATATTTCATTCATGGTTTTCTAGCAGTTAAATATCATGGTTGCCATTGATTCCTAAATTCGTGGGTTGAAATCTGGCTTAGTGTGTTAAATTTTTAACATGATACAAAATCCTTTACATATCTTCCTTGAGAATTGCCTGTAACTCCTTATGTCCATGGACATTATTGCCCTTTGCCTTTGCCATGTTTGAAGCCATGAAAGTTAGATCTAAATGGCAAGCATGGTACCCACTGAAAATGACAACAACTACAGCCTGTTGCAAATGATTCATTTTGGTATTAACTTCCATGTGTAGCAGAAATTCTGATATTGTCTTGTGGTTACTTGATATACTTTCAAATATGTACTGTAAAAGCTTTTTTAGATTTCTGACACTTACGTGAACTAGAGTAAAGTATGTAGTACGAGATTGTTAAACTCTGACATTATTTATCTGCACACAATTTTACAGGGTAGAGCCCAGAAAAGTAGAGACGGCAACAGTAGTAGACCTCTCAAAAGACACAAATGAATTTGCCACCGGCATGATCATAGTGGGGACGGTGCAGTTCTTCTTTGGAACTCTTTTTATTGTGACTCTCAGCTATGCAGCACAAGTACAGGTGAGAGTCTCATAACATGTTTGTGTTACATTATTCTATTATTTGTTTCAAAAGTATATCCAGTACCATTATTTAGTCTTAGATACATAACAGTCTATTGGCTTATTATGTTTGTCCTCAGATTTTCCATTGTCTGAATGGTTAAATTCGTATCAGTAATTCTTTTATTAAATCCAGAATTATTCATTTTCCATATACAGAATATGTAAACTAATTAATAATATGTTCTCCAACATTGTTTATGGATGACTCCCAATGTTCTGGCATTTTTAATTCCGTGTCTGAAGAAATCGGTGGTTTGGAGTTGAAGAAATCGTCAAGCCAGTTTTGAAGAGCAACTTCGTTACTAAAAGAGATCCCCCAGAAATAGCTGGATAGAGAGCGGAAAAGATTAAAATCTGATGGAGCAAAATCAAGAGAATATGGGATAACTTCCCAACCAAGCTGTTTGATAACTACTTTTGTAATGATAGAAGTATGCGGACAGACATTGCCATGATGTAAAGCCACTTGTTGCAATCTTCCTAGTCATTTTTCTTGAATTGCGGCTTCAAGGAGACTGAGTTGTTGGCTATAGATCTCAGCAGTGATGGTTACAGTCATGAGAAGCAATTTATTTAGATGGCTTCTTCTTTGTTCCACTAGATGTACAACATTAGCTTATGTGGATGGACACCAAATTTTAGATGGATAGTTTTATGTTAGAGCTCAGCCATTCCTTACGGTTCTTGTTGTTGATGTAAAGACACTATTTTTTGTCGCCACAAGTAATAGTCTGAAACAAAAACAATCGATGTTGTTGATGAGCTAAACTATGACCAGCAAGCAAAGAAGCACAAACGGTAACACACTGATTTTGTTTTCACTCAAAATGCATGGTACCAAAACACCCTATTTTTAAACTTTTCCTATGGAATTCAAGATGTATGATGAATGAATGGTCACAGTTCATTATAATGAACGGCGATTCAAATTACGAATTTTCTGACTGAAGCGAGTTGGAGAGCGATCAAGCTGGGCATTTAAATACTTAATGTATTGCAACTACAATAGTAAGAGTAACATTTGCCTAATTTGTTTACAGGTTTTGAGAGCTCGAATTGCATATTTTAAGGCCATTCTTTACCATGAAATAGGTTGGTTTGATCTACAAAGTCCACGGGATATAAGTAATAACATTATTAGGTAAGTGACTGTTTCTTTCTATGAAATTTTGTGCTTCTTATTTTAAATGTGATTAACTTACGATTTTCTATGACCAATATAAAATGACATCAAAAAACTTTTTCCTTGCGTTTTAACTATGTCCTGATTATACCTATGCAGTGTAAAATATTACCATGGCAACTGAAACTTACGATTAAGCAAAGCCTGCATGGTAAAAAACAAAGTACAATAAAAATGGAAGGAAAAAGTTTTTGATCTTACTGTATACAGGGTTAGTTAAAAGTCCCACACCACCTAAATAACTTTTGAAGCATATGGTTCAGTGATATGAAACTTGGTAGCCTATGTGAGGATAACCATATACTAAGAACTCAATAATGGTATTACCGAGTTTTTTGTACTTCCGGTTTAACCGGAAGTAACTCCAACTCTCTTATTTTAAATGGAATACCCAATATATATTTTTATTTTTGAATAGTGCTCATTAAGAGCTTTTCAAAAAGTACCCACACTTGATACTTCTGTACAAATTCAGTGTTGCTAAGTCAAGAAAACAGGAAAGTGTATCGAATATTAAAATAATAAAATACTCCTTCCTTAATAAAAACAAAACAAAGCTAGCTCACCTTCTAAATTATGTGTTCAAATTGGTAGCCCTCAGCTGCTTTACAATGTATCACTCGATCATAGAAACAATTTAAGGAATGATTTAACCAGGCTTTAGGAATATCTTGCACCACTTCCATTTTTATTTAGCAACACTGAATTTGTACAGAAGTATCAAGTGTGGGTACTTTTTGAAAAGCTCTTAATGAACTTTATTAAAAAATTAAAAAATATATTGGGTGTTCCATTTAAAATAAGAGAGTTGGAGTTACTTCCGGTTAAACCGGAAGTAGAAAAAACTCGGTAATACCATTATTGAGTTCTTAGTATATGGTTATTCCCACATACCAAGTTTCATGTCACTGAACCACATGCTTCAAAAGTTATTTGGGTGGTGCGGGACTTTTAACTAACCCTGTATATATTTTTTTCCATTGAGAAGTAAAAAGGAATATTTTCTTACACAGGATGATTCAGGAGGAATTGTAAATATTTTAGGATGTGGTAGTATGGACTATTCTGAGTAAAAATTCATATAATTTTGAATGGGTGTGTCGGAGATATTTGAATGTTACGCATAAGCGTTACATGTGGCAAGAAAGGAAGACAAATGACTTAACAAGCCACCAGCATAGCTCAGTCGGCGGAGGTGCTTGCTTTCTGAACCGGAGTTGCGCTTGGCGTGGGTTCCACTCCCACATGGGCTGATTACCTGGTTGGGTTTTTTCCTAGTTTTCCCCAACCGTAAGGTAAATGCCAGGTAATCTATGGCGAATCCTTGTTCTCAACTCACTAAAATACCATCTTGCTATCCCCAATCCCATCGATGTTAAATCTAGCAGTTGATACAGCGCCATTAAATAACCTGCAAAAAAAAAAAAAAGAACAGTTCAGTGCACTTTTACGCTCATTTGATAACAGTAAGTGTTGCTGAGGTCATCTTGTTCTTTTATGAGTGCGATCAATGAAAAACGGTATATGGATTTATTTTCCTCAAAAATATATCCCCTAGTCCACCGGAATATTCTTTCAATATGCAGTGTTCAATAATTTTTTGTATACATTGCCTGCTCGCAAACTATGGTAACATTAATAATATAGTTTACAGATACCGGTATCTCTTTTTTGCAGGCTTGTAAACAATTTGTACGATGGGCTGGGTGAAAAGCTTGGTGTGATGGTGTACACGTCTGTTGCGTCCGTAACGTGTCTCAGTGTTGCAATAGGGTATGGCTGGAAGCTGTCCCTCGTGACATTGATAGTCTTCCCTCTAGTCATGATACTGTCAGTCATATCCAAGAAGGTAATGCTGGTAAAGGAGAGTGTCACATCGTAGTTCACTTGTTGCAAATGAGTGGTTATTGTGCTGGACATTACAAAACAGGTTCACTGATCCTAACTCTGCTGAGGATTGTGGATTTTCAATAGCGATAAATGCCCTTAGTATGACTTCCTTCAGAAGACGAGCAAAGCCCCAGATCCCATGTTACAGTACATACAGTGTCTGTCCTAAATAAAAAGGTTCTGTGTAAGATTGTGGTAGAAATTTTGAAGGAGTTTCTTGAAATTCTACATTATCATTTATAAAGACACACATTCATTTTTAAATGTGTGTGTGTATCTAATGCCTACTCACTTCACTTTGCGTGATTCGGGTTCCGCATACTGCAGATAGATGGCAGGAGTGTGACCCATTTTCAAATTGCACACCACGTAGGCGGGCCACATTATGCATGATGTGTATCTGTGAAGAGTTATGTCATGTACTAGGGTGAGTGTAAGTGTAAGTGTAGTGTAGGGAATGGGTGAGGATGATGATGAAGATGAGGAAGGGAGAAGGGGAAACCTGGTGCCTGTACGTAGCTTACTCCTATCGAATAGCACCAAGGGGGCTGCCAGGTTTAACGTCCCCATCCGACGGATAAATCACTATCAACAGTGACATATGCCTTCCCTTCATATGCACTGCAGAGATTTAACTCAGGCGTATTGGTGCACAATTTAGTGATTAGAAGTTGTGCACTGCCATCTCTCCTAGTCTCGAGATAGAAATTTTACAAGAAAATTTCTGACCCCACCAGGAATCGAACCTGGGCTGGCTAGTCTGGAGGCAGACATTCTATCACTGAGCTAACTCGGCTGACTATTTTTTAAATGTACAAACTAATAATTATTTTACTCCTATCAATTGTCATTATATTTTCATGTTTATAATTCCGGATCCCAGTGGTCAACCTCACTTGAGGACTGAGTAGCCAGAGTTTTTATACTGGTACGCGTAAAATCGTTAGTTTTATTGTAGTTGTTAGATTCAGTACTTGATGTTTACATTTGGATCTGATTAGACTGTTAAAAAAAGAACACTTAATAATTGGAACCTCTTTTGATAGTTTTTTCCCCATTAAAAAGCTAAATGTTCTTCAGGTTGGAAAGTGGTTGACTAATCAGGAGAACAAAGCTTATTTATATGCTGAGAAAGTGGCAGAAGACGCGATCATCAATATCAGAACTGTCTCCGCTTACCAAGGCGAGAAACTGGAGAACAAAAGGTGAGCAAGTCTTGCATCATGCCTTTAAATTTTCCATGAAAACGCTAACAAACACAGAAGCAAAGGTTGGCTGTTGTAAGTTGCACATATTTTATAAACACATGATCAGGAAACTTTGACTTGTTCCACTTTAGTAGTGACTTAATTTAACGAATGTATAGGGTTTTCAAAGGTAAGAGGTACAGTGTGGTAACTTTGATTGCTTATATTTTCTACACAGTCTTAAGAATTCTGACACTGGCTTATGACACAAGAAAAGAGATTTTTTGCATCACCACCCATTGCCACAACTAGATCGTAGATGTTAAATGTGTCCTCCATTTTCTTCTTTACAAGTAACAGCCTCTCTTCGAGCTCGTGTTCTGGAATATCTACCACAGTGTGTGCTATGGAGCCCTTCAACTCCTCAGTTTCGCAGATTTGCTCCAGAGCATTCTTTTCTTCAGATAGCCTCACATCCAATAATTTGTTGGGTTAATATCTGGCGATCTTGAGAGCCAAGTTACGGGAAAGTACCTACTGATACTAACAAGACCACCAAAAATGTTATGTAAAAATTCTTTTATCAGGTTAAAGATGTGGATACATGAATATGATATTTTAAAGTTTATGTTTTTTAAAAATGATATTGCGTAATTTTGAAACATATTCAAATAGCGAATTCAAATTGCATGGGCCAGCTCTGAAACCATTTCGGGTACCGCAGAAAAGTCACTGAAAGACTCCGTCCACATCCCTAATAACATGGAATAAGCTTGATATGAGTTTGCCAGAGATAATACCATTTCGTTCCACAAAAAGTAGAAGTTAATGAAACACACATTTACTTAAATTTATTTCTTTGGAAATATTTAATTACAACAGGAGAATCAGAAACAAACACGTTGTCATGGTGATACAAAAAATACCAGAGTTCTAAAAAAAATGTAAAGGAGGTATTCGACTGTAATTGATATGCTTTGTATTTTGTTTCACTGCCATTGTTTTGGGTATTTGGTTGCACAGATACAGAAATAGGCTGGAGTCCAGTGAACAAGCTTTCGTCCGTGCTGGCAGCTTCCATGGAATCATGGCCGGCCTGCTGTGGTTCTTGATATATTGCAGTTACGCAGTCGCATTCTATTATGGACTCAAACTGACGATGAGGGAAAGCCAGAACTACACGCCATCAGTACTTATTGTGGTGAGCAGTAATTAAACTCCTCCAAGAAGTAAATATTAGCAGTGTTGTGATTGCCTGTCTCTCACATCATCTCAGTTTGTTGCTTGTGGTTGCCAGAGTGTAATGTAAGTTTCATGAGTACAAAAGAAGAGTTTAAGCCACTGTCATTTTTGTCGCATTTTGCTACACGACTTATAAAAATGAAAAAAAATTTACTTTCATTGTAAATGTGCAAAAATGGGGTACCAGTAACCACAGTGGACTTGAGAAAAATTGAGAAACAAAGATAATTATGGAGAAAATGATATCGGAGATGTTTATGAACTAGTTAGTTCTAGAAAATCTAAATTTAAATGAAATGGGCAATGTTTAAGAAAGTATTGAGCAATAGATCTTCAGGAATGGATTTCAAAAAGAGATGATATACTAGTGGTGGTGGTGATGGCAGCAGCGGAGGCAGTGGCTGTAGTGGTGGCAGCATTGGCGAGGGTGGTCTAATGGCACTAGGGTTAGTTGATTTGCATCATTTTCCCTTTGGCTTCCCAATATTAATTAATTATTTGTTTAGTTATTTACTCATTTTTATTTATTCGTTTAGTTATTTACTTATTTATTTGTTTAGTTATTTACTTATTTATTTGTTTAGTTATTTACTAATGTTTATTTATTTGTTTAGTTATTTACTAAGGTAAAGGTATCCCCGTAACATGCCATGAAGGACTTGGGGGGGCATGGAGGTAGAGCCCCATGCTTTCCATGACCTCGGCACTAGAATGAGGTGGTGTGGTTGGCATCACGCTCTGACCGCCTTTTACCCCCAGGAAAGACCCGGTACTCAATTTTGTAGGAGGCTGAGTGAACCTCCGTTCTGAAAGTTTGGCAACCGGAAAAAATCCTGTCATCACCTGGGATCGAACCCCGGACCTTCCAGTCCGTAGCCAGCTGCTCTACCAACTGAGCTACCTGGCCGCCCGTTTAGTTATTTACTAATTTTTATTTATTTGTTTAGTTATTCACTAATTTTTATTTATTTGTTTAGTTATTTACTTATTTATTTGTTTAGTTATTTACTTATTTATTTGTTTAGTTATTTACTAACTTTTATTTATTCGTTTAGTTATTTACTAATTTTTATTTATTTGTTTGCTCATTATTTTATTTATTTATTTCTTGTTTGTTTTTGTTTACTGTTTTCCTTGCTGGCTCTAAGATACCATTGATGATTGTTTTTATTGCTTTCTAATTTCTGCACTATTATAATTGCTTTCATACATACAAGTATTGTAATGACTTTTTGTTGATTGTACAGAATTATCTATTTCATTTTATAATTTCATATAATGTGTTGCGTAATACAGAACTTTCAAACTGTTCTATCATGCTCGTCACAAAAGCACCTTCGAAAACAGAAAGATTTATAAAGAGTATTCTGAAAGGCAACTCATAATAATAAATTAATATATTAATACAGTATATTAATTGAAAACGAGACCAAAACAAATTTTAATCCCTACAACAAAACAGGTAAATGTTTAAAATATGTTAATATGACTTTCGTGTCACATGTGACTGTCATCAAATTCTGTGCTTCTGTATTTTATTTGCAGGTGTTTTTCTGCGTGCAGATTGGAATCGTAACTTCCCTTCATCTCCACAATTATATCTATGTGATAATTAAAGCTAAAATTTCGTCAAATGAGGTAAGTAGAGTGTCTGTTTAGTTATTATAGATCATCTTAGCTGGTTTAGGAATTCTTAGCATGAAAATATTACATTCAGAATCTTCTCAGTATGTCACATCAATATACAAACGACTGGAAAACTGGCTTTTCAAACAAGAGACTCGGCTTCAAATCCCACTGACTCCAAATGAAATTTTTAATTGATGAAGACTACTAGAAGAGGTTTCCTGTTTCCTTGTTATTATTATACTATTTCTTCTTTCATCATCCTCCTCCTCCTCCTCCTCCTCCTCCTCCTCATCATCATCATCATCATCATCATCATCATCATCCTCCTCCTCATGTTTCTGTTGCTGTAATTTGGTTTATTTCCCCATTTTTCTTATAGATATCTTTGACTACTGGTCTTAATGAAAGTATTGAAAACAAATGAATGTTACTTGTAGATAAATTTATTGTACTTGTTCTTAATTTAAACCTTAATAGAGGGATACTTTTACTGTAAAAACTATAGGTTTATAATGTGATGAGTTCAATAGTAATTACAATATAAGATACATTGAAATTTTCTAACATTTGCAGATGTTTAGTGCAATAGACAGAATACCAACAATTGACGTGGATAATACTGATGGAAACACTTTATTGGATTCAACGGGTTCAGTCACATTCAGCAGTGTTCATTTCTGCTATCCAGCCAATACAAGTGTCAAGGTATGATGCACTATTCGAAGAGAACAATCAGTCCTTGTTCCTGTGTAATGATTTCTTTTCCAGTACTGGAGCACACCACTTCTTCACCTTGCCGTTGAGTTATTATTCAATCAGACCTGCATCCACTTTTTTTGATCTTGACTTCTGCAGGTCCTGCAGGGAATATCCTTCCACATATCTGAAGGACAAAGTGTTGTTCTGACGGGCAATTCTGGCTGTGGTAAGACAACATGTCTGCGCCTGATACATCGCTTCTATGATCCACAGTATGGAACAGTTAAGTGGAAAATAATATGCACTTTAGACGGAATAACTCCGAATTCCCATTTTATATTTTATTACAGTAAAAACCTGATATAATGCGGACCGATATACAGGGCTTCAGATATACTGTAATAAAAGCATGTTCTCTTGTGGAGGGCGGAGGGGTAGACATCCATGAAGGTGTCAGGGGAGGCTTATATGTTCAGTGTCCCCCAGCTGTGCATTCCCCATTCTTTTCTGTATCTTTAATTATTTTGTATTATATTTTAAATTTTTATAATAGATTTTACAGATTGTAGTACTGGCTAGCAATAGTCAATTAGTCACCAACACTAGCCAACGTAAGTTACACAAGTCAATCTGTATTGTTGGAAACAGCAGCTGTGAATGAAATGCTAACGGAGTCTAGCAGTCGTGCAAACAAGCTTTCGGGGTGTTTCGCAGTTATCTTTGTGAAGTGAAGTAGTGTATAAAAATGATTGACATACCTGAACCATTAGATTTGTTAGATATTTTACTTGGGTTGATTATCTGGTTAAGTTTCTCCGAATTTTCCCCAACTGTAAGGCGAATGTCATGTAATTCTATAACGATCTCGGATCCTGGCAAATACCATCTTGTTGCCACTAATTCCAGGGACAGGCATATAAGCAGTCAGGGTGTGGTGTCAAGACAAGATCCAGTCAGAAGTAAAATAATACACAATAACCAATGCCTCGAACAAGTACAAAATTTCAACTATCTGGGTTGTGAAATATGAAGGGTCCAGGGGAAAAACCTGTTAAGTCCAAAATTATCAATTTTTTGTTTTGGATGCCATGTAATACCTCAGGCAGTAGAGATTTCTGTGGTTTAATTATACAGAGTAAGAACTTGATTAAGCCAGAAATATTTGAAGAATGATTCCGCAGCGACAACAGAATGTAATGGACCTTGAAAGTTTTAACTTGCTCTCCTGTAAAAATAGTAAAATGTGACTTAGCAGGTTCTTCCCCTGGACCCTTCATATTTTATCAAAATGAAAAAAAATGTGAACAAGAAAATTAACAAATTCACACAAATTCTAGGAATAATAAACAATACATTAAAAGCTAAATTAGTACAAAAATCTACAAGAATAAAAATATATAATACACTAGCATTACCCTCCCTTTTATATGGAAGCGAGATTTGGACATTAAAGAAGAACAGAATCAAAGCAACGGAAATGAAATTTTTCAGGAGGACAGCAGGATATACTCTTTTAGACTGAAAAAGGAATGAAGAAATTTTAGAACAATTAGAAGTAGAGTCAGTAGAAAAAAAATCAACAAATACAAATTAAATTGACTAGATCATGTAAGAAGAATGGAAAATTCAAGAATCCCAAAAATTATGCGGCATAAACCTAGAGGACATCGTCGACCAGGAAGACTGCTAGATGGGGCCGAAACAGGTCTACAGAGGCCTAATTCGTGAAGGATGATGATGATGATGATGATGATGTGGTGTCTTCGGAACAGGAGAAAAGAGGTTTTCATTACATTGTAAAAGTGTCAGACTATTTGCTTGAAGATGTGGTACCGGTATCATAATGTAACGCAGTGCTTTAAATACAGAAGAATGCTGTCAACTTTCCTTTCCTGCTAAGGGGCTTATAAAATCCAGTGTAGTATTTTAAAATCTGTACAATCTTAAAATGCACTGAAGGAAAGCGAATTTAAATTATTTAGATACAAAAAACTGAGACTTAATCATAACATTTTATTACAATATTGCGAGATAATTATTCTGTTTTTATTTCTTTGTTTTTGGTTTTCCAGGTAACAGTTAATGGGACAGATGTACGACAAATGAACTTAAGCTGGCTCAGAAACCGAATAGGCTTTGTTCAACAAAAATCAGTTCTTTTTGGAGCCACAATATACGAATCATTACGTCACGGTTTACCAAATGTATTACAACTAGAAATAACTAATGTGAGCAGAACTGTAGATGCTCATGACGCAATTATGAAACTTCCGAAGGTTAGTAAATATAATTATGAAACTTCCGAAGGTTAGTAAATATGTAATCAGGATTCGTATGTGGTAAAAAAAATCATTTTTCCTGTCTGAATATAAATTAGATAAAATTTTTGTTGTTTTGATTATTTTAAGTAAAATAGTCTGTTTGCTGATAAATTAGTCGAAATTATTACACACAGTTCCATGGACTGGACTTCGTTGATATATATTAAAATTGATATCAAGAGTGGGAAATGGAAGGACAGAGACGTTTAGGACCTTTGGTTTTGTTTGACTGTTTGTTAAATATTTTCCATTATGTTTTCATTTCTCTTTGGCTATTTTCCCAGTGTCCTAGTACAAACCCTAGTAATGCCGCATTTCGATTATTGTGACGTTCTGTTAAGTGACCTAAGTTCTGAGCTGTCAGTCAAGTTACAGCGAGTTCAGAATATGTGCGTCAGATACGTGTGCAACATTCGACGGTATGATCACATATCACCGTCTTTCGCAAGTCTCTCGTGGCTTCGACTTAAAGAATGTAGAACTTTACACTCCTTGTCATTGCTCTTTCGAATTCTGCACACTTCAACACCAAATTATCTTTCGTCTCGTTTCTCTTATCTATACTCTAACCACGACATAAATACCAGATCACTTATCTGTGGCGCGTTAAGTATACCTCTTCATAGAACATCTCGTTATTCATAATCTTTTACAGTCTCCACCTCGCGACGATGAAATTCCCTGTCACAAAGTATTAGGGGCTGCAAGACAATAAACACTTTTAAAAACAGCTTAAAAGATAACCTTCTTAGCATTTCACTCCAATCATACTGACTTAAACTATCACTGTCTACATTGTTACTCCTTCCTTTAGACATGCATCCTGATAGTGCTGTATTTTCAAAATTGTCTCATAATAATCTCTTTCTATTATCTAACGTTATTTGAAATATATTAACATTCTATGTATTTTAGCTTAATTCTGTTACATAGTTTGTATTTCAGTGTTTAATTAATAGTTCATAGTATTTTGTTGTTTAATTCGTAAATAACTCTTGTATACATGTAGCTCTTATCTAAATCAAAATTGTTGAATTCTTTGTAAGTTGATACATATGTATATATACTTTTTGCTGGTTGAGTGGAAGAGAAGGCCTTACGGCCTTAAGTCTGCCTGCTAAAATAAATCATTATTATTATTATTATTATTATTATTATTATTATTATTATTATTATTATTATTATTATTATTATTATTATTAACTCACCACTTCACAAAATGAATACTTTAGATTATTAATTCTCGAAAACAGAAATTTATTTTGGTCAGAGGCCATACCTGTATTACCCGCTAATTTAAATTACTTACTTGTTTAGAAAGTACTGCGGCATTTTTTTTTACAAACTGCTGACTACTGCAGTACTGCTGGTTGCCTAAGGAGTAGGGTGAAGCTCATAGTATCTTGATACCTCCTCTCATATTCGAACATTGCACGACACTAGTACATATACATACATAGTGTTCTGCCAAATGGCATGTCTTTCACTGCAAACCTAGCATTCTCCAATCTTTTCTATTTTCCGACTTCCTCTTAGTCTCCGCATATAATCCATATATCTTAATGTCACCAGCCTCATGGTCTAGTGGTCAGAGCTTCTGGCTATAGTTCATGAGGTGCCGGTTCGATTCCCGGTTAGAGCACAGGAATTTTTCCTTAAAGGGGATTATTCCTGTGTTCGTCCATGGTCTGGAATTTAGGTTAAGTGTAGATTTAAGACCTCTCCTGGCACCACATTATCATAATCATCCTATCACATCATCGGGGTAATGTAACTCCGCCTTCCAGGTGCCCCAACCTCAGAAGTGGGTCACAACTAAGCCACGGCCAGGAGAGAAGACCAGAAATGTCGGAAGACAACCTGGTGGCATTGGATAAAAAAAAAATATATCTTAATGTCGTGTATCATCTGATACTGTATATTCTTCTGTCCCGAATTCTTCTCCCATTCACCATTCCTTCCAGTGCATCCTTCAGTAGGCAGTTTCTTCTCAGCCAGTGATCCAACCAATTCCTTTTCCTCTTCCTGATCAGTTTCAGCATCATTCTTTCTTCACCCACTCTTTCCAACACAGCTTCATTTTTTATTCTGTCTGTCCATTTCACACGCTCTATCCTTCTCCATATCCACATTTCAAATGCTTCTAGTCACATCTCTTCACTTTTTTGTAAAGTACTTTCTTTTATGTGCATATATAGGAAGCAATGACATTATAGCTGAAATCTTTTAATTTGATACTTGTCACCAGCAATATAATTCAGCACTGAATCATGAATTGGCAGAGGATTTAAGGCAGCGATTGGCGGTGGCAAGAGTGCTGCTCCATAAGCCACGCATCCTCATGCTGGACAATGCTGCTTCTCACCTCACCTCATACGAGGAGGTGAAACTCATCCAGTCCATACTAAAAGTGAGTGCACTTCTTTTTACAGTAATGCTTGCATTAACTCTTTAAGATAAAACACTCTTGTTGGACGATTTTGTGAAACAACGCATATCCATTTAGCCTAAATTAAAGTGATATTCTCGAAATAGCTAACTTTAATTATTATACAGAATCATCATTCTTATCTGGACTTGCTTACAGCAAGACTCAACGGGAGACTCATTGTTTGCCCTGCTTGCTTTCTGGTCCTGAATTAATATAATTCTTCTTTGTGAGTCTGTTATAAAATATTAAAAATATGTTTAGTCTATTATGTTCAGATTGTGTAACAATCTTTATTCTTAATTTAGCATCATGGACGCAAGACAATGCTAATTGTATCATCACGGATTTCAACAATGAAAATGGCAGATAAGATTCTCCACATAAAAGATGGCGTTGTAGTCGAGGAGGGTAAGTTCGAAGAGCTGATGCTGCGGAAAGGAGACTTCTATCGAACAGTGAAGCAGACAACCACTCTGAACAGCAGGATGAAACCGGAACGAAGTGATGACAGTATTGACGATTGTGAGTTTGGTGTAGGCCTAAATCATTACACTAGTATTTAAGTTTTGACTGAATTTAGCAAGAATTACATATTATTATGCAACAGAACTATGGAAATTGAGTGAAGTTGTAAATATTAATTCAGAAAACAAACCGAAACGTATCTGTCAGTCATTTAGACTGCAAAAAAAAAAAAAAAAAAAACAAAAAAAAAAATACTTTGGGCCTGTAGTACAAAATCTAACATTTTTAGTCACCCAGAAATTATATTGATCTGGAGCCATCTTATAGTCCCTCTCCTTACCACTTTATATGTGCAGTCACTGAAACATAAAGTGGCCAGACATGTTTTTTCAACTGAGTGCCAAACAGTACAGTTGTTGGCATAAATTCAACATGTATATGAAGCATTATGTGATATACAGAAATATGCATTGTAATCAAGATTTATAATGTTGAAAAGTCATATTTATGTGTGTAAATATTTGTTGATTGGAAAAAAATATACCAGTAGACTTATTAGAGATAACATTAATATATGGTAACCAACTTCAACGTTATACTCCTGCAGTTTCGTGTTCAATCCTTGACTGTAACTGTCATTTTTATTATTATTACATCTTTCTAATTTGAACCTGCATTACTCAGAATTGTAAGTTCTTAAATACATTTTGGAAAAATTATGTAGCCCTGAAAAGGGCTGTTTCTGATTGTCCATTCTATATGGTACCACTGACCTCTGTCATCAGCAACTTCTTGTAATCGAGTGGAAAAGGATACACTAATTTTAATACTCACGGACCCATATTATAGGATTGAAACAGTATATACCCCAGAATAATAATTTATAATATTGCCATATATAATAATTACGGTACATGACTAGCCTTATCACTATGTGTGCTATTCTATAATGAATGAATGATGGGAATACGGACAAAATATTTAAAACATTCGCGTTAAATGAAATCGTCATAAATTCAATAATAATTTATAGATTGTGGCTAAAATTTGTTTTTCTTTTTTAATGCAACTCATAGTCTGTTTGATATTTTTTTCACAACTACAATTATTGCGTAACTTTAATATTATGAAAACGTTGATGATGGAATATCAAATAAAAGATATTAAAATGAAAAGTGTTAAAAAAGTTTACATAAATTTAATTGCCGGTACTGAAAATTTTGAACAATTTTTATAACTTTACGAACAGAAGACAAATACAAATGTAATACCGGTACCGTAACTCGTAAAAATGTTTGATCCTGATGAGTTATGTGAACCAGATCTTTCAAGGAATTTCATTGAACTAAATGATCTTTGTCTATTATATATCGAGCTTTATTACACATTTTGTGATTTACCTGTGCTTGAATTTCTGTAGTTATTGCCATTTACTGGGTTGTTGGGTGTTTGTTAAATTTGGCAATGTGAGGAGGAATTCACATTTTGTTTTTGTGTTATTTCAAATCCTTTCTTGAAAAATTGCCAGCGATTTCATTCACAATAAACCAAAATTTGCCAGACTCGCTTTAAATAAGATGATTTTCTTTAATTTTTTAAGGTTAATTGTATTACATTGTATAGTAGGTAATAGAATAATATTTCATTATTGTTACCAAAAAGACAAACTAGAATGAAATAGTTAGACAAAATGTTCTTGGTAAGACGAGTTTAATTTTCGTTGTAGTTGATCCAGTTCCTTGTGACAAATTGATGCAGATGTCAAACTTGAGTTCATACAACCGCACTCTGCTCAACGATAGAGTAACTTCTAGTGACATGATGCATCACGATACAGTTCACATCAGCCGCTTTGCCCTGCCACTTGACTTTTCTAAGAAGCCAGATTTAACTGGTGTGCAGGTAAATTATAAATTATGTTTTTTGTAATATCTTTATACACTGCTCTGTCATTACAGGAGAAAGCCATTGTCTACCTACTTAGATGTAAAATGCGGAGCAAGTCTCCTGCAATTGGCAAGCATTATGGTTAAGTATGCTAGAGGAAATGATCATTGAAGTGGACAAAGTAAGCAGTTCAGTAGGACTCACAATGAATCCCACAAAAACAAAGTTATGACCAATGGAACACAAGACCCTATTCAAATTCAACAATCACCACTTGAGTATGTGCAGCAGTATGTGTACCTCGGGCAAAGCATCTCCTAAACAAGAACACGGAGAATGAAATCAAACGCAGAATAGGACTGGCATGGAACAAATTTTGGTCGCTCAAATTCCTACTCATGGACAAACGGCAAAAAGCAAGTACGAAAGCTGAAATCCTAGACAAATGTGTCATGCCGACATTACTCTATGGCTGTCAAACGTGATCCTTGACAGAAAAACAGAAAAAACAGCTACAGGTTTGTCAAAGTAGAATGGAAAGGAAGATCCTAAATGTTTCACTAAGAGACAGACTCAGAAACGAGGAAATAAGAAGAAGGACAAAATTGCGCGATGTGGTAGAAAGGGCAGAAAACCTAAAATGGAAATGGGGCGGCCACGTAGCACGTATGGACCACCAGAAATGGACGAATCGCATCACAATGTGGGACCCGAGAGAAGGATGACGGCACGTGGGACGACAAAAAACCAGATGGGCGGACTGCTTCAGAACCAGAGCGGGAAGTCAATGGTCGAGAGTGGCACGAGACAGAGAAGTATGGAGGCAGCTGGCACCAAACATGAATCAACAAGCACCAGATAGGACAGAAAGTCAACGACAGTGAGTGTAATTCGTGCGAAGTGATATGAGGAAGTGTGGGAGATGAGTATAGTAGAAATGATCGAAGAGGGAAGTCAGGAACAGTGAAACGAAGAAATATCAGTAATATGACCAAGCTCCCAAGGACTCACTCACCTTAGGAGCCTACTTATGAGCAATTCCCTGTAACAACAGGAGACCCTTGCCCTTACGGGATGTGTACGGGCTAAATTTATTATTATTATTATTATTATTATTATTATTATTATTATTATTATTATTATTGTTAAGTACAGCATGAAAATCCAGGAATATTATGGACAGTAAAAAATCGATCATACAGGAATGGGTATTTAAGAGTAGTAATTCATAAAAAAAAGCGAACCTGGTATCGGTACAATGTTAATACTAATTAATTTAATTTATTCTATAAAATATAATAAGTAAATAAAGATAAAGAAAGAAATATTACCTTAAACTCTCCAGCAATATCCTTAATATTTGCGCGGTTTTCAAGGCATTGAATAATATTTACTTTTTGTGAATATGTTTGTGACATGATGCCTTATCAGTATGCGGGGGCTTGAATTCTCATCACAAAAACAGACCACGTTATACTATTTTGTTGCTTTCTTTAGACTCAGCCATATTCTACTAAATCAGTGGAGCAAGGTATTACAGTGACTATGTAACAGGTTCATTAACAGTGAATGAATATTGAACAACGTGAACAAAATTATAAGAATATAGGCATTCAAAAACGTAGTATACAATATAAGCCTAGAAGTGAAGTGATTATTGGGAGTTTGGTAAACACTAGCCAAAGCTCTAATCTAACGTAACCTAACCTAACCAAACCTAATCTAACCCAATCCAATACAAATTTTCCAGTTATTTATATCACTTTGTTCATGTGACAGCACTTTAATGAGTGAAGTTTTTGTAAATAAGTAAATAATAATTCTTCAAAGTTTTGTGCCCAAGGGCAGGTCTTTCACTGCAAACCCAGCAGTCTTCAATCTTTCTTATTTTCTGCCTTCCTCTTAGTTACCTCATGTGATCCATATACCTTAATATCGTCTGTTATCTGATATCATCATCTGCCCCGAAGTCTTCTCTCAGTCACCATTCCTTTCAGTGCATCCTTCAGTAGGCAGTTTCTTCTCAGCAGTGACCCAACCAATTCCTTTTTCTCTTCCTGATCAGCTTCAGCATTATTCTTTCTTCACTCATTCTTTCCAACACAGCTTCATTTTTTATTATGTCTGTCCACTTCACGTGCTCCATTCTTCTCCATATCCACATTTGAAATGCTTCGAGTTGCTTCTCTTCAATTCTTCGTAATTAAATAATAATAATAATAATAATAATAATAATAATAATAATAATAATAATAATGATAATTTAGTTATTTATTTATTTATTTACTTACTTACTTATTTAATGTGCTGTACAACAGCCAGTGGCCAATTACAATTCTGCACAAAGAATATAACAAAAATATTAGCAATGATATAAATTACAATAAAAGTACAATGGAATAATTAAAATAATGGCAATAAGAACACATTAAAGCAATAACCAGAGGACACAATACATCTACATATGCCGAACACATAACTAATGCTAACCACACATACAATAACATGGAAATCCTACACATACAACCCAAAAACCAAAAACTCAACATGCTAGAACAATATGAAATATACAGACACACTAAAACACACCCTGATCAAATTCTCAACACACAGATCAATTTCAGAACACACACACACTATTTGACACCACATTTCAACACTTTTCAACAATCGAACGCACGCACACAACAGGCAGCGAAGTTCGAGATGACGCCGAGATCTAGTAGGCTCTGAGGATGGTGTGAAGAAGCACCGAAACAGCTGTAAGCCTCACATGCTTACACAATTAACATGAGTAAGATCGCCATTTAATCAATTATTTATATTCAAGTGTTAAAAGTTGTGTACGAAAGATTCAACATGAATAAAATAAAATAATAATAATAATAATAATAATATATTATTATTATTATTATTGTTATTGTTATTGTTATTGTTGTTATTATTGTAATTATTATTATTATTATTATTATTATTATTATTATTATTATTATTATTATTATTATTATTATTATTATTTTGTGTTTTTATGGTCTGAATGTCTGTGTATCAATTCTTGCAGGCAACAGAATTGCAACAATTTTCTTGGATAGAAATTCTGAAGATGAATAGCAATGAATGGCCGGCTTTGTTCACTGCCTGCCTGGCAGCCGTGGTAACAGGATTGAGCCTGCCAGCCTATGCTGTGCTGTTTGGGGAGTGTCTTGGTGTAAGTGACACAAGACATCTAACTCAGTAATAGGGTCTGCTTATTCTCTTTTAATGTTTAGAGTGGTACAATTTATGGTATATGGAGTTTACTCTATAGTAATGCAAAGTACAAAATCATAATACAAAATCGATTTAGAAAAGTTCATCATCTGATACCACAGGGTGGGAACATGTAGACTGACAAGTTTCCTAGTCCATAGCCAACAATGTGTAAGGAATTCGCCATCATATTTATACCAAGTGCACAAATTAAAAACGGATATCATTTAATTCGAGACCGGTTGATATGAGTCAGAGGCTGAGCTGTCAAGTGTCCGGCAATGGAAACTAACCAACAAACCAACTATACTTAAAGTAGCATTCTGTAAGTGACTGCATGGAATTTATATTGAGAAATTAAATTCCTATAATTTTTTGTCTTCCAAAATTGATAGATTCTTTGATGTAGTAGTAAGGGGAAGACACTGGTGAAATATGGGAGAATTTTATAATTTTTTTTTTCACTTAAAAACGCCATTACTATGTGTACTTTCATTCCACAAAAAAAGGAATTTGTTCAATTCTACTTTTAAGTTGGTTTTAAAAACTGTTTTTACAATGTGTGTGTGGGCTATAGAACGAAAATATTACATACCGGCAGTTTTAAATTGCAGTTTACCATTAAATTTTATTTTATCTTATTTATTTATTTTTTATTATTATTCTTTTTTTTTAGTCCACACCTGTGGAGTAACGGTCAGCGCGTCTGGCCGCGAAACCAGGTGGCCCGGGTTCGAATCCTGGTTGGGGCAAGTTACCTGGTTGAGGTTTTTTTCGGGGTTTTCCCTCAACCCAATACGAGCAAATGCTGGGTAACTTTCGGTGCTGGACCCCGGACTCATTTCACAGGCATTATCACCTTCATTTCATTCAGACGCTAAATACCTAGATATTGATACAGTGTCATAAAATAACCCAATAAAATTGTTTTTTTAAAAGTATTTCTGATCCTATATTTTATAGTAAATATTGACCTACCTTTATGAAAATTTCAGGCACGAAGACACCATCCTCTGGATCGGTCCCAAATATCGATTTTGTACAAGTTTGTTTGTGCCCCGAAATATTAATTTTTATTATTGTCAAATTAAAAAAAAATTAATTTTAAATTTTAAAGGCAATAATTACAAAATTAAAGAGTAAATAGGAAAGATGATACTAGGGGTTATTTCTCTAACTATTCTGCAGCACATATTAAAATTTTATAAATCTAGAATTAAATTTGACTGAAAACAGTATTAAAAAAGAAAATACAAATTTATTATTCAAAAACTAGAAAATTAATTACTTTCAAATATTCCATATTTCAATACAATGGCAATGGGAAGATAGTGTGAAAATTTAGTTGAAATCTGTATTAAAATAGGAAAGATGTTTTGAAAGTTAACAGAGTGTCCCCTTAAATATGATTGATCTTACTGTCGACTTGAACAATAATAAGGTACCAGTATTTGCTTTGTTAAAATTATTAGATTTCTTGAACATGTGAGCAACTCTGTCTTACTGATTGCAGGTGATTGCATTGAAATCTTCTCGAGAATTTGAAGACAATGTTAGCTTCTTCACACAAATGTTTCTTCTAGCTGGGATCGTATCAGGATTAGCCATGACAGTGCAGGTAACCTTATCTACGAAAATTACTTAAGTATTATTGATACCATACCGTATTGTAGTTGTGATTGATTCTATGAAAATATCTTAGTCAACTTTGATTAGCGAGGCAGACTTATCAGCATGATGAAAGTAAGAGAATTACCAGTACAGAATGGTAGCTGGGAAGATAGAAATGAATGGAGGAAGATAATTTCAGTTGTATAAAAATTAGGCAAAGGAAGATGTAATTACATTATAACCTGTGTGATAATGACGATGATGATGGTGATGGTGATTATGACAACTAGAATGATGATAATGATCTAGTACCGGTATCCATTGTATTACCGTAGTTTTAAGAACTTCTTAGTATGTCTACCTTCGTAGAACACCTACCTTAATTCTTCTTGTCAGTATTTCAGCATGGAATGTCAATTCTCTAGATATTCGGCTAATGATGTACCTCTAATATTATCATATTGTTCTAACAATTTCTCAGACAATACTTTTACATTCACCCTGTCAGAATTTGAGCATGGAAAGTCACTGCTCTAGATATTCGGCCAATGATGCACCTCTAATGTTGTAACTAGATTCTGGATTTATATGCACTAGAAGTTAAGAATAACACCGAGTGTAGATGAATGGATGTGATGTTGGTCAAAAAGATTTTTGAGCCTGGTTCACAAGACTCCGAAATGTAATAATAGAGAACTTTATCACGAGGACTACACAATGCATCTTGTAAACTGTGTGCTGATTTGTTAGGAAGATTAAAGACTGTTAACAGTACCAAAGGGAGATACTGAATGATAAGAATCGTATCTAAAAGGAGTGGTGGGGGAGCATGGATTTTATGTTTATAAACTATACCAACCAACAATATTAACTTTTAGTGCATATAAATCCAGGTTATAGTTATCACTACTGGGTGTTCATTTCAAAGTGTGTCATGACGTTACTGTTGTGAGTTAGCGATTTGAAGCGAGTTTCAGCTTTTATGTCAGAGAAGTTGCCTATTAATCAAGGCGTTCAATCTGAACTTGAGAACGTGTACGGTATAACTTGAACGTCGTAGCAACAGATGGCAGTCTGTAAAGTCTGTGTGCTACCATAACCTCTTTCGAACTGTGTTTTGCGCAGGCAAGTCATACGCAGGGTATTTGTTATCATCAGTTGCGTACGGCAACATTCCACAATACAAATCAAATGCTCCATGTCATGTTGACCATCGAAGTTAATGTCAACAAATACGTAAGTAATCGTCTTAACCCTCTCCACATATCCCGACAGTAAGAAAAAAACTCACCTCAGTACGTGTTTCCAAACAGTTCACATTCCTGCCACTACAGGTGTTACCGTACGTATCAGTAAGTACTCTTCAGAATGAACGCTGTACTTGCTAGGCAACTTCTCTGGCACATAAGTAATACGCCTCTGTGGAAGTGTAGGAAGATTGAATTCTCTAGGCTCAACGACTAGCCACATGACGGCATACAGCGAGCCATGACACACTTTGAACTGAACACGCAATATTGTTTTGAGAGCCATCAGTGAGTGGTGTCCACAGGGATACGTGACCTCCATATCAGGCAGCAAGCTCACCAAGAGGCTGCGGAAGGCCGCTTTTGAGGCGATATTGAGGCAAGAGATGGCGTGGTTCGACGAAGAAGCCAATGACCTGGACTCACTGCTGCGTATCCTTCGTGTGGACGCCATCAACGCACGCTCTGTGAGTACGCCTGCTTTTCTGCATGTCCCGCCTGCCTTTCGCGTACTTACATTCAGCTGAGCCACGTTTGTTGCAGATGTCAGGCGAGCGTTTGGCCATCCTGACAGAGGCTGCAAGTCTTGCCATCGCGATCATCATCCTTGCCATCTTTTACAACTGGAAGCTCGGTCTGTGCATCTCCGTCTTCGTACCCTTCGTGACGATGGCCTTCATCTACCAAAACCAAATCCTCATGGAGCACACCTTCCATGAGGGGACGGAACTGCTCAAAACCAAAGTGGTGATGCACTCAATTCTTCCTAATGTAGTTAGCTGCAGTCATTATGAGCTCTTGTAAACATTAGAGACATACAGTCGACTCCTGATAATTCATGTGCGGTTAATTCGTGATACTTACTTTTGGGGGAGGGGGGGCGTTGTTTTCGTTTTTACTCTCTCCCCCTCTCTCCCTCCCTCCCTCCCCCCACTCCAACATTTTTGACCAGAGTTGCCAACTGTAGCATAATTATGCTACACATAGCAGAATTCACGTCTCGTAGCATGTACAATGTGTCCCACTCGCTATCGAACCTGGAATTTATTTTAATAATTCCAATAGGCCTACTAATGAAAATATTGATCATTGTTATGTGGCGCAACTTGGAATAGCAACAGTGTGCTTGTACGCTGGCTTCTTTGTGATTGTTGCGTTGCGTGTGTAATCATTGATTGTTGATTGTGTTTATTCATAATTGGAGTGTATTGGAAAACAGACTCAATACAGTTCAGTTCGTAGAAAGACGAGTAGAGCAATTTAAATGAATTGGTATAGTATTCTAGAAGAGCGTGTGTTTATTATTCGAATGTATTGGAAGACAGACAGTTTATAAGAACAAACCACGAACCATAGACGCTTTGAAAGAAAACATCATCACAGAGATCCAGGCAATAAACGCGGACATTCTAGCGAAGACATTCTATAATATTAAGTTAACATGGAACAACCATTTGAAATACATTTCTGAAAAAGCTCGTAAAAGATTCTCCCTTCTAAAAAGACTAGTAGGAAAGAAATGGGGATGCTCTAGGAATACTTTGAACACTACATACAAAATGTTTATACAGCCAGTGCTGACATACTGCGGAGAAATTTTAATTACTTCACCTTTCATAAACGAAATAGAATATGTTCAAAACCAAGCTCTCAGACTCATTACTGGTGGAATCAAAATAACTCCAATAGATTCTATGAGATTCCTCACTAATATTAACAGCATCAAAATGACAATAGAAGAAAAAGCACTGATTCAATATGAAAAACTTAGTAGATTACCAGGAAACAATTGGCACTCATACAGTCCTCTCTGTAGATTGAAAACTCAAAAAAATTTCATATCCATTGTTCAAGAATTAAAACAGAAAATCAATATCCCGAATTTAAAAGCAAACCTACAAATTAAACCAAACCCTTTAACTCTATTAAATATAGAATATAATCTAAATTTAACAGAAGAAATACTAAAATCAGAAGTAAACACTGAAATACTGAAACAATTGTCTTTACAGACAATTAATATTAGGTACCCTCCACAAAACTGGCTTCATTTATATACTGACGGATCCTTGATCTCCAGAGAACAAGGTGCCGGTGCAGGTGTTATGTGCTGTCTCTTCTCACTTTATAGATCTCTTGGGTATGGAACAACAAGTTTTGATGGAGAAATCATTGCAATAAGTGAAAGTCTCAGGAATCTTCTATGCCACATCAATAAATTTAGGAATGCAGTTATATTGTCAGACTCCAAAGCAGCTATTCTATCAATCGTCTTTAAACACACACCTTCATCTCAAACAGCAGAAATAACTAAAATGCTCTCTCAATTATTATCACTCAATAAAAGAATTGTATTCCAATGGATACCATCCCACTGTGGAATCCTGGGAAACGAGAATGCGGATGCTTTAGCAAAGAAGGGCAGTACTGCTACTTTACAGACCTGTTACTAAATCTACGAATTACTCTGTGAAAAGATTTATTGAATCTACATACTTAGACTTCAACAAACAAAATTCGATAACACAATCTCAAGGGAAAAAATGGAACTCTCTGCATCAAAATCCTCAGTTAATTCCCGATTTACCAAGAAAATTGTCTGTAGCTGCATTTAGATTGGCAACAGGCCATGATTGTTTGGCCAAACACCTGCATAGAATTGGAATATATCAGTCCCCTAACTGCTCATTGTGCAACTCAAACCAAGAAATGGATTCGGAACACCTCAAAATCTGTGCTTCAGTGGCTGGTCATGATAATATCTTTGAAAAATATTGGAGTGCAAGAGGTCAAATGACTTTATTGTCAAATGCCTGGCATTAGAAAACAACAACAACAAATAATAATACAAATTTTTGCGGATATTTTGCGGAAGTTCGTGCATTAAATACCGTTAATTATCGGGGATCGACTGTAGTTGTTTCACTTTGGGCACATCCTCAGCCAACTGTGATGCCCTCATACCCTCATGGCTACAATTAGTGGAAACAATTCTGAAAAATCGATTTTCGTGTACAGTATTTGACCGAATATCACAGCTATGATAACTTTCTTAGCTGAAAGGAGCTTATAATCATGACACTGTGTGTAGTCGGCCTGGTTGGCAGAATTGGTATAGCGCTGCCCTTCTATGCCCGAGGTTGCGGGTTCGATCCCGGACCAGGTCGACCGCATTTAAGTGTGCTTAAATGCGACAGGCTCATGTCAGTAGATTTACTGGCATGTAAAAAAACTCCGGTAGAAGAATAATGTTTATGCTCGACCATGCCGAAATGTAGTAATTATACACCTGGTAGTAGCCCTTTAATGCACCTCATTAAAGTACACCTATTCATTAAAGTTCAGGTGTTCAGCCAATGACAAATCACCTTTGTACCATTATAAAACCGCAAGTATCGATTATTCTCGGATATGCAATCGAAAGACAATTAGCGAAAAGTCACGGACGCTGGAAATCCAATACTGTCGCAGAAGGTTATGTTCTGTTACTATAATAATTAGCGTTAATTGTAAATAATATTCAAATAAATTCAATTCGTCATCTCGTTTTTCAATTCTAAATCAATTTCCAGGTTATATCAATATTAATGTTCATGTTATTCTCTAGATTATATCAAGGTCACTGTCATTCGTCCCTCGGAAAAAATCAATACTTTCGCGTCTGCGCACATCTCACAATTTAGAAGGTCACTTCCGCTCTTCACTTACATAACCATAACATGAATACTTATGAATAATTTCAAGTTAGAAATATGGTCGAGCATAAAAAGTCGTATGAAACTTGCCTATAATGGTAATTAAGACGCTTGTATGAAAATTATGAAACTCGCTTGTGCTCATTTCATAAACAAACATACTTGCGTCTTAATTACTACCATTATAGGCTCGTTGCATAATGTACTATTGTCACCCCCTTTAAAATGATTTGTCTGAAGATAGAGATGTAATTTGAAATTTAAAAGTGTGGGCGGAAGATGAAGGGATGCAACAGAAAAGTCAATCAGCATTGGTTTTGAACTTCCCCCTCGAAAACTAACTGCACAACTAAATTATTCAATGTGGGAAGTTTTGAAATGAACACATGGTATACCGGTATTATTGTTAAATGTGGCGAAAGTTCAAGATAAAGAAATCGGTGTAATATTAAATTGTAATGTAATTTTAGCAGATAGTGGACGAAGCTGTAACCAACATCAGGGTAGTGGCGGGGCTGTGCATGCAGGGCTACTTCCTGGACCAGTACCGGACAGTGCTGCTGCAGATGCACCGCCGGCTGCTAAGGTCACTGTTTGTGCGCGGGGTCATGTATGGGCTCGCAGTGTCACTACCCTGTTACTCTTACGCAGCCTGCACGTTCTTCGGCGCCTATCTGCTACAGAAGCAGGAGATAGAATATGATAATGTCTTCAAGTGAGCTCCTGATGTTGTTGCCATTGTTACTATTATTATTGATCATTGTGACGTACACATTTGTATTCATCCAGATTTAATTCTTGGCGAGAGACATGGGGATCTATTTCCATTATTCATTTTCTTTTGTTATAAAATATTCTTCCAAGTACTGGTACAGTATGATGGCAATGCTATCTGAAAGATGACCTTGGAGTGTGTGTTTATATGTATCTTAGAATAGATAGTACTCGTTCAATTTAATTTTTTTTTTTTCCATAGAACAGTGGTTCCCAAAGAGTCACACCCATTGGGGGATCGTGTAAAGAGCTGAGGGGGGGGGTACGCGAGATAATTTACAAAATAAAACAAAAAAAGCTTTATTAACGTACATTTATGTCGTATTTAAAATTTTAAACAATGATGAACATTAAAATAAAAAAAAATATTTCCGTAGTTATGAAATAAAAAATAATTAATAGAATATATATATGCCTACTTTTCAAAAAGTAGCTTCTCAGATCTGGACTCTGTGTTCGTAGTCACACACCGATATTATCAATTTCAAGGAGATTTCTCGCTTTTGTTTTGTTGGCAATCATAGACGAGAAACTTATTTTGCATAAATACGAGGTTGCAAATGTTATAAAAAATTGATCCAAAATTGATCTACACTCTGCACTGCTCACCAAAAATCTTGTACTTCTTCAGGACTCTAATCTCAGTCTGTGTAGTTAGAAGCTGTCACTGATAATAATTAGACCTCAGGGGTATGAATTTATTTTCCTATTGATATTTTCCTTAGAGTGTCTGAGGCGTTGGTGCTTGGAACTATCATGATCGGTCAGCTGGTGGCATTCAGTCCCAGCTTGCTGCAGGCGAAGCTGTCAGCCACCAAGATCATACAGCTATTGAAGCGACAGCCTGAGATCTACAGCCCCTCCCCCACGCTCAGGGGCAAGTGGGTGAGTAGCAACATTTGGTGAGGAGGAATGGATTTTATGATATTTATGTGCACGTAACACTTACAATGGGAGTCCACAGTGTTCCAGACACCGATTTTGTTGAAATTTCATGAGGTCAATTTAGATAATTATATGGACAAGCAATATCCATTCGAAAATCTTGTCAAATGGGCGTTAATGTTCGAGATTGTATCTTTTGAACCTTCTTCTACATCTTATAAATCCTTATGGAGGGAGTCAGAGCACTAATGACTTCCATACTTCCATAGGCTAAACCAGTGGTATTCAATCTTTTTTACTAGCATATCCCCAAAATACATTTTTGTTTACCTTGATATCCCAAACTACATTGCAATTATGTAATAAATATGATATGATATATGATATATGATATGATATGAAATGATATGATATGATATGATATGATATGATATGATATGATATATGATATATGATATATGATGTGATATATGATATGATTTATGATATGATATATGATATGATATGATATGATATATTTGGTCAGCACTTCTTTACATGTAATGGTGTACCTCACATTTCTGTATCCGGTGCCACCATTAACATATTATTACAATAACACATTATTTGCAGTACACGTCTACACAGATACTCCCAATTATACTATGTACCTTTTTTGTTACTTGTTCAATCTCCCCTTCAGTATTTTCATTTGCTATTCTCTATTTGATCATTAATCCTAATATACACTAAAATTAACTACTATTCACTAAAATTTCAAATTCACTTATTCTCTATAAATTATCATATTGAATTATTTGCCCTATTTGTTCTTTGACCTTTTCTCCTATTTTTCTCTTATATTCATTTACTGTTCCAACGTTCAAAATGTTAGTACTAATTTTAAGCAGTCACTTGTTCATTTCTCTTAACCCTTTTTCACTATTTTCACTCATTCCTCTTTGCGCTCACTTTCACTTTCTGACTATTCCACTTACACCTAATCCTTTCGCATACTCTCACTTACTATAAATACTTATATTTATCTCTACACATCAGCTTATACGCTTCCTCTCTCCCCTATACTTCTCGTTCAATTACAATTTCCCTTTACTAATACTTTTTGATCACATCCACATTTTTTAATCATATCTAATACCTTTGCTACATCCTCAGCTGTCGCAGGTTCTGACCTTTCTTTACTGTTCGTCTCTGCTTTCTTTCTATCTCTTTCTATTTCTTTCTTCTTCTTCTATTCCTTTTTTATTTTTCCCCCCAACGCTTTCACTTTCACATCCTAGATTTGCACTTACACTGGCACCCTTAATCTTTTCACTACTTTCTTCCCTATCACTTCCTGACTCTTGGTTATGTAATAAATAACAGAAAACTATGATTGATGTTGGATGCAAAATAAATTATCATTATTATTATTATTATTATTATTATTATTATTATTATACACAGTAGGGCTACTTATTAATACAATAATAATAGTAGATCTAATGAATTATGTAAAATGTTATTGAAGCAAGGGAAAACAAGAGTTGATATTATAAATTGCAATAATTATCATGACGTAGGTGTAATAAAATGTCAAGATTTTTACATATCTAGTCAGTGGGATTCGTACCCCTTAAGACAACCCCACGAATAAATAAATCAATCAATCAATAATGTATCCAGCTATTTGCTGACAACATAAAGTCCACTATAGTCCACTGTAGTATCTTCACGAGAAATGAGGGGTATTTTGATCGGTGTTCATTATAGATGCCTGTTGCTAGTAGCCAGAGTTGGGGTGTAGTCAACGAATAAATAAATAAAATAACATTACACGTACCATAGATTGAATACCACTGAATTAGACTATTAATCGTGAGGTTAGTGGATCGAATATAATTTTTGCTCATTTTTATAGTTACGAGTATACTGCTGTGACTCAGTTCCCAGAGCGTCGTCTGTTAAAAACAGGTTTCACCACGAGAAGGTGAGAATGGGATTTGAGTAGGAGAGGTTATGGAATACACTTCACTACTCCTTGCAACTTTGACTGATGAATGTACTATTAGTGATATTCGTAAAAAAAATAGTGTTTAACTCAGAACATTGCCAAATTTGCAAAAAAACAGGATAAACAAGCAAATTAGCGACAAATCGTGATCGTAAAACGTGTCTACAGAACGAGTCTCTTTCATACTTACAACAATTTTAACTCTCTGACTTAGTATAAATCTGTGAAAAAACCATTTTCGAAACTCGAGTGTCCCTATCTACAGGGAAGAATAATGTTTGAAATTACTTAGAACTAAGAGAAATCTCCTCACCTCCTGAGACAATGCTGTATTGTTGCAGAAAGTAGGCGGAAATATAACATTCCATCAGGTTGATTTCCGGCACGCCAGCACTCCATGTTTGCCAGTGCTCAGAGCTTTCAACTTGCACGTGCGGGAAGGGCAGGTTGTAGCCCTGGTGGGACCAATCGGGTCTGGCTTCTCTGTGCCCATACAGCTGCTCATGCGTTTCTACAGCCCTTCATCAGGTACTGTGGTAAGTACAAGATGTACCGGAACAGTGGGAAGCTAGAGAGAAACCATTAAAAGAAGAAAATAGGTACCTTTATTTCACTCTAAAGGCAGATCTGAAATATATCTTAGTTATCTTTTCATAGTTATGAGTAGAAATTTAAGAAATAATTTCTTTGGCGGCAGGATGTTCTATATTACTTCGAATACATGGTATATAATGAGGCCACTTACAGCCTAAGAAATAAGTGAACATTAACATGGATTCGGACACCTCAAAATCTGTGCCTCAGTGGCTTACTTACTTACTTTCTTTCTTTCTTTCTTTCTTTCTTCTTTCTTTCTTTCTTTCTCTCTTTCTTTCTTTCTTTCTTTCAAGGAACCCGGAGGTTCATTGCCGCCCTCACGTAAGCCCGCCATTGGTCCCTATCCTGAGCAAGATTAATCCATTCTCTGTCATCATATTCCACCTCCCTCAAATCCATTTTAATATTATCTTCCCATCTACGTCTCGGCCTCCCTAAAGGTCTTTTTCCCTCCGGCCTGCCAACTAACACTCTATATACATTTCTGGATTCGCCCATACGTGCTACATGCCCTGCCCATCTCAAACGTCTGGATTTAATGTTCCTAATTATGTCAGGTGAAGAATACAATGCGTGAAGTTCTGTGTTGTGTAACTTTCTCCATTCTCCTGTAACTTCATCCCTCTTAGCCCCAAATATTTTCCTAAGCACCTTATTCTCAAACACCCTTAACCTATGTTCCTCTCTCAAAGTGAGAGCCCAAGTTTCACAACCATAAAGAACAACCGGTAATAGAACTGTTTTATAAATTCTAACTTTCAGATTTTTAGACAGCAGACTGGATGATAAAAGTTTCTCAACCGAATAATAACAGGCATTTCCCATATTTATTCTGTGTTTAATTTCCTCCCGAGTGTCATTTATATTTGTTACTGTTCCTCCAAGATATTTGAACTTCTCCACCTCTTCAAAAGATAAATTTCAAATTTTTATATTTCCATTTCGTACAATATTCTCGTCACGAGACATAATCATATACTTTGTCTTTTCGGGATTTACTTCCAAACCTATCTCGTTACTTGCTTCCAGTAAAATTCCCGTGTTTTCCCTAATCGTTTGTGGATTTTCTCCTAATATGCCTCAGTGGCTGGCCATGATAATATCTTTGAAAAATATTGGAGTGCAAGAGGTCAAATGACTTTATTGTCAAACACCTGGCATTAGAAAACAACAACAACAACAACAACAACAACAACAACATTGACAACAGTCGTGAAAATTAACATCTGGAACCCCTCTCATGAATTCTGTTTGTCCTTTAAATGAAATTTTTATACCATTGTTTAATAAGTGATATTATTTCAGGATTAATATTTATTACAGTAAAACTCCGTTTTAGCATTCCTGTTTTTAAGGAATAATCTGTTAAGTCCCAGCCAAATTACCATAAGAATAATGTGATTAATTCCTGCTTTTAAGGAAAATCCCACTTTTAAGAAATAGTTTTCAAATGAATTTCGTGATAATGAAGCCAGCATATTCGATAGTGCATCTCAACTGATAATAATGTAGTAATACGGTGCATTATGGTGGTATTATTCTTAATAGTTCTTTATGGTCTTGTTATGCATTGCTTTCCAAGTTTTTAATTAATTTTATGCCGTTTATGCATGGTTATAATGGCAATTAAATGGAAGAAATTAACTATTGGACACAGAGTGAAAATAATAAGGGATGTCGAGATTAATCCTCAAATAACACTATCGCATATGGCAAAAAAGTGTGGTTTGCCAACTACTTCATTGTGGGGAATAATGAAGAAGGAAGAAGAAATTTTCAATGCCGAGTTTCAGTGTAGTTTGGGTTCAACCTGTGTCTCACCATTTGAAGAGTTAGAATAGTTATTTATGGTACTTGTGAGGTAAGTGCATCTTTATTGCACGAGTGGAAAGATTTAAGCACGAGGCATCAGCCGAGTGCTTAAATTACACGAGTGCAATAAAGATCACGCTCACAAGTACCATACGTAATTTTATCCATGACCATAACGAAAAATTATGTTTTATAAAAGAAAATATGTTGAAAATAAGTCCTCGTGTAATCACATACCATGGCAAGGATTTTAGAATCAATACGTATACTAGGTAGGTCATGATGTAGGAGGCCATGATTAGTAAAGAATGGTATCTAAGGCGTTGGATAAATAACAAATTATAATTAATTATATAATTTTAATATATTTTTTTCATTTTAAACGTGTATTTTCGTCTTTTTGAAGTTTCAGGGATTATTTAGAAGTGTTCACGGGACTATTGTGATTAAAATAATTTCACATTTTACTTCTGTAAACTTAAGAGAATATTAAAACTTAAATAATCATCGTGTCTGTTTAGCTCAGTTGGCTAACGTATGTTGTTTTAAAATCCTATAAACCCAACTTCGCAGGTTCAAGTCTCCTCGCATCCCAAAATGTAAATTATTAGAAAATTTTAAAAAGATGCATATTAGATATGGATGTAATGTACAAATTACGACGTAGCAGATAGAGAAAAGAGAAGGAGATTGAGTGTATGTATATTTAAGAAATGGCAATAAAGAAGTAGAGGTAGTGACATCTAGTAACTAATATATTAACTTCTTGAGTAATAGTTCAATGGAAAAGTATACGTGTGTACCCGGGTACTAGGAAAATACTAATGAACTGTGAGATAAAGTTCAAACTGTGAGGTAAAGTCTTTATCTCACTAGTGGAATAAAGTAATGTTGAATAAAAGCCTACTTTACAAACGCAAAAGTATTTAGTAAAGGCATGTTTTTCGTTATGCTCATGGATAAAATATATTATAATTAAATATATTGTAAATAATAATTGTGGGTCAAATTAAATAATTATAATGTTTGGTATACAACACACATGTTAGTACTAGTTATTTTAGCCTTTTCTTCCCATTTTATGTAAACTCCCTTTTAAGAAAAACTCCTATTAAGGGGGGAGGGGAGTACTCTCTCAGAGATTCGTTAAAAAGGAGTTCTGCTGTATGTCTTTATTATTATGCCTAGTGATACAGGGCTTTGGAGAGGTTATTAGCGAAGAAGAAGAGTGCTAAAAAGTGAGTGCAAGAAAGTTATGGGTGACAAAAGTGTAAGAAAAGGAACAGAGAAGAAAGTGTTAAGTGTGAGAAAATAGTGTAATAAGATAAGACTATCAAACAGTGAATACAAGAGAATTAAAGTGAAAAAAAAATCTGAACAAATGAGAATGGAATGAGAGAGAAATTGCAAGTGTAATTAAGTGAATTAGATATTTCATGTTTTTCAATGTTATGGGTTGGGAGTAGTATCAGGGGTACTATAACTGTAGGAGTATTAAAGAAATAAATTTATGGAAAGAGATAATAGAATAGGAAATTTAGGAGTGAAGCGAAGAGAATGGGATCAATACATAAATAAACAGAGGATAGAAAAAAAATAAGTGATGTAAGTGTTGTAAAATAGAGTAAACGGAAAAGTTAGCAAGTAATGTAGGAGAAAATAGCTGGAAAATAATGATTAAGAGTAGGTAGGATGTGAGGGTAGAGAAGAAAATAAATAAAAAATGCAAATTATTAAGGAAGGAATATGCAATATTTAATAGGTGAGCGAGAAATGGAAGGGAGACAGTCTAGGTAGGAGGGAGAGAATAGAAGAGGATAGAGAGGGAAGGACATAGAGCAATTCAGTTATAACAGAACATTAGAAAGTAATCAAGAAATACTCGGCAAAGAATACATTAATAGAAAAGAGTTGTATGTATTAAAGGGATGGTAGATCGAAAAACAGAAATGTGAAGGTCCACCATAACTGTGAATTGTAAAGTTGACTGACAAATATATCATATCATTATGCCTAGTGATACATAGAAATT